>NW_006159616.1:3984260-4006777 GCF_000334495.1 Tupaia belangeri chinensis | reverse complement strand
TTTTTTGAGAGCTTTTTGCTATAGGGCATGTGCACTCGCCAGACAGAGACAGACAGACAGAAAGCAAGAAATCACCCCCCCAGCGGGGATGGCCACGCCACAATCCCTTCTCCTCTGTTCTCCTCTCGGGATCTTGGACACGCATGCACAAGCGCCCAGCGTGAGTTTTAAGCCACCGGGTCTGGGACTTGAACCGCAGTCAACTACGTGGGAGTCCAGTGACATAGCCTTTATACTAACTGCTGGTCCCTTTCCTCTCTTTTTCTTGTAGTCCTTTCCTTCTTTTTTCCTTGCTTCCTCTCTCTCTATTTCCTACCTCTTTTTCTTTTACCTTACACTTCTCTTTTACTGCTCAGCCCTTACCCACTGACTAGAGATTACTAGGTGCATAGTAGATAAATTCTGAACATTGTGAATTTTAAGAAATTCTTTGTACCTCACTGTAGTGGTTGCAAAAATAGTGAAATTCCCATTATAAATCCAATGGCAAAACTCCTGTTTTATCTGTACTGGAGAACATAGTAGGAGGGAGAAAATATCACTGAATTATTTCACAATAAGGAAACGCACAGGCTCACAGTTTCATAATCCTTCTCTAATAAGGTAAGCAGAAGTGAGTACATTACCAAATGACTAAGACTCGGAAAAGAGCCTCAAGGATGAGACAATCAAGGAATACATCTCCAGCAAGGGAACACTGTAACTCGTCTCCACGTAGGGAACTATTAGAGGATATCACCGAAGTGTCAGAGAAAGAGTTTAGAATATTTATGGTAACAAAATTCTATGAGATGCAGGAAAAAAGAGACATTGAGCTCCAAGAAAAGAGGAAGTCCTTTCACCACATGAAAGAAGAATTGGGCACCATAAAAAATAACCAAACAGAACTGTTAGCTCTGAAGGCTATAATACAGGAAATTAAAACCTCCCTTGAAAGTATTTAAAAAGCAGGTTAGACCATGCAGAAAGTCGAATTTCAGAAGGAGAAGACAAAACTTCTAACTTAGAAAAAATGATCAAAAACACTCAGAAAACAGCCAAGAAAACTGAGCATCATATAGGAGAAATACTAGATACTATGAAACACCCAAACATCCAAATAACTGGTATCCCAGAAGGTGAAGAATCTAATGAGGGTATGGATAATCTATTCCACAAAATCCTGGGAAAAAACTTTCCAAGTCTAGAGGGGCATTCAAATAGACCCAAGAAATACAGAGAACCCTAGGTAGCATCAATCCAAAAAGATCCTCTCCATGGCACATCATAGCTAGGTTGACCAAAACGACAGACAAAGACAAGATACTAAGATTGGTGAGAGAGAAACATCAAATCACCTACAAAGTCTATCCCATCAGGCTAGCACTGGATCTCTCATGGGATACAATGCAAGCAAAGAAAGAATGGGAAAATATAGTCAAAGTGTTAAATGAAAAACAATTTCAACCAAGAATACTTTACCCGGCAAGATTATCCTTCATATGGGAAAAGAAAATAAAAACGTTCTTGGATAAATAAAACCTGATGGAATTTACCAACTCCAGACCAGCTAGTCAATAAATTCTGAAAAGAGTACTATACCAAGAAAACTAAAGAGGCAGACAGCAACAAGAGGACAACAACAGCAAAAACAACAAAGAATATGGCCAACTTAATTTTAGGGATAAGTCTGGAAATATCGATAATAACATTGAATGTTAATGGATTAAATTTTCCTATCAAGAGACAGAGGCTGGTGGACTGGATTAAAAAATCAGAAACCCTCCATTTGCTGCCTACAAGAAACCCATCTCACGAATAAAGACATACATAGATTAAAAGTGAAGGGATGAAAAAGGTATTCCATGCAAATGGAAACCAGAAAAGAATCAGACTTGCTATACTGATTTCAGACAAAACAGACTGTAAGACAAAAACTGTCATAAGAGACAAAGAAGGGCATTATATAGTAGTGAAAGGGATAATTCACCAGGAAGATATAACACTTATAAATATCTATGCACCGAATTTAGGAGCACCCAAATATGTAAAGGAAAGACTGCAAGATCTAAAAGGAGAGATAGACTGTAACACAATAATTGTTGGAGATCTCAACACCCCATTGTCTCCTTTAGACAGGTCAATGAGACAAAAAAATAGGCAAAGAGATCCAGGACCTAAATGACAGCATAAATCAGATGGATTTGATAGACATCTATAGAACTTTCTACCCGAAAAATACAAAATATATATTTTTCTCAGCCCCACATGGTACTTTCTTAAAGACTGACCACATAATAGGGCATGAAACCAGCCTGTACGGATTCAAAAGCATAGAAACTATATCCAGCACCTTCTCTGACCATGATGGAGTTAAACTTGATTTTAATCTCAGGAAAAACCTCCCCAAATACACAAATACATGCAAACGAAATAAGCTACTTCTAAATGACTTCATGACTACTGGAGAGATTAAGACTGAAATCAAAAGATTCATGGAAACCAATGATAATGAGCGCACGTTTCTAGAATTCATGGGACACGGCAAAAGCAGTCGTTAAGAGGGAAGTCCATAGCAATTAGTGTGCACAAGACAAAGATGGAAAGGAGGCAAAAGGACAAACTAACATCATGCCTCAGGGAATTGGAAAAACAACAACCAAAAAAAAGCCAAAAAATGCCAGGAGAAAGAAATAATAAAGATTTGAGCAGAAATAAATCAAATAGAAAATAAGCGAATTATACAGAAAATAAATGAGAGCAAATGCTGGTTGTTTGGAAAGATAAACAAGATTGCCACACCATTAGCTAGGCTAATTAAGAAAAAGAGAGAAAGGAACCAGATAAACCAAATTCACAACGAATCAGGCAACATTACAACTGACATAACAGAAATATAAACATCATTAGAGGATACTATGAGCAACTATAAGTCAACAAACAAGAAAACCTAGATGAGATGGACAAATTTCCGGAGACGTATAATCAACCAAGATTGACTCAAGAGGACGTTGAAAGCTTGAATAGACCCATAATAAGCAATGAGATTGAATCAGTAATAAATAACCTGCCAACAAAGTAAAGTCCAGGTCCTGATGGCTTCACTGCTGAATTTTACAAAACGTTTCAAGAAGAGGTAACCCCTATCCTACTCACATTGTTTCTGGAGACCCAAAAGGAAAGAACCCTTCCAAACTCGTTCTATGAAACCTCCATTACTCTCATTCCCAAAACAGGTAAGGATACAATAAAAAAGGAGATCTACAGACCCTTATCTCTGATGAATATAGATGCAAAAATTCTCAACAAGATGCTTGCTAACTGTATTCAACAGCATATAAAAAAGATTATTCATCATGACCAGATGGGCTTTATTCCAGGGATGCAAGTGTGGTTCAACATATGCAAGACCATAAATGTAATACACCACATTAACAGAAAGAAAGATAAAAATCATATGATCATTTCAATTGTTGTGGAAAAAGCATTCAACAAAATACAACATTCTTTCATGATTAAGACGCTCAGTAAAATTGGCATAGAAGGATCGTTTCTCAGTATAATAAAAGTCATCTATGAAAAACCTATAGCTAATATTATACTGAATGGGGAAAAGCTTAAAGCTTTCCATTAAAAACTGGTACAAGACAAGGCTGCTCACTTTCTTCACTCCTATTTGATATAGTACTGGAAGTCCTAGCCAATGTGATCAGACAAGAGAAGGAAATAAAAGGCATCCCAATAGCAAAAGAAGAACTGAAATGATCTCCGTTTGCAGGTGACGTGATTGTTTACATAGAAGACCCAATAGTATCCATAGTATCCACAAAAACAAAAACAAAAACAAAAAACTTCTTGAAGTAATAAATGCATACAGTAAAGTGGCAGGATACAAAATTAACTTACAAAAACCTATAGCATTTCTATATACAAACAACAAGCAGACAGAGACAGAACTGAAGAAAATAATCCCATTTACGATAGCCACAAGAAGTGTAAGATACTTAGAAATAAAACTAACCAAGGAAATCAAAGACCTCTATAAGGAAAACTATGAAAACCTTAAAAAGGAAATCAAAAAGGACACAAAAAAGTGGAAGGACATCCTTTGTTCCTGGATTGGCAGGATCAATATAATCAAAATGGCAATCCTACCCAAATTAATCTACATATTTAATGCAATCCCTATAAAATTACAAAAAAACATTCTTCACAGATCTAGAAAAGACAATCATAGAATTTGTCTGGAATCATAAAAGACCCCATATTGCCAAAGCCATTCTGTGCAAGAAGAGTGGAGTAGGGGGCATGTCACTTCCTGACCCCAAAATATATTACAAAACTGAGATAATCAAAACAGCATGGTTTTGGCACAAAAACAGACATGAGGACCAATGGAACAGAGTAGAGACCCCAGAAATAAACCCCAAAACACACAGCCAACTCATCTTTGACAAAGGGTACCAGTCAATCCCGTGAGAAGAGGAAAACCTCTTTAGCAAATGGTGCTGGGAAAACTGGATATCCACCTGCACAAAGATGAATCTGAACCCCTAACTATCACCATTAACAAAACTTAACTCAGAGCAGATCAAAGATCTAAACCTAAGACCGCAAATGAGAAAACTACTGGTGGAAAACACTGGGGAAACTCTGGGAGACATTGGGGTAGGCCAAGACTTCTTAAGTAAGACCCCAAAAGCACAGGATATAGTCCCCCAAATTGACAAATGGGATTACATCAGATTTAGAAGTTTCTGTACAGAAAAGGACACTGTCACTAGTGTGAATTGACAGCCCTCAGAATGCGAGAGAATTTTTGTTAACTGTGCCTCAGATAAGGGACTGATAACCAGAATACACAGGGAACTCATGTGGCTTACCCGGAAAAAAAAAAAAAAAAAAAAAAAAATTAACCCAATTAAAAGCTGGGAAAACAAGCTGAACAAAAAACTCTTTTAGGAAGACATATGAAAAACCACAATGAGATACCACCTAACTCCAGTCAGAATGGTGAAGATTAAAGAAACAAAAAAATGACAAGTGCTGGAGGGGATTCGGTGAAAGGGGAACACTCCTACACTGTTGGTGAGATTGTAAATTGGTCCAGCCACTGCGGAGAACAATATGGAGGTTTCTCAAAAACCTTCAAATAGAACTACCATATGATCCAGCAATTCCACGCCTGGGTACCTACCCAAAGGACAGGAGAATGCTCACTCAGAAAAGTGCTTGCACATCTATATTCATTGCAGCCTTATTCACGATTGCTAAGACATGGAACCAACCCAAATGTCCACAAACAGATGAATGGACTGAAAAAGTGTGGCACACATACTCCATGGACTACTATTCAGCCATAAAAAACAAGGCCCTGGAATTTGGTAGAAAGTGGACGAATATGGAAGATCTGTTGGTGAGTGAAGCAAGTCAGGCTATGAAAGAGAGACATTGTATGTCTCCACTTAACATATACCGACTGTCAGCACTCGATGGCAGAGAAAAACTGGAGGACATACAAGCTTTAAAAATTGTTATGGACACTAGAGCCAAAGTGGAAAGGGTGGGGAAGAGGAACAGCATAGGAAAGGAAATTTGGGGAAAAAATAGAGAGGGAAGGCATTTGTGGGATGCGGATATGGTTTATTATTTGTTGATGAGGATGTGCATATGTTCTCAACTGGGCTGGACTGCGGTGTGTGTCATGCTGGGTAAAGTCTCTTTATAATCTAAATAATGTAGAGTGATTACATGTATAAATAATAATTAAAATTAATAAATAAAAAATTTTTAAAAAAGACTGGGCTTGTAGGATGCTAATAAGTGAGGTGTGGTTTGCAATTTTAGATAGGACTGATATACTCCAATGGGAGAGGCTTTAGGCTTCATCAAGGGTTTTCTTAAATTATAAATAATAGAGGGACCAGCAGATGGCATAATGGCTGTTGCTGTACTCCCATGTAGTCGACTGTTGTTTGAGTCCCAGACCTGGTGGTTTAAACTCACACTGGGTGCGTTTATGTGCGTGCCTAAGATCCCGAGAGGAGAATGGAGGAGAAGGGATTGTGGCGTGGCCATCCCCCCTGGGAGGTGATTTCTTGCTTTCTGTCTCTCTGTTTCTATCTGTCTTTCTGGTGAGTGCACACGCCCTGTAGCAAAAACCTCTCAAATAAATAAATAAATAAATAAAATAAAAAGTAATCTGTTCACTACTTTTTCCTTTGTGAACACGCATTACTCATTAAAAAGAAAAATTTTAAAAACTTATTTTGAAATAAATTTATACTTACCGAAAAGTACACTTGCCAAAGCAGAGTTCCCGTATACCCTTCACCAGCTTTCCTCTTGGAGACATCTCCATAACCATGGCAACAGTCATGAAAACCAGGAAACTGACATGAACTCAGCTCCAGACCTTGCTTGAATGTCACCAGTTTTCCTACCCAGGTCTTCCTTCTCATCCAGATGCAGCCAGGATCTCCCATTCCATGAGTTTTCATGTCTCCCTGTCTCCTCTAATCTGTGACAGCTCCTGACCTTTCTTTATCCTTCATGACCTTGAAGAGTACTGGTCAGGTTTTGTAGCATTTCAATTTGGATCTGTCCGACGTGTTCTCTTGATCAGACTGAGGTTATGCATTTTTTTAATTTAGATTTTTGCCATAGGGCACATACTTTTGTCAGAGAGAGACAGAGAGAGACACAGAGAGAGAGAAAATGAGAAAGCAGGGCTTCATCCCCAGGGCTGATGATCACGCCTCGATCCCTTCTCGTCTGGTCTCCTCTCAGAATGGTGGGCATGCACGCACATGCACCTGGCATGGTTTTCAAGCTGCCAGGTCCAGGGCTTCAGCCACAGTGTCTGCCATGTGGGAATCCAGTATCTTAACCTTTATGCTATGTATTTTTGGCAAGAATATCCCAGAAGTGATATTGTGCCTATCTCAGTGAATCTTAACAATGGTTCGTGGCATTGCTAAATCGCCCTAATCGTGAAGTTAACCTTGATCACGTGGTTAGGGAGGGCTTTGCCAGGTCTCTCCACAGTGAAGTCACTGTTGTTCCTTTTACAATCATTAGTGTCTGGAGGGGAGACACATACTTCTTTCTTCTTGCTCAGTTCAGCCGATCATTCTTGCCTACGATCGCCATTAGTACTTTTCTGGATTCCTCATTCTTTCCACATCAAGCATCTGAATTCTACCGAAGGTGAGAGCTTTTCGCTGTGTTTAGCTATGAGAGCGTGAACTCACTGTTTTCCTCTATGAGTTATAATGCAATATTGCCTTTATTTCCTCGCTCAAGTTGTTCCATCGTGGCCATGGAGAGCTCCTTCACGTTGACACCTGCAACTTGAAGGGCCCTTCACAGGCAGTTCATAGCACGGTGGGTCACTTCCCCAAGGCCTCCAGGGGACCCTCTCACTCCGGTCTACTAGGACAGAGTCATACGTGACGCAATCTAGTCTTGGAGTGGCCAGCCCATCTCCTTCAGTATATTCTTTTTGTTAGAAGCAGGTCATAGGTTTTCTCCTGTATTCCCGGGAAGAGGAGTTTATGAGTGGGACTCACTGAAGGTTACCCTAGGGTTTGTCTGTCTTGGAAGCCAATTTCATTAGTTTCTGGTTAATTCTTTCTAAAATTCATTCCCTTAAATGGGTAGATGCATTCATAGTTTCCTCTAACCTCTTCTTATATGAATTATATCCTACCATAATTACTTTTGCACTTTGTTTTTTAAATTTAGTTTTTTTCTTTTGTTCCTTCCTTCCTTTGTCCTCTTTCCCCCTCTTTCTTTCTCCTTTCTTTTATGAGAGAGAGAAAAAGAGAGAGAAGCATCCTTAACAGGTTTTTTTTTTTTAAAAAATTCATTATTCTTCAGTTTGACCAGAGAGAGATAGAGAGCTAGAGAGAGGGAGAGTGAGAAAGCAGACTGCCAGGTCTAAGACTTGAACCATAGTCGACCATGGGGAGTCCAGCACCTTAACCACCATGCCACCTGCTGGCTTCCTTCAATGGGGTTTTAAGTAATAACACCTTGCTAGCCTTCCAGCTAGCCACGATCATATGCACATGTGCACGTCTGCCTGGCATGTCCAAGTCAGCCCTGGGAACAGGACCAGGCCTTCCATACGGCTTCCAGCGGTGAACAGCATCGCACACTATCACTGCACCTCTGAGGCTCAGTCCGTACTTTGCTTTTTTCATCTCAAATAATGCCCTGGAACTTGCTTGATATCAGCAGGTAGAAATCTTCCTTTTTTGTAGTGCTTTAGTGGGTAGGTATGCTATAATTTCTGTCAACCATTCTCTCAAGAATGGGCACTGAAGTTGTTTCCAATATTTCACAAGTTAAAACAGTACTGCAGCCAGTGTCCTAGTGCGTTTGCCTTTTCAGAATATTGCAGGTGTGTCTTCTGGAGGGATTCCTAGAAGTGGGATTACTGACGGGGTCAAACAGTAAGCACGTATGTAGTTTTCTTGGGCATTGCCAAACTCCTCTCTGGAATGGCGGAACGAGTTTGCTTTCCTGCCAGCAATGTATGCGAATGCTCTTCCTCCACAGGCGTGCCAGCAGAAGGCTTTTTGTTAGACCTTAATTTTGCATGCCTTCTTCTAATGATCTTTTTGAGATCACTCTTTCTTTGACACATGTATATTAAGGATATATTGAGTTCTTCAGTAATCCAGGCACTACGTGGTGAGCAAGAAAGCAAATCTCTTCTTTGATGACATTTTCAGTTTCGCAACAGAGACAGATATAGATCGGATAATGTCACACACACAGTGACAGAACGGCGTGTGCTGTTGACCCACTGGGTTAACCTGGGCACGGTGTCTCCCAGAATTTCCTTCCCTGTGAGGCGCTGGGACAGAGCCAGCCAGTAGGTAAATTTGCCTATGGCTTGTGCAGGTGGAAGTCAGTGAGTGACCGTTACTCTCTGCACATCCTGAGGTCAGAATTTCTGACAGGTGCTCAGGTTTCCGGGGGGTGTCACCTGCTCTCGTTCTCCTCCACTTTGTGTTCAGTGTTCCTTCCTGGCTGCTGGCCTTGACCCGTCGCTGCCATGGAACAATAGCTCCAGGATCCCCTCCGCCATCCTCCGGGGCACCTGGAGAGTTTCTCGGGTCCCCTGCCAGCTCCACCTTGTGTACCTGCCCAGAGCGGAGCAGGCCCAGCAGGGACTGTCTCTGCTCCTCCAACTCCCTCTTTCGACCTTTCACTGCCGATCTTCTCCCCAGATTGTGTAAGTTCTGCTTTCGGAATAACTCACTCATCTCTTCCTGCCGATGTCGAACTGCTTCCCTCGCCAGCCCGGACTGCCCATGAGCGCTGCACGTGGCAGGGAGGCCTCTGCTAGCCCGAGCTCTGAGAGGGTGTTCCAGGGAGAGGACGGTTTCTCTACAGTCTGAGGGTGTTTGGGAGTTACCTGGTGAGCGTTTTCTGTGGATTGGCTCACTTGAGAATTCTGGGCTCCTAGGATCTCTCTCTATATTTCAGAGACCAGAGCAAAAAGTGCATTTTCTCTCTTTTAATACTTTAAGTTATTGTAGAAGTGTGTGTGTGTGTGTGTGTGTGTGTGTGTGTGTGTGTGTGGTGTTTTAGGCAGGGTCTTTCTGTGTCATGAGTCCCCCACATTAGCGACCTCAGGAGCTGGGACTACAGGTGCATACCACCAAATCCAGCCTTTTACGGGCTGGCAAACAACCCGGGCCTCCCACGTGACCTCAGCCTGCCAGGTAGCAGGCCTAGCATTCAGGACCACAGACCTTCATATCGTAGAACACGGAGGGTCAGAGAATGGCTGAGCGTGCAGAGTTTCCACACCCCCTCCACCCAAAGCACGCACCCTCTCGCAGCATCACATCCTGCCCCAGTGTGATCAGTTTGCACAACCAGCGAACCCGTGTTGACACAGCATCATTGAACAGAGCTGGAAGTTTCCACAGGGTACGCTCTCGGTGGTGTACCTCCTGTGGAATCTGACACGTGTATAGCGACCTGAATTCACCCTCGCAGTGTCGTAGTCATTTCACGTAAAGACCCCTGTCCCTCCCCTGTTCGTTTCTTCTTCTTGGAAACCAGTCATCTTTTTACTGCCTCCATCATTCTCTTTTCCAGAATGTTATGTAGTTGAAAGTGGCTTCTTTCCCTTAGTAACAGGCCCTTACGTCTACCCCAGTTTTCTGGCGACTAGAGAGCCTGTCTCTCCTCCCTGAGGAGCGTGGCAGTCCTCTGTCCGGATGCCCACGGTTTCCTCGTGCTCTCGCCTGTTGAAGGACACCTGGGTTGCTTCCAAGTTTGGGCACTCATGAATAAAGCTGCCATAGACACCTGCGGGGAGGTTTTTGTGTCGACTTGTTTTCAATTCATTTGAGTAAATATCAAGGAACACAGTTTCTGGATCACATGGCAAGAGTTTTCCGTTTATTTTCGAAAGAAACTGTCAAATGTTTTTCAATGCGGCTGTGCCGTTTTGCATTCCCATCACGTGTGCATGTGTAGGAGAGAGAGAAACACACCCTCGACAGGGTCTTGTCATGCCGTGACCCCTCCCCAGCCCTCTAGCCTGTCAGGAGCTCGGGTATGGGCATATCCAGCATGCTTCAGGTCGACTGGGAGTCTGAGCTGTGGTTGGCTCTGCGGCTTCCATCACTGCACCTGTGCCACTGAGGCTGAGCACCATTCAAGGTAGTGTTCGCGAAGAGTGTGTTGTTTGTGTCAGCTCAATGATTTATTTATGTATTTGTTTATTTTTGCACATGAATGTTCCAGCACTGTTTATTAAAAAGGTTGTCTTTTTTCTTTTTTCTTTTTTTTTTTTTTGGAGAGGTTTTTGCTATAGGGCACGTGCGCTCACCAGATAGAGAGAGACAGAGAGATAGAAAGTGAGAAATCTCCCCCCGGGGGGATGGCCATGCCGCAATCCCTTCTCCTCCATTCTCCTCTTGTGATCTTGGGCACGCACACACACGCACCCGGCGTGAGTTTAAGCCACCAGGTCCAGGACTCGAACCACAGTTGATTATGTGGGAGTCCAGTGACATAGCCATTATGCTAACTGCTGGTCCCCAAAAGGTTGTCTTTTTTCTATTAAATGACCTTTGCTGTCGTGTCAAGGAGCAGTTCAGAATAATTGTTGGGCCCGTTTCTGGACGTTGTGTTTGACCCCATCTGCCCATCTGTCTGCTCCTTGGTCAGTGCCACTCTGTCCTGAGAATTCTAGCTCTTTACCGGTCTCCCCCAGCCCAACTCCTTAGACCAAGTCCGCCCTCCGACTTTGTGTTGTTATCAACGTGGTGTCAGTATTCTGGTCTTTTCTCTCTCCACGTAAGCTTTATAATCAGTTGGTCAATATCCACAAAATAACTTGCTGTGACTTTTATTGGAATCATGTTGAATCGACAGATCACATTGGGAACCACTGACCTCGCGCTCATCTTCAAGGTTCCTAGTCATAAAAATAAAATGTCTCTCCACTTATTTAGTTCTGTGAATTCCTTCCTAAGTTTTGTATTTTCTTCATATAGATCTTGTAACTATTTTGTAAGGGTTATGCTTAGCTATTTCATTTGAAGAGGCTGCTAATGTAAATGATCCTGTTTGTAATTTCAAATGTCAGTGGTTTATCACTGATAAGCAAGAAAGCGATCAGTGTTTGCATAAGAATCTTATACCCTACAGCCTTGCTAGGATTACTTATTTGTTCCAGGGGGTCTATGTCATTGTCATTTTATTATTGATTCTTTGACACTTTCTACATAGATAGTCATGTCATTAGCAAAAACGAAACAAAGCAAAAAACCATAGCTTGTGTCTTTCTTTTATTTTCCTACTCGGTATGTCTTTCTTTCTTTCTTTTCTCTTTTTTGCCCCTAGCCTTATATTGTATTGGTTAGGACTTCTGGTGTAATGCTAAATGAAAATGGTGAGAGAGGACGTCCTTGTCTTGTTTCTGATTTTAGCAGGACCATTGAATATGATATTAGATTTTTTGTAGATATTATTATTATTTTTTCTGAGCGATTTCTGCTATAGGGTGTGTGCGTTCGCTAGAGAAACAGAAACAGAAAGATAGAAAGTGAGAAATCACCCCCCCCCCCCGGGGGTAGGCCTCGCAACAAACCCTTCCCCCGGGGTATGGCCATGCTACAATCCCTTCCCCTCCAGTCTCCTCTCGGGATTCTGGGCACACACACACTCCTGGCATGAATTTTAAGTCACTAGGTCCAGGACCTGAACAGTAGTCAACTATGTGGGAGTCCAGTGATGTAACCATTATGCCATCTGCTGGTCTCTTTGTAGATAGTCTTTGTAACATTTTAGAAGTTTCTATTTATTCCTGGTCTTCTGAAAGTTTTTTTAAAAATCATTAATAAATGTTGGATTTTGTTAAATGCTTTTTCTGACTCTATTGTTTGTTCTTGTAGTTTTTATTCTTCAGCCTACTGGTGTGATGAAATACATTAACTGATTTTAAAATGTTGAATCAGTCTTACATCTATGGAATAAATCCCGCATGGCTTTGATGTGCAATTCTTTTTACGCATTATTAGATTTGCTTTTCCAATATTTTCTTGAAAACTTTGCACCTATGTTTATAAGAGATGCTGGTCTGTACTTGTCTTTTCTTGTAATATCTTGCCCAGTTTTGGTATCAGGGTAATTTTTTTTTTTTTTTTTTGGAGAGATTTTCACTGTAGGGCGCGTGCGCTCGCCAGCCAGACAGAGAGAGACATAGAGACAGAAAGAGAGAAATCACCCCCCAGGGGGGATGGTCACGCCGCAATTCCTTCTCCTCCATTCTCCTCTCGGGATCTTGGGCACGCACGCACACGCGCCCGGCGTGAGTTTTAAGCCACCGGGTCCCGGACACGAACCACGGTCGACTACGTGGGAGTCCAGCGACATAGCCATTACGCTAACTGCTGGTTCCCGGTATCAGGGTAATTTTGTCCTCAAAGACAAATTAGGGAGCATCCTCTCTGCTTCCATCTTCCAGAAGAGATGGTAAAGAACTGTGTCCTGAACAACAGCAAGTAAATCTCACAGTAACAGAAAGAAAACTGAAACAACGATATTAACTTCACTCAGAACAGACTTCAGAGCAGGGAAACGATCAGGAATAAAGAGGTAATAATAATGTAATGATAATGGCGTCAGTTCTCCCAAAAAGATACATTAATTCTTTTTTTTTTTCTTAAAAGAGGTTTTTGCTAAAGGGCACATGTGCTCACTGGAGAGACAGAGAGACAGAAAGCGAGAAATCACCCCCCAGGGGGGATGGCCATCTACAATCCCTTCTCCTCCATTCTCCTCTCGGGATCTTGGGTACACACACATATGTGCCCAGTGTGAGTTTCAAGTTGCCAGGTCCAGGACTCGAACTGTGGTCAGCCATATGAAAGGTCCCAATATAATAATTCTTAATATGGATGTAACTAACAACAGAGTATCAAAATATGTTAGACAAAAATTGATTGAACTGCAGGAGAAACAGCTGAAGCCACTATTATAGGCAGAGACTTAGACCCCTCTCTCAGAGCAGCATGCAGAAAATCAACAGTAACAGCAGTTGAACTGAATAGCGCCTCAATGAACTGGGTCTAAGAGATGTTTATAGACTGCTTCACCTAATAGCAGAATACACGTTCCTCTAAGGGCCGGCAGGTGGCGTGGTGGTTAAGGGCACTGGACTCCCGTGTGGCCAACTGCAGTTCAAGTTTCGGACCTGGTAGCTTACCTTTTCACTTTCTCTCTCTCTCTCTTTCTCTCTCTTGCTCTCGCTCTGTCCCTCTCTGGTCAAAATAAATAAAAAAATAAAATTAAACAAATATATAAAACATAATCAAAATCAACTCTTTAAAAAACAAAAAGAGTATGTGTTCCTCTCCAGCTTGCAGGGAGCATTCACCTAGATAGAGCATGGTGTGATGAGGTCCTGCCAAGGGTCTTTCCCTCTGTCCATCTCTATCTTTATCACATGTGCACACATGTGCTCTCTATTATTAACATTAAAAAAAGAGGGTGACCTGGCATATTGTCCACAACTCAATTTAAATATGAAGACATACAGATTAAATACAAAGACATGTAAAGACTGGGCCAGTCTGTGAAGTGCAGTAGCATTCCAGACTGTAGAACACGTGCAGGAAACCATAGGCCAACCATAGTTTGAGTTCCCAGCTCGGTCAGCTTAACACATGCCAGATGCACATGTCATGCCTAGGACCCTGGCAAGCTGGAGGAAGGGGGATTGTGGCATGACCGGGAGACTTGAACTATGAAATCAGCTGTGTGGGATCCAGCCGCCTCAACCATCATGCCACCAGCAGGCCCTAACAGTGAACTATTGTTGGTCAGCTCTTATCTTCAATCCGTTCAGCATTTTCAAAAGAGAGATTATTGTGTAATGGCAGGTTTGGGCTGGCTGTGAAGAGAACGTCCTTCTGAGGATGGTTTTTGTTTGTTTGTTCGTTTTTTAAAAGAGATTTTTGCTATAGGGTGTGTGTGCTTGCTGGAGAGACAGAGAGACAGAAAGGGAGAAGTCACTCCCCAGGGGGATGGCTACACCACAATTTTCCTCTCAGGATTTTGGGCATGCAAGCACATGTGCCTGGTGTGAGTTTTAAGTTGCTGGGTCTGGAACTTGAACTGCAGTCCACTACATGGGAGTCCAGCAACGTAACCATTATGCCATCTGCTGGTCCTTTAGGGATGGTTTTAAGATCCGGAGGCCAACCAGCAATGGCTAACATAGAAGTGACCTTTAGGAAGAGACTGACAGCCCACTTGGGGCTGCATGGAGCAAGTCTTTCCTCATGGCAGAGGAGACGACTTCCTGGATCTCCATGGACAGCAGGGCCTGGTGCTTCCAGGCCTCCTTTTGGACTGGCCACTTCTCTCCATTGCCCTGACCTCTCTGAGGTTTGACTCAGGGACACAGAGAGTCCACCCTTCATCTTTTCCAGAGAGTACACCTCATACTGTTTCCCACGTAAAGAACCGGGCTCCAGAATGGCCCTCTCATATCTGCTCCTCCTTGGGCTCACTGTCCCACTTGTCATACATTTCTTGGCACAATTATGATGTGGGCGTCTGCTTTGTGCTTGAAATGAATAAGACCCAAAGCAACCCCTCTTTTGGGCCAGCAGGTGGTTAAGATGGCTGGATCGCACATGGCCAACTGCATGGTTTGAGTCCTGGACCCCAATAGCTTGAAAAACATACCTGGCATGTATGCATGCATACCCCAAGTTCTGAGAGGAAAATGGAGGAGGAAGAATTACAACATGGCCATTCCTCCGGTGGGTGATTTCTTACATTCCCTCTCTCTGTCTCTGGCGAGTTCACATGCCCTATAGCAAACTGGAAAAAAATAAAAAAAGAACCCCTATTTCTATATGTCGTACTTCAAAGGTCCTCCCCAAGGGGTAAGCTGCCCTCTGTCCTTTTTCTTCATAAAGTGTGGCAAATCTTTGGACGGTAGTGTTTGTGAATCCAGCCTGTCCCCCAAACAAGGAATTCCTCAAAGTTCATGGACTCTCCACGCAGAGTCTGCCTCGTCCATCTGAGAATCAGACTGAGAACCTCTTGAGAATGTGGAATGGTCTCTCCATCAGACAGGGCCCTCCCTGCGTCTCATTCTCCTGTGTTTCCCCATGTCACCCTCCAAGGTGGGAGACACCTTGCTGACACAGCACTGTGTCCTGTGACCCACTGCCGGGTCGTCCCAGTTAGTCTTGCTCTACTTTTATTACGAACTTTTTCACGTACCAAAGAAGTTACTTGTTCTGTGTGCATGTGTAAAAATCAGTATTGTATTTTTCTTTCCATATAATTGCTCTTATTTTCCTTAAGAGGATCTATGATTATTACCATTTTTATTTGGGCAGCAATTCCTAAATAATTAAAGTTATTTTATTCATTTTCTCAATTTATTTATTTCTATATAAATTCCTTTGATATTTACAATTACATAAAGAAGTTCTCCTTATTGATGCAATTTTTATACAGAAATTATTCTTGAGAAATAAAAACAAGTTTGTATCTAATATCAATAATTGCACATCATTTAATTAAGTCAATTCAATAATGGGGACAATATGTTTTAAACATTTTTTGTTACAGGGCACATGTGGACGCTGGAGAGACACAGAGAGAGAGAGAAAGAGAGAGGGAAAATGAGAAATCACCCCCTAGGGGTGGATAGCCGTGCCTCAATCCCTTCTCCTCCATTCTCTGTTCAGGATTTTGGGCATACACACACATACACCTGACGTGTTTGTCAAACTGCTGGACCTGGGACTTGGACTACATACTTGACCATGTGGGATCCAGTTGCCTCAACCATCATGCCACTGGCCCAACAATAAATGTTTATAATTTCAGAAAACTAACTTTTGTTTGTTTTTGTTTTTGTCATAGGGCATGTGTGGTCCCCAGAGAGAGACAGAGAGAGGAAAAGTGAGAGATCACACACACACACACACACACACACACACACACACCCGGAAGATGACACACACACCACAATCCCTTTTCCTCCATTCTCCTCTTCCTCTCAGGATTTTGGGCACACACGTCTACATGCTGAAGTGATTTTCAAGCTGCTGGATCCAGGATTTGAACCCTGCCACGTGGGAGTCTAGTGATTTATCCACTATGCCACCTGCTGCCCTCCGGAAACTGACTTTTAAAAAAATCACTCAGATTGAGACCAGCAGTTTGCGTAATGGCTATGTCGCTGGACTCCCATGTAGTCAACTGCAGTTCAAGTCCCAGACCCAGTGGCTTAAACTCACGCCGGGCGCACGTGCGTGCATGCCCAAGATCCCTAGAAGAGAAGGGAGGAGAAGGGATTGCAGCATGGTCATCCCCCCTGGGGGATGATTTCTTGCTTTCTCTCTCTCTGTCTCTCTGTCTTTCTGGCGAGCACACGCACCCTATAGCAAAAACCTCTCCAAGAAAAAAATAATCACTCAGATTGCTCAGCTGCTGTGGCACAGAACCGTATTGCAAGTGCTCTGCAAGGCTGGAAGCCATATGGCTAGCCCTGGGTTTGGATCCTTGGGACAGCCTGAAAACATCCGGGCTCACGCGTGTGCAGGTGTCCAGGATCCTGAGGAGCAGGAGGGCTGGGGAAAGGGGACCACGACATGGCAAAATCCCCTCAAGGGTGTCTCTCTCTCTCTCTCTCATGTACATGTGCTCTCCATCACACACACACACACAAACAAGACTTTTCATAGGTGTAAATAATATGTAGTGACTTTTCCAGAACTTAATTTACATGAAAGTGGGTACGATAGTAATATCTTACTTTACTTACTGTATGCTTAGGAAAGTATCTTGTATTATAAATACTCAACAAATATATGTTTAAATAATGAACCAATAAAAATCAAGCCTAAGACACAGATGTCTCTAACCCACATAGAATTCAATGTTTTATTAAAAATCTTTGTCAATGCAATAAAAAAATAATTAATTAAGGCTGGCTCTGTGGCACGTATGTAATGCCCTGCTCAAGAGAAGCCAGAGTCCGTGTGCTGACCGTGGTTCGAGTCCTTGGTCGTCAGCCTGGAACATTCTGCACACGTGCGAGTGGCCGAGATCCGACAGGCTGGAGGGTCGGGAAAGGGGGCCACGCGTGCCCAGCTGGTGGAGAGTGCTCGCCTCTCTCTCTTTCTCTCTCTCTCTTCCTCTCTCCTCCCCGCTGTGTGTGCACATACGCTCCATCATGAATAAAGAAAAAACTTTTTTAGAAAAAGAAAAATCCAGATCTGCCTGTCATTGGCCCAAACTGGCTCATAAAGCCCATAGGGATCTATTGTGAATGACAAATAATAATAATGATAAGACTTTCATTTATTTACATGTATTTTAGGATTTGGGGGCAGAGAGAGACAAAGAGAGAGAGAGAGAGAGAGAAATCATCCCCCAGGGGATGGCCGTGCCACAGTCCTTTCTTCTCTGTCCTCTCAGAATTTCAGGCACACACACACACACACACACACACACACATGCCCAGAGTGAGACCAAAACCACAGAGGCAGCAATGTGGGATTCAGCACCTTAACCACCATGCCATCTGCTGGCCCAATAATAAAACATTTTAAATAGGAAGGTATAAGACTCAGGAAGAAAAAAAAAAAAAAAAAAAAACCTCCACAAAATTGTCATTTGCAGACACTATAATTTTCTTTGTAGAAAATCCAAAAGAGGGACCAGCAGTTGACGTAATGGCTATGTCACTGGACTCCCACGTAGTCGACCATGGTTTGAGTCCCGGACCTGGTGGCTTAAACTCACATTGGGCGCGTGTGCGTGCGTGCCCAAGATCCCAAGAGGAGACTGGAGGAGAAGGGATTGAGGCATGGCCATCCCCCTGGGGGGTGATTTCTCACTTTTTATCTCTCTGTCTCTCTCTGTCTGTCTGGTGATCACACGTGCCCTATATCAAAAACACTAAACAAACAAACAAACAAACAAACCAACCAAACAAACAAAAACTCACACTGGGTGCGTGTGCGTGCATGCCCAAGATCCTGAGAGGAGAATGGAAGAGAGGGATTATGGTGTGGCCATCCACCCTGGGGGATGATTTCTTGCTTTCTGTCTCTCTGTCTCTGTCTTTCTGAAGAGCACACGTACCCTGTAGCAAAAACCTCTAAAAAAAAAAAAATCCAAAAGATAATTGCCATTATGTTGAGTTGTTGGAACAGTCATGATATATTTTTGCATAGAAAAACATAGAAAAATATGTCATGACTTTTCCAAAGACTCAAGAACAAATAAGAGAATTTGATGATATTGTTAAATATGAGAGCACTATATGAACCCAAAGACATACCTATATACCACCAATAACAAATTAGAAAATGTATTGGGACAGGAACCAGCAGTTAGCATAATGGCTATGTCACTGGACTCCCATGTAGTCGACTGTGGTTTGAGTCCCGGACCCGGTGGCTTAAACTCACACCAGGCACATGTGTGTGCATGCCCAAGATCCCGAGAGGAGAATGGAGGAGAAGGGATTGAGGCGCGGCCATCCCCCCTGGGAGATGATTTCTCACGTCCTGTCTCTATGTCTCTCTCTGTCTTTCTGGCAAGCGCCATGCACCCTATAGCAAAAAAAAAAAAAAAAAGCCATTTTATGATAAGAACAAAAAGTATAAGATTCCAAGAAAAAAGATGTGAAAATATATATGAAAATTTTTATGAAGAGAAATTATAAAACTCTATTAAAACATATGTGAATATCTAAATAAATAGTAAGATTATGTCATGTTCAGAGTTGGCAAGACTAAATATCGTCAAGGAAGCTATAAAATTCAACACAATTCCAAAAAAAAATCCCACTGGGAGTTTTCATAGAACTTTAAAAACTGATGCTAAAATTCATATCAAGAATAATGAAGATATTTCTAAAGAAGTAGAAAGGAGAGGGACAGACTCCTCTTACAAAATGCCAAGATTTAAAAAAAAATTCTAATTGGGCAGAGTGATATTAGTATAAGTATAGAAAAAAGAATCAAAGCAATGTAAAGAAGAACGCTCAGAAATAGAGCTAAGCATGGGTGGAATCTTTTTTTTTTTTCTTTTTTTCTTTTTGTTTTCCCCTAGTTTGTTATAGGGCACATGTGCTCACCAGAATGGGGCAGGGGGTGAACAGGGGTGAGGTGAGATATCACCTCCCAAAGGGATGGCCACACCACAATCCCTTCTCCTCCATTCTTCTCTTGGGATTTTGGGCATGCATGCATACATACCTGGAATGATTTTTAAGCTGTGGGTCTGGGAGTCAAATCTTAAAGTCAGCCATGTGGGATCCAGCTGTCTTAACCCCTACACCACCTGCTGGTCCCAGCATAAATGGAATCTTATAAACAGATAAAACATTAAAATCAGAGGGGAGGGCCAACCCAAGGTATGGGGATTAAGGCAGCTGGATCTTACCTGACCTGGGTTGTATTCTTACTAAAAATGTTTAATCTGGGGCCAGCTGGTGACATTGAGGTTAAGGCAGCTGGATCCCACATAGCTTACTGTGGTTCAAGTCCCAGACCCAATGGCTTGAAAAATCACTGGACATGTGTGTGTGTTTGCCTCGAATCCAGAGAAGAGAATGGAAGAGAATAGATTATGGTGTGACCATTCCCCTGGGGGTGCTTTCTCACTTCCTCTCTCTTTCTAGTGCATGTGCCCTATAGCAAACTAAAAATAATTAACCTGACAGCCATGGTGAAACAATCAGACAACCCCCATTTGAGAAGTGCCCTGCAAGATAACTGGCCTGGACTCAAAAGTGTCAATGACATTAAAACTTGTGAAACTGAACACTGTTCTAAATGAAAGGAGACTAAAGAGCCACAGTAACTAAATGCAATGCCTATTTCTTGTCTGGATTCAAAAAACAAAAAGCAAACAAGAGAGACAAATGAATAGAAAGAACATAACAATAACGCTCCCAACGGTGGAATACAGTGTGTTCCAAGACCCAGCAGACGCTTGAAACCATGGACAGTATCCTCAGTATACTGTATTTTTTCCTGAACATACATACATACCTGTGATAAAGTTGAATTTATAAATTAAGCACAACAGGAGATGAACAATACTAACTAATAATAAAATATTAGGTCTTTGGGAAAGTTATGATGTATTTTTCTCTGTCTGTTTCTCTATGCAAAAATGCATCATGACTTTCTTTTTTTTTGGGGGGGGAGAGGTTTTCGCTATAGGGTGCATGCGCTCACCAGACAGACAGAGAGAGACAGAGAGATAGAAAGTGAGAAATCACCCCCGAGGGGGGGATGGCCATGCCGCAATCCCTTCTCCTCCATTCTCCTCTCGGGATCCTGGGCACGCACGCACATGCGCCTGGCATGAGTTTTAAGCCACCAGGTCCAGGATGTGAACCACGGTTGACTACATGGGAGTCCAGCGACATAGCCATTACGCTAACTGCTGGTCCCTCATCATGACTTTCTCGACAACCCAATAGAACAGTTGTAACAATCTACTATAATACAAGTCATAGGGATGTGGTCTCTCTCTTTGAAAATATCTGACTGTATTCATCTATTTTTGGACGGTGGTGGTTGACCACGGATAACTGAAACTGTAGAAAGCGAACCCGTGGATAAGTGTGTGTGTGCGTGGGAGGGCTATTGTATTGGGACCGCAGGGAACATTTGGATAGTAGATATTTTTGCTGTGCCCTAGATAACAGCATTGCAGCAACGTTCAATTTCATGAGTAGCTTAACTGGAGTGTGTTCTGTATTGGATTATCTTATCCTTAGATGAGGGGACCAGCAGTTAGCGTAATGGCTATGTCGCTGGACTCCCACGTAGTCAACCACATTTCACGTCCCGGACCCGGTGGCTTAAAACTCACGCCGGGCGTGTGTGCATGCGTGCCCAAGATCCCAAGAGGAGAATGGAGGAGAAGGGATTGCGGTGTGGCCATCCCCCCTAGGGAGTGATTTCTTGCTTTCTGTCTCTGTGTCTCTCTGTCTGTCTGGTGAGCGCACGTGCCCTATAGCAAAAAAAAAAAAAACCTCTCCAAAAACAAACAAACAAAAGATGATACTGTTACTAGATGGGGAAATTGAGCTATATTGTGTAAAGTTCTTTGGGTCCACTAAGATTAGAGGCCTGCCTGTTTACACAGAATGAAAAACCTTTCTCCAAAAAAAGAAGTTTTAATGAGAAAGAGAAGATTTTTCATAGAAAAGAAATACACTCCCACACCAGAAAGGCATGTGGGTGGGCAGCTGCCAGAGGGCAATGAGCGGGGTCTGCGGTTAGGTGTTACCTTTATCCTGGGTCTTGTCAAGAATATTTAGGAGAGCAGATCTCATTGTAGCTGGGTCTTTGAATTTGTGAGCTTCTACCTGCAGTTGCATACTCGTCCTTTCAGGAGGGGCGCTGAGGAATTCGATTACCCCACTGTGAGTGCCCAGGGTGGACGGTGAGATTATGAGCATCCACACGGGGGAGACCTGCCTTATTAGCTTATTGTGCCAGTGGGAATCAGGATGCCGACCGAGCATCTCGGTGAGGCAACCCCTCCTCTTTTGATGCCAGGGTCTAGCCGTGGTCCCTGGTAAGAGTGGGACAAGGTGGGAGATACTGAGTACACCGCATGCCATTTATGTAAAATAAAAAGCGAAACGTTCTGGACTGTTCACGGATGCACTGCATGGTGGGAGTGTGAGTCTGGACTGGACACACATCAGTTTCGCGAGCTGGGTATCTTTGGGCAGGGAAGGATGGAAGAGCAGGAGGGCGAGAGAGACGGGAGGCATTTCAGCACAATCCGCAACGTATCAACTCTTATTAAAGATACAGACAGGAAAGCAATAGCTACTATGGACAAAGAGAAAGAGAAAGGAAAATAAAAATTATTCTAAAGAGTGTTTTTATTGGTTGAATTATAAGAAAATTTCACTCCCCCCCCATTTTGCCAGAGGGTATGCGTGCTCACTGAAAAGAGAACCAGGAGCCCTCAAGGCAGATGGTCAT
>NW_006159616.1:3978696-3983752 GCF_000334495.1 Tupaia belangeri chinensis | reverse complement strand
CCGGGTCCGGGACTCAAACCGTGGTCAGCTACATGGGAGCCCAGCAACATAGCCATTATGCTAACTGCTGGCCCCTCCCTCCAATCTCTTTTCAGGATTTTGGGCACACATGCACATGCATCTAGCATGTTTCTCATGCCACTAGTCTGGGACTCAAACTGTGCAGGACCCAGCTGCCTTAGCCACCATGCCACGGGCTGGCCCAAAGATTTCACTTTTAACTTTACACATCTCTGAATTATTTCTATGGCTAACTCCCCCACCCCAGCCATGAAAAAGAAAACGAATCATTATCCGTGCTGTGCCAAGGACTGCCCAGTCAGTGTAGAGGCGGTCGGTCTGGGTACACAGAGCCCCTCTGTTGTACTCACCTGGAGCCTCTGCCTGGCGGTGTGAGTCGTCTGCAACGTTTCCTCCTGGCGTTCATGTCTGTCTTACTCAGGGGAAGTCACGTGCCCTGCTCAGCATAGCACCTGGCACACTGGAAGCACCCAGTAAATGTGAATTGCCACCACGTTGCTGCTGCTGCCGCTGCTATTCACACTCCCAGCTCCGGCCGGGCGGCGGCAGGTCTCCACGCTGCTGCTATGGGGCAGGACCCGGGCGCAGGGTCTGAGGCTCTGTCTGGGCTCATTGGTCCCTGCTCGTCGGCAGAGGTTTTGATGGCACGCTCAAGAGTGGATTTCACTATCAAACTCCGAGCTCCTCGGTGGCAAGGATGTTGCCTGAGTCATCTCCGTGCCCTGCACCCCAGCCCAGAGGCTGCACGCAGCAGACACTCGGAAAATCTCTCCTGAATGAGTGACGGCAGCACATCTGGCCACTGTTCTGCACTCTCAGAACTCTCATTTGCTTCCAGGATGGCTCCAGCAACTCCAGACTAAGCAAGTCCCTCCCACCTGTTTCCTCTAGCCCTGGTCCTGGGGCATTGCATCTCCAAGCTCTTTGCTCATGTTCTTGTTCCAGTCCTGGGAACCCAGAAGGCTGAGTTGCTTAGCAGGCTGTCAGGTCCTTAGGAGAGTTCTGAGCGTGCAGCTGAGGTGGGAGTTACTCTGGGCTGAAGAGATTAACCAGGCCTTGTGCAGCGGGTAAGGCCTGTGACCTGGATAATTCAGGGCTCAAATCCACCCTGCTGGAATTCTCTGGGTGCCTGCCCAGGCCCCTTGGCAGGAGAGCGGGCCCCAGCCTCTGGGTTTCCTGGGCTTCCGTATCTGTAAAGGCAGTGGGGGCACTGAGCTGAGTCCAGGCAGAAGTTTCTCCTCATCACCACCAGCCAGGCCTGTCTTCACTGGCTTTAAGATTCTGGAATCCAAGAGTCTGCCCCTTGGATCCACAGTCTGGGCACCCCAGTGTTCCAGCTGCAGGTGGGGAGCCAGTAGGGCCTGGGGTTCCAGGCTTTGTGCGACACAGCTGCCCACCGGGGTAGGCCCCAGGAGCAGGAGCTGAGGCCCGGCCAGAGAGGTCAGTTACCGGCATGGGGGCTGCACAGACCAGGGAGGGGTGAGCCTGCTGGAAAGGGAGGCCCTGGAGAGAGTGGGATCTGGAGAGCCCAGGCAGGCCCAGGTAGAGGAGTCTCTGTAGGGCTGCTGCAGCTCTGTACCTCACTTTGGTCAACCCCTGGGAGCTGGTGCAGCTCTTAAGGAGGCCTGGTCACCCCTACAGGAAGACAGAACTCATTCCTAACATCAGGGGCAAAAATCGCTAAGAAAAAAGAGGCAAACCTAAGATGGGATTAGAAATGGGGCGAGTTAGGGTTTGTGTTTCTGTGCGTCAGAAGCTCTGACTGAATTTCCTTTGAATCCAAACCACAAGAGAATATTCCCCTTTGGGAAAGGGAATTTTCAATATGTAGTTCATGTCCCTTACCAGTGGAGAGCGACGACCGTGGGCTCAATGTGAAAAGAGTGAGCCCCGGAGATGGGGCCGATGCGATCCTGGCCCCTCGAGGGAGGGCCTCCCCCCCACTTCTCTCTGACCCTCTATTTCCTGCTTCTAAGGCTCCCCCTCTGGAAAGCGGTTGGCTTGTGGCTAAGGATATGTGGATCTAGGAGTGAAGCTTTCTCAGGTTCAGCTCTGAGCTTTGTCATGGCGTGGGGAAGCCATTTCTTTTTCTTGGGGTCTCAATGTCCCAATATGCAAATTGCATAAGGCAGTCGCACCTACCTCAGAGGATTGCTGTCAGGGTAAAACGAGATAAGCCACATAAAGGACTCCGCATGGAGTCTGTGCTTAATAAGCATTAGCTATTTCTTTTTTGAAGAGGTTTTTGCTATAGGGCGCGTGCTCTCGCCAGACAGACAGAGAGAGACAGAGAGATAGAAAGCGAGAAATCACTCCCCAGGGGGGATGGCCACTCTGCAATCCCTTCTCCTCCATTCTCCTCTCGGTGGGGTCTTGGGCACACACGCACACGTGCCCAGCGTGAGTTTAAGCCACCGGATCCGGGACTTGAAACGAGGTTGACTACGTGGGAGTCCAGCAACATAGCCATTACGCTAACTGCTGGTCCCAGCATTCACTATTTCTATTAGTCATTCGACACACGTTTGTTCTGGGACCCAGCCCATGCCATACAGTGTACCAAGTGCTGCCAGGGATGGAGACGAATGAGGCATCATCGAAGACTCACAGTCTAGTGTGTTCGTTCATCGATTAGTTAGCCCATAAATAGGTATTGTGCCCCACATGGGTCACTAGAGTTGTCAAAATAAAAAGTACAGTACAGGGGAGCACCCAGTGGCATGGTGATTAAGGCAATTGGATCCTACATGTCTGACTGAGCAGTTCAAATCCTGGACCCAGTAGGCTTGAAAAAACACACTGGGGGAACCAGCAGTTAGCGTAATGGCTATGTCGCTGGACTCCCACGTAGTCGACCACAGTTCGTGTCCCGGACCTGGTGGCTTAAAACTCACGCCAGGCGCGTGTGCATGTGTGCCCAAGATCCCGAGAGGAGAATGGAGGAGAAGGGATTGCGGCGTGACCATCCCCCCTGGGGGGTGATTTCTCGCTTTCTGTCTCTATGTCTCTCTCTGTCTGTCTGGCGAGTGCACGCGCCCTACAGTGAAAATCTCTCAAAAAAAAAAAAAAAAACCACTGGGTGCATATGTGTGCAAACTCAAAATCCCAGGAGGAGAACAGAAAAGGAAGGATGCAGTGTGGCCATCCCTCATGGGGATGCTTCTTCATTCCCTCTCTCTGTCTGATGAGTGCACATGCCCGAAGGCAAACAGAGGCACAGTCCCTGTCCTCAAGCTTCTCACAGCCTGGGGGAGCAAAGTTCAATACAACATGATCATCGCTATAGAGTGTGGGCACAGCATGCTGGGAAAGCTCAGAGGAGAGGACTTACCCATGGCGGGGTGGGGCAATGGGATCTCTGAGGACTTTCTGGCAAAGGTAACCCAGCTTCCTGTGTCTCCAGTCACAGGTGTGCTCCTGCCCCAGGGCTTTGAGGGCCTCTCCTTGCTCTTCCCACGGCCCAGGACGTTCTTCCTGAGGTTCCCCACGGCTTGCCCCTGTATCTCTTTGGCAGCTTTACTCACGGGCTATAGTCTGGATGCTCCCAAAAAGCCACGTGTTGGCACTTGGTTGTTGTAAAGGTATTAAGTGAAAAACACTCACTTCATGATGATCCAGGTGGGGCACTTTGGTGTTAAGGTCATCAGGGTGGGGCCTGCAGGATTGAGCTCTGGTGCATTTGTAAGAGGGGAAAAGGGACCAGAGGAGTCAGGAGCTCAGACAGCAGCTCTGCCATCTTGTGTTGCCCTCGGACCTTCCACATGGCCAGAACTGTGAGTCAATAGCATCTGTTTCTTCATAAATTACCCAGTCTCAGGTATTTCTGTTAGCAATGAATAGCAGATTAAAGACACTCAAGTGTCGCCTCCTCAGGGAGCCCTTTCCTGGCCACTTTATTTAAGGTGGCTGCTTCCATCACTGACAGCCCCCACCCCCTGACACACACACATCAATATTTCCATCCCCTCTCCCTGATTTATTTTTCTCTATTGCATTTATTACCCCCAATGAATTATTTTTAAAGTTTATTTATTTCATAATACTATTTTTTTTTTGAGAGGTTTTTGCCATAGGGCACATGCACTTGCCGGAAATACAAAGAAAGACAGAGAGACAGAAAGCGAGAAATCACCCCCCAGGGGCGACAGCCACGCCACCATCCCTTCTCCTCCATTCTCCTCTCGGGATCTTGGGCACGCACACACACACACCTGGCATGAGTTTAAGCCACCGGGTCCAGGACTCGAACCACGGTCGACTACATGGGAGTTCAGCGACATAGCCATTATGCTAACTGCTGGTCTCAGTACTACTCTTTTTTTTAAAGGTTCTTTCTCCCATGGGCAAGAGAGAGAGAGAGAGAGAGAGAGAGACAGACTGCCAACAGTCTCCATGCCGCAATCCATCCCCAGCATTGCCCATCCAGATCATGTGCATGAATGCTACTGGTAGACTCAGGGAGGGTTCTGGTCATGAGCCTGGAACCTCCCAATGTAGCACAGCCTCACAAAGCACTACCTTACACTGCGTCACCTTCCAGCCCTACATTTTACTTATTTACTTGTCTATTTCTGTCTCTTCCCAGCAGAATGCAAGGTCTGCCATGAAGGCAGAGTTCTCGACTGTGTCATTCATTGCCAGAGGCCCTGTGTCCAGAACAGAGCTGGGCACCTCATAGGTGCTCCGTAAATAACTTTCGAATGATAGCTATGCTAAGCTGGAGAGGAGTAGGAGCTGGGTAAGGGAAGAAAGATGAGGAAATAGCAGATGAAAAGGCTGGGGGGGGGGCGGATGGAGCTTGTGTCAGACTTCTTCCCAGGAAGTCACCGGGCAGTGGTTGGTATAAGGCTGGCGAGGGTGGCCGGGGCTGGAATGTGAGGGATCACATTCCTGTGGGGGGCAGACAGGCAGCCCTGCCTTGGCAAACTGTGCTACGTGCTGTCACGGAGGTTAGGGAGAGGGGCTGAGGAGAAGAGGGAGGCCACCAAGTCTGCTGGGGAAGCATTAGGGCAGGCATTTCCCATTGGGTCCAGGG
>NW_006159616.1:3976229-3978665 GCF_000334495.1 Tupaia belangeri chinensis | reverse complement strand
GTGACTCTAGGCCTGATGGACCTTCCCATTTCCTCCTTCCCAACAGACAGAGCTGAAGTATAAACACTCTCGTGCAGGAACGGATGGGTTTAGCCTGTTCTAGGTAAGGCCTGCCTGGAACTCTGCCCATAGGAGTTGCCCAAGAAACGTTTGCTGGCCTGGATGGTGACTGGGACAGATGGCACGGCCTCGTGCTCTAGAACTCGGGCACCTGCTGGGATTGTGCTGGGCAGCAGTGGTCAGTTCTAGGCTTTCTCCCCCCTCCAAAATAAAGTACCATCGCAGCGTGGAGCAGCAAGCAGAATTTCATCAGTTAGAAGGAGAGTAAAGAACATTCTAGGTGGATGGAGAACACAGAAACAAAGGCAGAAAGCAAGGCTCTTCTGTAGTGTATTTAAGAGTGAACAGTTCATTGAACAAGGTTTTCAAGGATAAAACAAACTGTGTGCTCTTATCAAGTGGGTGCTTGGCTTTGCATTTTTCTTACACAAGGCAGGGTTAGCTGTGTGCGTCCTGAAAGCAAGGGGCCAGCTTACAGGGAGGCTGGGACCCAGGTGGGACTGCTGTTTACTAGGGACTTAATCGGTCCATCCCTCAAATGTGTGTGTGTGTATCTTTTTTTCCAGAGGGATTGTGCACTTGGCAGAGAAAGAGAAGGGAGAAGGAAGCATCTCCCAGCTGGGTGTGGTCATGCCACAATCCTCTCCTCCATCTCCCCACCTTGATGGGATTTAGGGCACACACATGAATGTATCCAGCATGCTTTTCTAACTGCTGGGGCTGGGATTTGAACTGTGATCAGCAATATGGGATTTAGCTCCCAATGTACAGCACTTAACTGCTGTACTATGGGTCTGGTCAATCCAATCGTTCTTTTATTCCACAAAAAAGTATCAACCATCAAGTATGTATTAGGAAAAAATATGATGAAGAACAAGATAAGTTTCCTGCCCTCCAATGCTTATGTTCTGTGAAAGGGTAGCAGATGTAAGTCATTAACCAGTAAACAAGGAAACCGAAGAGAGTTTGATCAAAATGATGGTCAGTCAGTCCGGTAGCCTTGTGGTTAAGGGAGCGGATCTCACATGGCTAACCACAGTCTGCATCCTAGCCTGAGGAGCTGGGCATATGTGCATGAATGCCCCAAAGCATCACAGGATGGAGATATAGAGGAGAAGGGATTGTGGGGTGATCTTGCCCCACTGGGGGGGGGGTGCTTTCTCACCCCCTTCTCATCTTTCTGACTCTGCAAATGCATTCTCCCTCTGGCAATTAAGAAAGAAAAAAAGATGACAGTAAGTACCATGAAGGGAAAAAACGGTGGTCTTGCATAGGTGGTCAGAGACGCCCTCCTGGAAGAGGTGGCATTTAAAGTTAGACCTGGAGGATAAAGAATCCAGAGCATCAAGACCTGCTAAGTGTTCTAGACAGGGGGAACAGCAAGTGTAGAAGCCTTGAGTAGAAAAGCCTAGGTGTCCAAGGCAGGGTGCCATGAGCGGATACGCCATCATGAACATCAAACCTGGTGGGTTTGGAGCTCAGCTGGCCCCGTGCTGCTCACTAGATGGTGCTGGCCCCAGCATCTCGGAACATGGCTCTGGGATGAAGAAGATGCTGGGGCAGTGGTGGGGGTGTGGGCCCAGAGGGCAGGGAGCTCAAAATATTTGACAGCTCTCTTCATGGTATAGAGCAACCGAAGGCTTCATGATATTTTAAAAATTACTGCCAATGGGTATATGCACTCACCAGAGAGAGACAGAGAGACAGAGAGAGAGGAAGAGGGAGAAAGCCCCCAATGGAGTATGGTCATGCCACAATATCTTCTTCATTTCCCCAGCCTGTTGGGATTTGGGGTACTCATGCACATGCACCCAGTGTGATTTTTAAGCCTCCAGGGTCAGGATTTGAACTGCAGTTGAAATCCTGTGGGATCTGGCTCCCTGAACCACTAGACTATGGCGCCTGCCCCAAAGGGTTCATACATTTTATTTATTTTTAAAAATTCTCGGTAAAATGTGATGGCTTTACATTTTTACGGGTGAAACCTGTGCTTCATAACTGCCATAGCTGATGTCCTGTTTCCAGCATTTCAAGGAAACGACTTTTCCTGAGAAGTCATGTGGGGGTGCATCCCACCCACTCGGCCCTGCCTCCCACACTGCATTTCTTTTCCAAAAAAGTGGTCAAGACAGTGTCTTCTGGGGACAGGAAACTCATCACCTCTGAGACAGCTCGTTCTATTCCCAGGACGTGTTTGCTGTTAAAAAAAAGAAAACTTTTGAAACAGAAAGTTGCCGGGAGCCGTACTCCCAGCCGGGGTGGGTGCACAGGGAGGCGACGCGGGTGAACAGGAATCAGACTAAGACCTCATGTCCTTAGCATGTTCTTAGCCGGCTACAGCCAGAGTAAACTCCAGACTGCAGCCCTGATGGCCAG
>NW_006159616.1:3972576-3975689 GCF_000334495.1 Tupaia belangeri chinensis | reverse complement strand
GAGAAGTGAATGTAGCATTCTTTATTGACATTTTCCAGGAGGGTGGGATGAGCCTAATGGGAGTAACTCCTGTTTGCAGCCACTGCCCTACACAGCTGCCGCCTTAGTGGATCCGCATTCTTTCAGGATTATTGTAAAAGTTATAGTAAGGCTGGGGGTGCCTTTATGGGGTACCGGGGTATGGCAATAAGGCCCATGGCAGAGAAACTGAGTGCAGGCCAGTACAGTAACACAATGAAGGTGAGGTCCAGAACTCGTAAAACTGTTGACCTTGCAAACAGTTCTCCTCAGCCGAGTCCTTGCTCTAGGCCTGAGGGGCAGTTCTTTCATACTCAGCTTGTGTTAACTGCATGGTCCCAGCAGAAAGTTAGAGAGAAAATCTGACTCCTTAAGCCATCTGCCTGTGCTGGTTCCATGACCTGGAGCCACAGGGCAGCTGTGGTCTTTGTACCCGCAACAAGCCTTCGGAGAGGTCAGCCTGAGCGCCCTCGGTCCTGCGCTCTCTGAGTGGGCGCGTCTGCTCAGAGCTCCTGCTCCAGCACCGTTTCCCGCATCACTGCCATCACACGCCCTGCTTCAGTGAGGCAGCTGGTACTGAGTTTGGGTCACACATGTGACGGCTGAGCCGTGCCCCCCCCTCTCGTCCCTGTGCATTTCAGCTTTAGGGATCCTGGGAGAGGACCTCATCTTTTAATGTTTAATTATTTACTTATTTTATGTGTGTGTGTGTGTGAGGGAGAGACCTCCAACAGGGTCTCAAGCTGTGGACTTTCTCTCAGCCAGCCAGGATCACAGAGCTGTCTGCATACCCAGGTCGGACCCCGGTCTTCCATGTGGCTTCCAGCATTTTAGAGCGGAGTGCTACCACTGCACCTCCATGGCTGGGCCCAGTCTCTCCCTCTCAGAGTTTATGTATTTATTTCTTCCGTGAGCATGAGAGGCAGAGGCAGAGAGAAAGCACCCCCGGAAGGGTCTCATTGCTGCAATCCGGTCAGCCCTGGATCCTTGGCCTGTACCGACGTACTCAGGGAAGTCTCCAGACAGGCACCTGGAAACATCCAGGTGGGCCAGCCTGGCAGAGGGCTGATTTCATGGCTGTGTCTCCACCATCTGGCCCCAAGTCTCTTACTGAACTTGAATCATCTTGCTGCTAAGCAAGAACATTCTGGAACCATCAGGACAGAAGTCCAAACTCCTGAGCCTGACACTCACTATTCTCTGTGACCTACTCAACTCCATCTCTTTGGCTAGTCTTTCCCTCTTTCCCGAATTTCCACTATACATTTTTCTGAAGTTACTTTTTCTGAGAAGCCAAGTAGGGGCATGTTCTACCTTTCTATAATGGCTAAAAGGAGCCAACATTTACGGAGACCTAGACATCTGAGCCTAAGCACCTGCTATGTATAAACTCACAATATAGAAATGAGGCAGGCAGAATTATTAACCCCATTACTCGTGTAAATAAAACGAGGCACAGAACAGTTAAGAAAATTGCCCATGATCACACTGCTAATACCAGATAGTTCCAAAGCGTGGGCTCTTAACCACCATGCCTCCTGCCTCAGTCAAGATTTGACTTAGGAGGGCTGACTGCCACATTTCCAGGTGTTCTGCTAGCTACTAATGGTTGGGAAAGTATAGGCACCATTTCAAGAGTAAATCAAAGCAAATATGAAAAAAGGAAATAAAGACTCAGAACGTGTCCCTTCCTGGTTGTTCCATGGCGTTTTACTATCAGTTGTGTTCTTGAGGCTGTTTCTGTGCGTGGGAGCTGTGTGTGGAGACACCACAGGATGGCGTGCTGCTACGTGGCTCTTCCCAGCTCTGCGCTCAGCTTCAGGGTGCTGGGAGCATGCTGCTGACCATGGTGGCAAGATTTACACTACAGACATTGGCAAATGTTTTCCCCTCAGCGAGCCCGGTTTTAAATATGGACTGCAGAGTCAGCCGGTGGTGCCATGGTTACGGTGGCTAGATCCCACACGGCTGACTATGTGGTTTCAATCTTGGACTCGGTGGTTTGAAAAACATGCCAGGCATTGGGAACCAGCAGTTAGCGTAATGGCTATGTCGCTGGACTCCCACGTAGTCGACCGCGGTTTGCGTCCCGGACCCGGTGGCTTAAAACTCACGCAGGGCGCGTGTGCGTGCGTGCCCAAGATCCCGAGAGGAGAATGGAGGAGAAGGGATTGCAACGTGACCATCCCCCCTGGGGGGTGATTTCTCGCTTTCTGTCTCTATGTCTTTCTCTGTCTGTCTGGCGAGCACACGCGCCCTACAGTGAAAAATCTCTCCAAAAAAAAAAAAAATGCCAGGCAGGTATGTGTATGGGTTCAAAATCCCAAAAGGAGGGAGAGATGTAGGAGGAGAGATTGTGGCATGGCCATCCCTCACAGAATATACTTTCTCACTTTCCCTCTGTATCTGTTTTTCCTTGGCTAGTGTATGTACCCTGTGGCAAATTAAGAAAAAGAAAAGAAAAATCAAATACTGACTGGGATACCACTGCCCAGCACCCTCTACCACTTCGGTCTGTAGTTCCAAGAATGAGCCGTTACAATGTCCTTCAGTGTGTCTCACGCAGGCTGTTCCTCCTACCCGGGAAGAACATTCTCATTGTGGTGAGTGTCAACCCATTTTTCTTTTTTAATGAGCGAGAGAGAGAGACTTTTGATGGGGTCTCACTGCTGTGATCCTTTGCCCCAGACTTCCAGTTAGTTAGGGTTCTGGGTCCCCACTGTCTGTTAGACTGGTCTGAGATCCAAATTTTGGCCTCTCATATGGCCCCAGTTTTGTGCGGCGGGGCTCTGACACTTGTACCATCACAGCCAGGCCTTCGACCCACCCTTTAAGATTCAGAACAAGTCCGAACCCAGTAGGTGGTATGGTGGTTAAGGCACTGGATTTTCCCATGGCTAACTGCGGTTCAGTCCTGGATCTGGCAGCTTGAAAATCATGCTGAGTGCGTGTGTGTGTGTATGTGCCCAAAATCCTGAGAGGAGAATAGAGGAGAAGGGATTGTGGCATAGCCATCCACCTTCAGGGGAATTTCTCATTTTCCCTTTCTCTCTCTCTTTGGAGAGTATACATGCCCCATGGCAAAAATCTAAAAA
>NW_006159616.1:3927613-3972519 GCF_000334495.1 Tupaia belangeri chinensis | reverse complement strand
CATAGCCCCTGCTGTGGGGAAGGAGGGGCTGCTCCTGCCTTCAAGAATCAACACCTGGTTCCTGTGATCTCTGGGATGGAAGAGATGGATGGATGGTAGGAGCTGCTGCCCCATGTATGCTGGTGCTGTTCTTCCCCTTGCCCATCCAGAAGCAACAGAGAGGCCCATCCAGCCTGCCTTGGGGTGGAGGGGCCGCTCTGGCCTGCAGGGTGATATAAGCACACCACACAGAGTGGTCTACCACCTTAAATTCTATGTATCCAGCTCAGCCTCCAGCCATAGCAGAAAGATTTGCATAAACAGGAATAAAATGCCTGAAGACAGGAGACCCTGGAGGAATTATCTCCCCACAACCACTCTAAGCTGTAAAAGGAGAGAAACTCCCCTCTGAAAACCTGAACCCCAAATTCCTACTATGAATTCCACACTCCCACCCACAATAGAGCAGGGATATTGGCGCAGAGCTGATACACACCATTGGGAAGGGCACGAGCACACAGTCGCAGAAAGAGAAGCAGGGAGAATCAAGTGCATTACCAGAAGACCAAAAATCAAAGCAGAGCTTCAAGCAACAGGAGAAAACCAGGAAATACCTCCTCCTCAAGGGAAAATGATAACTCCTCACCATCAACGGATAAGCCACTAGAGATCACAGAAGTATCGAAAAAAGAATGCAGACTATTCACTGTAACAAAACTCAGTGAGCTGCAAGGGCAAACAGACAGCCAATTCCAGGAGATGACAACATCCTTCCCTGATCTGAAGGAGGAACTCCATAGACATAGACACCCTGAAAAAGAATTAAACGAAACTTCTGGAGATAAAGAATACAATGCAGGAAATCAAAACTTTCCTCAAAAGTATCAGCAGCAGGGAACCAGCAGTTAGCGTAATGGCTATGTCGCTGGACTCCCATGTAGTTGACCGCGGTTGGCATCCCAGACCCTGTGGCTTAAAACTCACACCGGGCACGTGTGCGTGCATGCCCAAGATCCCAAGAGGAGAATGGAGGAGAAGGGATTGCGGTGTGACCATCCCCCCTGGGGGCTGATTTCTCGCTTTCTGTCTCTATGTCTCTCTCTGTCTGTGTGGCGAGCGCACGGGCACCATAGGGGGGGGGGGACTCTCAAAACAAACAAACAAAAAGTATCAGCAGCAGATTAGACCACAAAGAAGAAAGAATCTCTGACCTTGAAGATAAACTCCCGATTTAGTCCAGGCAACTGAAAAGAATAGAGGAATAACCATTACAAATCAGGACAACATAGGGGAAAGTCTAGCCACCATCAAACAGCCAAATAGCTGCATAATAGGTATTCCAGAAGGCGAAGAGACAGGCAAAGGCATAAAAAAAAAAAAAGAAGAAGCTCTTTCATGATATATTAGCTAAAAACTTTCCAAATTTAGAGAAGCATACATTTCCAAATCCAGGAAATACAAAGGTCAACAAATAGATATAGGAAGATCCTCTCCAAGGCACATCCTAGCCAAATTGGTAAAAATCAAAGAAAAAGACAATATTCTAAAAACGGCAAGAGAGGAACACCAAGTTACTTACAAAGTTTACCCCATTAGACTAACATCTGACTCTCAACTGAAACAAGGAAAGAATGGGAAGACACATTTAAAACTCTGAAAGAAAAACAATTTCAGCCTAGAGTACTACACCTGGCAAGATTATCCTTCAAATGGGAAGGAGAAATAAAATCATTCCCAGTAAACAAATGCTGAAAGAATTCACAAAATGAAACTAGATCTTCAAGAAATACTTAAGGGACTACTACACTAAGAAAACGAAAGGGAGATAAATAGAAGTAAGAAAACATAAAACAACTAGGAAAAAGGACAAGTTCATACATATTGATAATAACATTAAATGTTGGGTTTAAATTTCCCAGCAAAAAGGCTAAACATGCTTATTAACTAGCAGGTTCTACGATCTTACACACAAGCAAGATGACAATTATTATTTGGCAGACAATTGTCTCCACAGGTTTCAATTTACATATTTATTATAACTATTACTCATTGTATACAACTAGGGAATAGAGGAAAAGTCCAAAATGTTACAAGCAGCTGAGTCTTTCTTTGGAATGAATTGAAAGAAGGCTAGAATGGAAAACCTTATAAAGCCTACATGCCACCAAATCACTGACTTTGCCATGTCTTCCCTTTTAAACATCTTTCCGATTTTGTTTTGTTTTTGCCTTTTCAAGGACTTATTTCTTTTACTCACACAGTGAGTGAGTAAAAGTTCTTTTTTATTTTAAAAAATCTCTTCCTTATCATTATGTACAACTTTTGCCTGTCTCTAACTAGACCGATGCTGCCCCAGGTCTTTTCAGAATATAAACTCTTCTCTCCCACAGTCCTCTACGTGAACATTACAAATTCTCCTTTCATTGGCCATGTTAAGATGATCTTTGTTTTTAAAACTCCATCTTCATTAATTTACAAAAAAAAATGCATTGAATTTTATGCCAGGATAAGTCTATGTATCCAAGAAGTATTGCATATTCGAGGGATTGCATATTTGAAGACTTAGTATGTGAGGGATTAAAACTGAATCTTAAAGGGATGATTGTTTAACCAAGAAAGGTGCATTCATCCTGCATACCTAACATTTCTCTCCTCTTTAAGAACGTTAAAAAGACTCAAGAATCCTGGCCTTTTTATTCTGTTGTCATTTTTGCTTCTGGAAGACGGGATCCTGTTTTTCTCTATTCCATAACTCAAATGTACCAGGAAAGGGGAACAGACGGAAAGACCACACCCTTCACGTATAGTTAGGGGACCTTAACATCAGCAAGGAGTCATTCCTGAGTATACAGCTGCTTACCAACCCCCAGACATTCCTCTATCAGGAAGCAAAATTAGTGTCCTTAGTTTTCCTTCCACTGCGCAGAATCGTTTTGTCAACTGAAATGTATTAATCAGTCTGTAAGAGAGGCCTGTTATTTTAAATGATCCAAACAGCTTTAATGTTGTTTGTAGGATGTTCTGAAGAATAAATGAGGACTCAAAAATAGTTTTGTTGGTGAACACATAATTATTGAGAGAAATGTATCTCATGTAATTGTTCTGTTTTCTTGGCAGACTAAATATAAAGAGATTAAAAAATAAAAATAAAATAAGATTCAGTGTAGGCATTTACCCTTCTAGGACTCCTTCAGTGACCCGTACATTCTAGGGTAGGTGCCTCAAATATAGTTAAACAGTACTTATGAGGTAACTATTATCTACTAGGCTCTGAGCTCCGTTCTTGAAACACGAGACGCATAAGATATGATCTTGGCTCCCAAGGGACTGTCTTATACTGCTAAATTGAGAGGACAGGACCCAACACTGAATGCTGTGGAAGGCCACTAGAGATCACTCCAGGCAGAGAGCAGCTATGAAGCAGATTGGGCATGAGACAATAAGGAATGGTAAGGACTAGGGCAAAACTAACTATACCTCCTACCTATGGGTGCAGTTACTTCTCAGTCATGTCCAGTCATTGTCATGTAGGAATCCAGATCCATAATTGTCAGATCTTTTCAGGAGAATCCAGAAATTTGGAAATGTCTAAGATACCTTAACATTTATACATTGCAACTAATTCCTTTGTTTTGTTTTGTTTCTAGAGATTTTTGCTATAGGGTACGTTTGCTCACCAGAGAGACAGAGAAACAGAAAGTGAGAAATCACCCCCCAGGGGCAATGGCCGCCCCACAATCCCTTCTCCTCCTTTTTCTTTTTGGGATTTTGGGCACACATGCATATACACTCAGCATGAGTTTTAAATTGCTGAGTCTGGCCTTTGAACTGCTATCAGCCATGTGAGAGTCCAGTGCCTTAACCACCAAACCACCTGCTGACCCCATAATTCTAGTTTTTTTTTTAAAAAAAAAAAACACTGTGTAGGCCAAACAAAGCATTTCCTTGGACTGCATGTAGCGGGCTGGAAGTTTATACCAAAGATTCAGTTACCTGATCTGATGAGACTCAGCAAGCACTTATTGGGATTATGCATCCGTGTAGTCAACTGTAACTCAACTCTTGCTTCTCCAGATAGTTTACTGGGCTTTTGCAAAAGTCATGTATTTTTCTATGTTCTTCTATGTAAAAATGTGTCATGACCTTCCCAATGGCCCAAAAGAATGAAGTCACATGACACTTTGGTCAGCTGCCTTGTGAAAAGCTTAATCATGGTGTCTTTACTGGGTTTTAATTCTTTTCCATAGTGGAAAAAATATGGATTGGGGTGACAGGTTGGGTTTCTGATTCTTGGTCCTCCTTTTACTAGTTGTGTGACTTGGGCAAGCTCCCTAGCCTCTGCCCCTCGGTCCCCTCACTTACAGAATGAAGTCATAATGTCCCGTGGAGTTTGGAGAAGTTTAAAGGAGATTGTGAGTACTGAACTGGCCTTTGTGCTTACTGAGTTCTTCTGTCGGTCCTTCCTGAGCAATCAACCTTATAATCCTCCTCCAACAGGAAAGGCCAGAGTGGGCAGTATGTATGAGGAGTTCTATAACATTCCTGAGAAAGGAAAGTTCCCTGTGAAAGGAGGGAGCTGGGAAAGCTTCCTGGAGGAGGAGGACTCAGGGTGAACTTTCTGACAGCAAACCCAGGAAATTCTGCTCTGTATGCCCTTTTTCCTCAGCAGCAGCAAACCATTTGACCAGGCCAGGGATGCTGCGACAGCTTGATTCTCTGGGTGTGAGAGTGACCAGGTTTCTGTGGCTGCCCTGGGCAGGACTTCACCCCTGGGATAAGCCTGCATGTGGTAGACCCAGGAAGTGCCAGAAAAGAAGCGTGTTTATGGGATGTTGAAGTCATCCCACAAATAGTTCTCTAGAATCCATCGTGGGTCAGACATTGTCCTGCCTGCTGCAGTCAGAAATGACTCAGAGAATTCCATCCCCAAGAGCCTCTCACTCCGTTGAGGTGGAAGTGGTCGGGGAATCTCTAATCATTCAAGTGTGAATGACTGGGTTCATTACCAGGGAAAGGGGAACTGGAAGGGCCTGGGCTGTGAGGGAGACTGAAGTTAGTTAGGAGTTCTCAAGGGTTACTGCTACTCTAACATTAGGCAGGCAGTTGAGTTTAACTTAGAGACAGGTGGTGTTACACTCGAGGTGTGGATGCCTGGGGTGGCAGAGTGAGAAATGGATCTGGAGTTGTGCTTTCACTCAACAAATCCTTCTCAAGCAAGCATTTTTTAAAAAATTTACTCATTCATTCATTTATTTAAATTCTGATCAGAGAGAGAGAGAGAAAGTGAGAAAGCAAGCCACCAGGTCTGGGACTTGAATCACGGTCTGCCACGTGGGAGTGTCCAGTGCCTTAACCACCACACCACCTGCTGGTCCCCCATTCCCAAGCACCTACTGTGTGACAAGTGCTGAGGCTATAGAGGTGAAACTACACTACAGAGGTAGCACCTGCCCTCATGAAATTTCCCATGTATTGGAAAGACATAATATCACCCATGTTTATAATATGATTTACTGAGCGCCTGTGAGGGGCCGGGCACAGTGCAGGCCCCACTGCTTCGTCCATCTTACGAATGATCATAATTACTAAGTGAAGCTGGTTCGACCATTAACCTAGTTTGCTATGATAAAGTAGAAACTTGAGAGGTCAACCCGTTCAAGTGACACAGGGAGTCCGGGATGAGACCCGGATTTGAATCCACACTGTCTGACCAGAAGACAGGTCGCCTTCAGCCTGGCACTGTGCATCTCCTCCTTCATGAATTCAATCAGACCTCCACTGAGTGTTATTCCTTGGGCCGAAGGGAGTGGGAAACACTGCTTGGCCTGGGCGCCTCCGGGATGCCTGTGTGGAAACCCCTGAGCACAGACGAGCTCACCTGGGAGAGGTGAAGGCAGGGACCAGCAAGCTCCAGGGGGCAGGTCCCTGGAAAAAGACCTGCATCTCAGGGAGTGTGGGCGGGCAATGGGCATGGAGTGAGACAGCGAGGGCAGCTGGTACAGGGTAGCCTGAGGAAGTCCAGAGGGAGAGAGACTTCCAGAAGGAGGTGGTCAGCAAGGCAGAATGCCTTTTTTTTTTTTTTTTTTTGAGAGAGATTTTTGCCATAGGGTGCATGCACTTGCCAGAGAGACAGAGAGAGACAGACAGAAAGCGAGAAATCATCCCCTGGGGGGATGGCCACACCGCAATCCATTCTCCTCCATTCTCCTCTCAGGATCTTGGGCACTCACACACATGCGCCTGGCATGAGTTTAAGCCATCAGGTCCGGGACTTGAACCACAGTTGACTACATGGGAATCCAGCAACAAAGTCATTATGCCAACTGCTGGTCCCAACAAGACAGACTGTCTTGAGAGGCCAAGGGGTGGGCTCACACTTGGGCAGTGCCGGGCTGAGTAATCCTTGCAAACAGGCTCAGATGTAGCAGAGGCCACATGGGAAAGGGTTGTGAGTGGGCAGGGAGGACGCAGAGGCCTCTCTGACCAGAAATAGGCTTTGTAGGAAAGAGGGAGCTAGAGAGAGAAGTTCCTGGAGACAGGGGGTGTTTCCTTCGTCTGGCTTGGCTTTGTTCGGTGTAGGGTGGCTAGGTGTGTGAGTGCCCATCGGGGAAGGGAGGGTCCTGCCGAGAAACAGGAATATAAAGATAGAGCAGAGAGGATCTCCCCTAGCACTCGTCACCACTGACGCACTTGCTGGAGGTCTTTGCTCTGGGTTTCCTCAGCCAGAGAAGGCTCTATGGAGGCAGGTTCCCTGTCCTTTCACAGTTGAACTCCCAGTAGTGCAGGCAGGCGCACACACTAAGTACTTTTTGCATCGAACTGAGTTCGAGGGGTTCCTGGAGGTGGGCAGTGGTTAGGTCCTAGGAGGAACAGGTTCATGGGGGTCTGCAAGAGGGGCTTCTTGGGCCAGCCTGTGACCTGGTGGTCATAGAAGCTGGATTCCACATAGCTGGCTGCATGGCTCCAGTCCTGGAGCTGATGACTTAAGAAACATGCTGGGCACGTGTGTGTGCACGCACCCAAATTCTCAACAGGAGAGAGAAACTGAGGAGACCATTCTCCATAGCCGCTGGGTAGGACAGTGTGGCTCAGTGGGAAACGTCTTTCTCACTTTCCCTCTCTCTCTCTCTCTCTCTGTCCGGTGAGTGCACACACCCTCTGGCAAGTCGGCAAACACACAAGGCTTCTCTCTGATGCTGCAGTGATGGGAGAGAAGAAGAGAAAAAGAAATTAAGGGTTGGCCCTAAGACCTAGCAATTGGGGGAGCTGGACCCCCCAGGCCGCGTGGCTTGTGAACCACTCCAGGTGCATGTGCAGGTGTGCTCAGTCTCCCAGCAGGATGGAGAAATGGTGGAGAAGGGATTGTGGCGAGACCAACTCCATGGAGGGATTATTTCTCCCTCTCCCTCTCGCTCTCTCTGTCTCTCTGGTGGGCGCATGCACTCTCTGGACATTAAAAAAAAAGAGAGAAAGAATGAATGAAAGAAAAAGAAGTTAATGATGAACAGAAGAGGGAGCTCACATCCAGGTGTTCTCAGAAAAGTGGGTTTGTGGGGACTGGGGGGTGCAGAAGGGATTAACGGGGGTGGAGAATGGAGAATAGCAGACACTCCAGAAGGTTAGCTATCGTTAACTTAGCATTATTCTGCCTTCACACTGCTCTAAAGGTATCATGAATCCAGTTCATCCTAACAGCAATTCTGGAGGCAAGTGACCCACGGTCAGCCCTGAGGTGACGAAGCTGCTGGTGGAGAAGCCAGGATTTGGCCCCAGGACTTGGAGCTAATGTAGAGTCTGTGACATTACCCACTGAGCCATGACTTGCCTACCAATGTCCTCATTGTCATTCTCTCTTTTTAAAAAAGAATTTTAGCCAGAGGACATGTGTGATCACTGGAGAAAGAGAAGGTAAGAGAGAGGGGCAGGCCGGCCTCCATGGGGGCTGGCCACGCCGCAATCCTGTCTTTTCCACTCTCCCTCCTTTCAGGATTTCAGGCACTCATGCGCATGTGCTCCGTGTGTTTTACCAAGCTGTGGGCTTGAGACTCGAAGCACAGGGTTAGCCTTGTGGCATCCAGCCTCCTTAACAACCGTGCCACGGACTGGCCTGAGAGAGAGAAAGACAAGCACCCCCAGTGGGGTCTCACACCCCAGTGCCTCTCCCTCAGCCGTTTCTAACCAGCCGGGATCACAGGCAGGCAAACCGGGACCTGAACCCCGACTTTCTGTATGGCTTCCAGCATTGCAGAGCACTGTGCCACCACTGCGGCACCATGGCCAGCCCCAACATTGTTTAAGATGCTTTACTTTATATGGGACGACCATGGTCGGCCATGTGGGAGTCCAGCGCTGTAACCATTACACCATCTGCTGGCCCTGGTACATTCCTCACCATGAGACTTAGGGGTAGAGGGGACCATTACTTGCATGTCTCACCTGGAGAAATAGACATGTATAGTGACTCGCCCAGGGTCACACAGCTACCAGGTGGCTGAGCCTGGACTCCAGCTCACACCTCTCTACCTGCAAGCCTGGAGTGTTCTCCTTCCCCAGAGGGAGGACATGCAGGAAGCCAGTAAGGAGTCAGGGGTGGAGAAGGAGGGAGCTGTGGGGACTCAGGGGAAGCAACACGGCGGTGTCTCCAGCGCGGTGTTCATAGGCTCCTGAGTCGCTCAGCTCGGGAACAGGGAAGAGAAATTTGGAGGTGGCAACTGGGAACCACAGCAAGTGCACAGGAGGCAATGCTTCAAGGCTGGTGGGGGCCGCCCAGCTCCCATGGTTGGCCCTGGGTGGAGGCTGAGCGAGGCAGATGAAAGGGAGCCGGAGTGTGGGCTGGAACAGCCACAAGAGCTGGGGGGACTCTGAGAAGCCCCGCCGTGGCTGGAGGAGGGAGCTGTGGCAGGAGGGGCATTCCAGGACTCTGCCCTGGCCTGCGGGTAGCCCAAGTCTCAGTGTCTCTGCTGAAAGCCACCCAGACACTGTGACCTGCTTCAGGAAAGAGCTGCTTCTGAACCCAGAGAGGAGAAACATTTCTGGGGGTCTTGAGGAGGGAAGTAGGACTTCCTGTGTGTATTACCGGGAATCTTGGAGCTGACCACAGCAGGAGTGTGAGAGGCGGGCAGAGAGGCCCTTAAAACCAGGCAGACCCAGCCCCTGCCTAGCCTCCAGGCCTGAGGACCACAGGAGGTCTGGCTGGTGAGGACTCTCATTCTTGGGGCTGCCTTGCCTGGGGGGATGGGGGGCACAGACAGGGGCTGTGAGGGAGTGGGGCGGGGAGGCTTAGTGCTGTTCATCCTTCCCAGCCGCTCAAGACACGACTTGGGGGTGCTGGGAGCTCGGAGGCTACTGAGTGTGATCTCTAAGGCCCTGTCCCTGGGGTGACCCGACCACTGGGCAGCTTCCACATCTCCGTGCTTCCGTTTGTCTGACTCCAGTCTCCCCACCTCTCATTACTGCCAGCCTCTGCTTCACTCCGAAATTACCCTGCGGCTGCGCTCATTCCTCTCTGTGGGTGCGCGATAAAAATAGCGAACGCCACATCCTTCTCCGGGGGCCTGCTCGGCTCTTCCATGTCTGTTTCCAGGGCTGTGTGCGGTTGTTTCACTGCCCCGCCACCTCCTCTGTGAACCGTCTTTTCACTCGTTCAGCCCCTTTTCATGGGTCCTCTTGCTGCCCTGCCCACATCAACAACCCATGTGCTGGGGTGTCCTAAAATGTACCTGGTGTGTTGGTTTTATTCCAGCGAGGCCAGCAGACTGGGAAATGATTGCCGTTAAATATTGTTTGTTATTTACAGGCAGGGGAAAGAGGAAGCTGCAGAAAGCGGGGCCAGAGCCTTTATTATTTCTGAGGGACAGGCAAGGCAGGGCAGGGGAAATGACTTAGGACTGGTTAGTTTGCATAAAAAAAATGCTATAGGGAGCAATGCACTTGCTGAAGAGAGACAGAGAGAGAAAGAGAGAGAGAGAGAGAACAAGCAAAAGAAAGAGGGAGAGTGCAGGCCCCTTCTCTTCCATTCTCCTCTCGGGGGTTTTGCACACTCTCCTAGCATGTTTGTCCAAGCCACTGGATCTGGGACTCAAGCTCCGCAGTCGGCCATGTGGGATCCAGCTGCCTTAACCACCTCGCCCCGGGCTCCCCGGTTTTCATCATTTTAGTGGGCTCCTGACTTCTCGTTGTCCAGTATCCAGCCCTGGGGTGATGAGGCCAGGAGAAATACTGGCTGGGAATGAATTAGATATAGGAGGTGGTTGGGCTGAGGCTCAGATCAGTTGGTTTGCATATGAAAGGCGTGCTGTTTGCTGTCTCTGGGAATAGCCAGCCCTAGAGGGGCACTCTCTCCTGGCCAGCAAGACCCCAAGATGTCAAAGCTTCATAAAATATAGAAAATAAGAAACACAAGTGCACAGGGGTGCTCACGGGCATGGAGCAGAGTCAGTCAAAGGAGTAGGTTCCCAGTCCTCTAGGACAAGTCCTTTGACCCGTCTTATCTGTGAACATCAGCAACTGCCATTCATTCATTCAACAAATGAACTGTGAAGGGCACAGTAGCTGGACTGCAGGTTAACAATAGCCACCTACCAAGGTCCCTGGAGGTTTACAGAGACAGCGATGGTGCTTGGCCATTGAAAGTGCCCTGTGGTGGGTAGCTGGGCTTTTTCTCCTGCTGCAGCTCCTGGAAGCAGCGAGAAGATAGCTGTAACCTAGGGCCACTTTCCTTGGCTGTTGAGAGCACTCAGAGCAACGGCTGTGGGTGGACAGAACCTCAGGAATGTTCTTGGAACTCAGAGAGGCTGCTGGACAAAGGAGGGCATAGAGACCAGCCAGGTGACCTGGAGGCCAGGCCTTGGGAGGAGCCCTGGGTTTGGGCCGAACACTGGCACGGTGACTGCTGAATTCAGGGGCTCGGAAACGGCAGGGCACCAAAGAGGAAATGCCAGCAGACCACGGGCCAGCTAAGCCACAGTGGGTAAGCAAGGACTTGGGACCCTGGAGGAACGGACACAGGCAGCTGCTGGTAAGAAACTTCGAGACCCCAGAATCCCTCTGCCTCCTGGCTCTGATAGTTTGGGGGCTTGAGGTCAGAGATGGGTATGTTTACTAAAAACAGATTCCAAGGAGGGATGCTGAGAGCTCTGTGCCCGTGAGATGGAGCATAAGAAGGAAGAACACAGCCTCCCAGGCAAAGAATTCATCCCTCCAGGAAGGGAGGCTGTCTGGGGCCGGCCACGAGGGGTGCACAGGCCAGGGTTTGCGGCCTGCCTCCACCTCTTACTGGCTGTGTGACTTTGGCAAGTCTCTTGAGCTCTCTGAGCCCTTGTTTTCCTCCTGGAAAAATGAGAACCGTGATACTTGACATGCAGAGAGGTCAGGTCCATTCTTAGCCTTCTTTTCTTATTCTTATTCTGTAGCTAAACACAGTACCTGGGGCCCGGCAATGTTTTACTTTAAGTTGTTTTAAAATCAGAAGGGAATGAGATCCTGTCATTCAAGGCAAGACAAATGAGTTTGGAGGACATTATAGTAAGTGAGATAAACCAGGCACAGAAAGAAATATCACACGTTCTCACTCCTAGGTGGAAGCTGCCACAGTTGGCCCCTTAGCAGTAGGGAGTAGAGGGTCCCGCAGATGGTGTAATGGTTATGTCACTAGATTCCCACATAGTCGACCACAGTTTGAGTCCCTGACTTGGCAGTTTAAAACTCACGCCAGGCGGGTGTGTGTGCGAGTCCAAAAACCCAGAAGGAGAATGGAGGAGAAGGGATTGCAGTGTGGCCATCCCTCCAGGGGGTGATTTCTTGTTCTTTGTCTCTCTCTGTCTCTCCGGTGAGCCCGTGCATCCCATAGCAAAAATCTGTCTCTAAAACAGAAGAGAGAGTAGAATGCTGGCTTGTAGAGGCTGACTATCCGGCCAGAGTGCAGGTCTCAGGTGGGTCTTTCGGGCTGGACTGGAGCCTGCTGGGGCTGGGTCAGGCATGCCTGCCCTCCCTGATGGAGCCTGAAGTCCCTGCCGTTGGCCTCTGGGCTCTGGTCCAGGCTCCCTCCTGCCTTCCCTCTGCCAGCACGGGTCGCTGTCTTTGTCCAACTTTCTTTTCTCCCTGCCAGTTCTTGGGTCTTTCACCAAGAGCCATGTCTAGTCATGTCAATCCCTCTCCTTAATCTCAGACTCCGGTCAAGAATCCTGCTTATGTCTCTAGTTCCTTTAGCCATTTTCTGCTGAGGGTGCAGGTGTGTTGGGCATTTGGGGCTGGGTGTGCTGGTGGTGCGCTAGTTTTCTCCTGCCTCTGGTGGGGTCAAGAGCCCTGCAGGTGCCTCCACTAATGCCTCCATCCTCAGGGACTCCACTGGCCCACTCCTGGAGGCTTTGCCTCATCTTTTCCAGCGGGGGTCACCTGCTTATTGCCCAACATGAGGGGATGCTGGAACAGGCAGGGCCTGGCATCCAGTGGGTGGGGCCTCTCGGGACCATGGGCATTGCCTCGATGGCATGTCTTGAGGTGGGTTTTCTGTTGGGGTGATCTGTGTTCCAGGCCGTGGAAGAATTCCCAGGCCCAGACGGTAAGCAGATAGAAAAGATGTACTCACTTTCCAAGTGAGGAAAGGGGCCCGACGCAGCGAGTTGCATCGGCCCTGAAGGGCAGGGGCTTTTATCGGGGCTTACTGGTTTACGGTGGGGAAGCTAGGGCGATGGCTATTTCCTTATTATCTCTGACCGTCCTGGCCAACCACCGCAATCTGCCACGTGTCCGGTTGGTTGTTGATGTTTGCCGTCAGCAAATGAGATTGCTCGATCTTCCTGTGTAAGGGAAGAAACAGAAAAACTAAAGCCAGCCATCCGTGGTGGGATCAAGGAGCGGCCAGCTAACTCAGGAAGAAAGGGAAGGAGAAGAAGGGAACATGTCAGAAGAGTTTGGGATGTGCCTGTCCAATTAAAATGCCCAAGGCACCCGGAGGCTTTGTGTTTATCTTGTCTTTTTTTTTTTTTTCCAGAACCCCGGAGCTGAAGGGCCTCCTCACACTGGCTTGGCTCCTGGCTTGCAGTAAGTGCTGGTCCCCTACCCCATGAATGACGTTCACCTAGGAAGCCACAGGGTAGGAAAGGAGAGAGGCTTTGTTTGGATCCTGACTCTGGACATGCTGTGTAGACGTCAGCAGAGGCCTCGTGTCTCCGAGCTGCTCCTCCCTGGGCTGGGGCTGGGCTCTGGGAGATGCTGACGGCAGGCGTGCGAAGGTTGTGGGCTTGGGGATGTGCAGTTGGCAAACCTAAGAGGCAGATTTTTCCTTTGGGTCTAATACAAAATAAAATAAGGCTAAAACAAAACAAAGACTTTCAAGTGAGAAACAGAACCCTTAAGAAACTATTCCAGCCCACCATTCCTGGGCCGTTCTCTGCCTAGGCCTGTCTAGGCCTTCTGCACCCTACCTTGCCACCTCCCAGAAGGAAGGTGAGCCTACGGCTGGCTGTGGGCACCCCCTCCAGCCCGGTAACAGGGCACACACTCCCTGTACCCCCCTTCCCCCCATGCACACACATAGCTCTGCTCTTTGAGGTCTTGCCAGATCCCAGAAACCCCAGGAGGACCTGGAAGCTTGGTGCAGGCAGCGACCCTCAGGCTCATTGTGAAACCCTGGACAGGGCACCTTTCCACTTAAGAGTATGCTTTATGTTCTAAATAGTGTTATTTAGAAGTGGGGAGGGATATGGAGACAGCATTGTTTAGACAGGGAGGTAGTGTTGTTATATTTTGATCAACTGGACCGGGGAGAAACGTTCACATATTGAAATGATCACCTTGTAAGCTAAATAATGTGACTGAATGTATTAAAAAATGTAAATAAAAAAATAAAGTTAAATAAAGAAGAAGAAGAAGAAGTGGGTGTCTTACCAGGAGAGACAGGAAGTGCTTGCCTGCTTCATGCAGATGCCATAAAATTATACCTAATATTTCTTGGTCATTACTATGTGCCTGCAGCTGTGCTCAAAATTTACATATTTTATCTCATTTTAACCCTCATGACCACTCCAGGACCTATTTGCTAATTTTATTTATTTAGCTAGTTTTTAAGGTTTTTGCCATAGGGTGCATGTGCTCACCAGAGAGAGAGAGCGAGCGAGATAGAGGAAAAGTGCGAAATCACTCCCAGGGGTGGCGCGTTGATGCAGCCCCTTCTCCATTGTCCTCTCAGGATTGGGGCGTGCATGTACATGTGCCTAGCATAATTCTCAAGCTGCCAGGTCCAGGACTTGAACTGCGGTTTACCATGTGGGAGTCCACTGCCTTAGCTACCACACCACCTGCTGGCCCCCACTATTTGCTAATTTTAGATCCCCAGTTTTTCCCAGATGAGCAAACTGATACTCAGAGAGACAAGTGGCCTGCTCAGTACCAAACTTTGAATTAGTGGCAGAGGCAGGACATGAACCCAAGCCTGCTTGTCTTCCAAGTCCAAACTCCTTTTTTTATTGGAGAGGTTTTCGCTATAGGGCGCGTGCGCTCGCCAGACAGACAGAGACAGAGAGACAGAAAGCGAGAAATCACCTCCCAGAGGGGATGGCCATGCCGCAATCCCTTCTCCTCCGTTCTCCTCTCGGGATCTTGGGCACGCACGCACATGCACCTGGCGTGAGTTTTAAGCCACTGGGTCCAGGACGCAAACCGCGGTCGACTACGTGGGAGTCCAGCAACATAGCCATTACGCTAATTGCTGGTCCCCGCAAGTCCAAACTCTTAACCACATTTCTATACTGTTTGCCCTCGGTGTCCTTGTTCCATTCCCACTAATTGGGAGAATAAAAGGGGGTACTGGGTCCCTCCAAACCCCAGGGTGGGAGAAGGGGCAGGAGATGCGGGAAGCGACCTTGGAATCTGAGTTTTCCAGGGTCATGGCTGTCTTTCAGGTGTGCCTGTGGTGCCGGGAAGCTTGCTTGACCTCAAGTCCATGATCGAGAAAGTGACTGGGAAGAACGCCCTGAAGTGCTATGGCTTCTATGGCTGCTACTGTGGCTGGGGTGGCCAAGGGATCCCCAAGGATGGCACCGACTGGTGAGCTGATTACCTTAACTACCCATGATGCTCCAGGCTTTGCACCTCGTTACCAAATTAAATCCCATGTCAGTTCTAGAAGATGAGTATTAAAGCATCATTTTCATAGATTAAAAAAAAAATGAGTCTCAAAATGTCACCTGGCCTACAAAGCTATAGCAGGTAACTTCCAAACACTCCCAAGACCTTAGTGGCCTAATGTGTCAGTTGGTGCATGGCGTGTAACAAACATCCCCATGTCGCTGCCTTTTGTGATCTCCAAGGCTCCCAATCTGCCTTATGGTGAGTCTATGCCTTATGTTCTAAATGGTGTTAGGAGAGGAGGCAGAGGAAGCTCCTTCATGAAGCTCTGCCCGCTTCATGCAGATACCATATGAATTATACCTAATTAGCTTAAAACAGTGACAATCATTTATTTTGTTTATGAATTTGCCATTCTGAGTAGGGCTTGGTGGGATGTCTTGCCTCTGCTCTACTGGCCTTCAGCTTGGAACAGCTTGACGGACTTCCCAGGTGGCTTGCTCCTATAGCTGGCAAGTCGTCATTGTCTCCTGAGAGTGGGCCAGGGACCTCCAGGCCCCTCAGTGTGGCCTCTCCAGGGATGTTTGGATTTCCTCACAGCATGGTGACTCTTGGGTTCCAAGAGTGTGTGTCCCCAAACTGTTAGACAAAAGAGTATGGCGTCTTTATGATCGGCTTTAGAAACTGCATGGTGTCACTGACACTATACTCTTGGCTGAGGAGGTCACAAAGGGAAGAGGACCACATTGATTCAGGGACCCAAGTTCCTTCCATCTTGTGCATCTTCCATTCCCTATGGCCTCAGAGTCCTCTGCTGGGCCATCTCCATGCAGCAGAAAGTGGAGGACAGCGAGGTTGCTTTCCTGGGCAGGTCTGAGAGTGATGCTCATCGCCTCTGCCCACATCTCACTGCCCAGCACCCACCAGGGAGGCTGGAAAATGGAGTCTAATCATGAGCCCGGGGGGATAAGTGGGCCAGTGAGCTGCCAGCCATGGAGGCTCTGATGGAAGGGTAAGGAAACACCAGCGATATTGTCAAATTCCTTTTCGTCAGGCAACACCCACCACAGTGGCCTTCACAAGGGACAAGGTCGAGGGAGTTTTGCTCTTAGGGACAAGGGTCAAGGGGGTGCCTCCCCACTCAGGACCTGTGTGTCTGACGGTGACAGGTGCTGCTGGATGCATGACAACTGCTACGGGCAGCTGGAGGCGAAACACTGCAACATCCGGACACAGTCGTACAAATACAGATTTGCTTGGGGCCTGGTCACCTGCGGTAAGGCTGGGGCTTCCCATTCAGGTCGTTGGAAGAGCCTGGGTCTTTCCTGGCTCTGAGTCCATCAGTCCTAGAGGTCAGTGGGAGCAGAGCTGGGCATATGAAGGGCAGGATTCCTGCAGCTGCACCAGACAGCAGGGGAGGACCGTCACAACTTAGACTGCGTATTCACTAGTGCCAAGTCTGGGACCGGTTACATCTCGCCTTATACATCTTATACCTGAGCAAGCTGAAGCTCAAAACTTGCCAGAGCGCACAGCGGGATTCAAGCTCAGGTCCTCCGAGTTCAAATCTAAGCCTGGGGATGGTATCTCCTCTGTGAGAGCAGCTGTCTCCACCAGCAGACTGGGCTCCTCAAAGGAAGGGAGTGAGCTCCCCAGGGGAGCTCCTTGAGGGCAAGAGCTGTGGACCAAAACTTCACCCTAAGGGGCGGCTGTGCCTCTTCTGTCCGATTCAGCATTGTGCTGTGTAGGAGCTGTGCCTCCTCTGCCAAACGGAGGCTTCCTTGGAGCAGGAAGCAGACTGGGCACCTGCTCCGACTGGAGCATGCCCAGGTGGGCAGGGTGTGCTCACACCCCACTCTGCATCTGGTCCTGTTTACAGAGCCGGCACCCCTCTGTCAGATGCAGCTCTGTGCCTGCGACCGGAACCTCGTGTACTGCCTGAAGAGGAACCTGTGGAGCTACAACCCTTTCTACCAGTACTTCCCCAACGTCTTCTGCTCCTAGCTCCTCCACGCAGCCCGCACTTCTGCTCTCCTCTCCTGCGGCAGAGTCCTGCCTCTGCTGGATTCCCGAGAGAAGCTCTGGGTCATGGACCTCATTCCTGATGGCCCACAGCTTGGAGCCCCAGGTCATGCTTCATGCTCCAGAGTTCCCAGAAAGTGATAGTGGTCATAGATCCTGGCAAGGTACCGGCGCCCAGGGCCTCCACTTCTGAGGTCACCCCTCGGTGCAGGGAGTGCTCCCCTAACTCTGGGCCAGCTGCGTCTCTCTCTCTCTCTCTCCTTGTTTCCAGTCGGGGGATTTTCCTGAGGTGCACTTATCTTTCAGTTTCTGCAATCAGCTGATTGCTATTACCCTCCAGAGAATTTTCACTCAAGTAGAAGCAAAATCAGCTCTATAAATCTGCCCTCTAGGCGGTAAATGAAACTCATTGTCAAGGCTAATAAGCACACAGGCCTTTGGCTCCCCTAGGAAGTCCCTAGGGCTTCTGCTTTGGGGCACTAGCCTTGAAGGGACTCATGTTCTCTGGGGGAAGGGAAGGTTAGTAAGCAGCTTTTCCAGGGTGAGCTCCTGGGCTCATTTCCTGAACCCCTGGAAGGAGACCTCGAGCCAAGCGCAGGGTCTCCCTTCCCTAGAAGAGCTAATTGGCAATCGTGTCAAGGGGGCTTCCAGGCCAGAGAGGGCAGTTTGTAAACCCCAGCCCTGTATCTTGGGCTCTGAACCTCTCTGACTGCCAGTCTCTTAAAAAACAGTCTTGCTCCTGGCTATGTAAATGGAAACTCCGGCCCACCCTGGGCTGATACAGGGCACACAGAAGTACCTGGATTTCACAGAGTAGGAGTTTTGCTCTCCTATACAGTTTGGCTATGGGATTTATTTTTATTTACTAAGGACATTTAAAACCCAACTCTTCTATCAATTCATAAAAAAAGGGTGTTCTAACACGAAGACTGCAGGAAAAAAGAGCACATTTCCAAACAAAGGAGAGCCCTTTCCAAGTAAGGGCTCTGTCCTTCGGCAATGAACAGCCCCCAAAATAACCCCATAAAAACCTCTGATGTTGAACATTTTCAAAATAAAATTGAGTTTTATGAGATTACTCTGAATGCAGTAGTGTTTCAGAGAAGTTTGAGAGGGACTCAGGGTCTGTATTTGACAATGCATTGCAGAGTGGAGCTCAAGTACCCAATTTGTTCACTATGTTTTTTGTTTGTTTTGTTTTCAGGTTTTTGCCATCGGGTCTTTGTGCTTGTCAGAGAGAGACAGAGAGAGGGAAAGTGAGGGATCACCTCCCAGGGAGGATGGCCTTGCTGTAATCCCTTTTCCTCCACTCTCCTCTTGGGATTTGGAGCATGTACACACCCGCCCAATGTGAGTTTCAAGCTTCCATGTCTGGGACTCAAACCACAGTCGACCATGTGGGAGTCCAATGCCTTAGCCACCATGCCACCTGCTGGTGTTTTTTAGTCAAAGCCATTTCTCAGATCCAGTTTTAAATAGGTACATGGAAGACATCGTGTGCTTCACTCTCTTATTTTTTATTTTTATTTTTATTTTATTTTATTTTATTTTTTGCTGTAGGGTATGTGCGCTTACCAGAGACAGAGAGACAGAAAGCAAGAAATCACACACACCCACACACACCCCAGAAAGTTGGCCACACTGAAATCCCTTCTCCTCCATTCTCCTTTCAGGATTTTGGGCATGCACAGACATACACCCAGCATGAGTTTCAAGCCACCGGGTCTGGTACTTGAACCAGCAACATAACCATTATGGCATTGCTGATTCCGGGTGCTTCACTCTTAATGTCATTTCTCTTCAGTCATGATATTCTGGATGATGGAGAAGAGATTCCTGCCCAGGTTATCTTCCTTCTCCCACCAGCTTGAGGTGGAAGGCAGGGTGGTAGGTTCTGCAGGGATGGCTGTGGGCAGACTGGGACATCCCAGATCAGAGCCCGTATCCAGACAGGCACAAAGAGGCCAGGGTGCTGTGAGGTTAAGAGAGAAGGCTGACTTGGGTTTGAGCTGGAAGGGACCATACAGAACCTTTATCTACCAGAAAGGTTAGGAGACTTTCCCCAAATCACCAGCACAGCAACAGCAGAAGTAACTTGAGCCTTCAGGTCCTAGTCCAAACCCTGCGCTCCAGCCGTCCTCTTACACGGCCTTTAGTTCCAGCCCACAAAGGCAGAAAATAGAACCCACAGCATTTCAGAGACTCCTGCCTTGGGTTTCTCCAGGATACGCTGGACTCCAGAGAGGGCCAGCTCCATTTCTTCTCGACTCTAACAGCCTCTTTGGATTCCAGAGCCTTCCCTGGGTGGTCAGTCTGGAGATCTGAACTTCATCCTCAGTGGAGGGTCCCGAATGCCACCCTCCATGGCTGCTGCCTTGGGCATGTAATCACCACTATGAACCACTCGGTGGAAACAACGAACTCACAGTGAGCCACAAAACTTGGGAAGACATGTTCTCTTTGACTGGTTTATTTGCCAATTCCTTGACTGATAGTAGAACCATCCAGAAGGTCATTCCCCTGATTACTTCTGGCCTTCTATTTTAAGAGAGATGCTGAACTGTGCAGACCAGAACACAGAGGCCTCCCACACAGAGCTTTCTACAGATTAGCAGAAAACACAAATGCACACTCAATGAACAGGTTGCCTTATAAATACAGTCTCCGACTGGCATTTGAAACTGAGCTTCAGATACAAAAGCGACCCTCCAGACATGTAAAGTGAACTCTTTGGTTATAGGTACATTTGGTTTGGGGGAGTGGGGAGGTTCACTCAAAGCTGTTACTAAAGTAAAAAGGAGTCAGGGTAAAGCCCACTCGGGCCGAATGACAGGGAGGACAGAGTTACCGTGCACTGATGCTCAGCGGGTGTCTCGAGTACCTTCTCGGTGCCGGGTGCTACACTACCTACGTCCCACCCCACTCCATGTTAGGGGCAGGATCCGAACTCAAGGAAGCGAAGCATTTAGCCTAAGGCCGCACAGGTAATGAGGAAGACAGATGGTCAGGAAACAGGCTGCCTGATTGCAAAGCCATGTTCTTGGACTGTGGAACAGATGGTATCACTCCAGGGAGACTTGGAACCTGGGCCAGGGCTTGCGACAAGCACTGGGAGAAAACATGTTTTGTTTTGTTCGAGGCGTGGTAAGTTTGGATTGCGTAACTTTCGCTAAGCTAGAGTTCTCAGGAGTCCTCTCCCTGAAGAGTTCTGGGTTAGCAGGGCCAGGGTAGGAGTTCCGTGTGGGATTTGGAAGGTGCATGGGAAGTAGCGGCCGTAACTTTTTATGCTTGAGAGGATGGAGCAGAACGTGAGATCTGTTTGCAGCTCAGGCAGGAGGGACCCATGGGCTTACCTCGCTGCTGTGAGGCTCTGGATTCCCTCATCCAGCTTCAACTCTTGGGCTGCTTGAGTGTCTAGCTCCGTTAGTGAGGGAGTCAGCCTCTCCTGCAGGACACACTGTCAGCGAAGCTGGCGGCTGGAGGTTTTGAGACCCATGTGGTCTTCTAATCATCCCTGTGGGTTCCATGTATCCCTACAAATTCCAGTTTGGCCTTCCTCCCCCTCCTCTCCCCACTTCATACCCATCTTCCCTGTCGGACTGTCTGCCCTCTGGCTTCAGGCTGCAGCCCTAGAAAGAGAAGAAACACCTCCCCTAGAGCACTAACCAGCTCTGGGATCTGTGCAAGGTTTAACCTGCTATACATGTGTCGCGTGTACGAGCGCTCCTGCCTCTCTGCTTATCCCTGACTGATACGGAATTTGGTACTAGAGATGCTTCCCAAGGAGCAGAGCCTGAAGGATGGGCTCTCTGCATTGCTTCTGGGTTATCTGATATTGGTTTTCTTATCTGATTAGATTGAAAGGCAACATGGCTGGTTTTTGGTGGGACAAGGGGCACTGATGGTCCACCACAGGGATGAAACAGTTAGTAAATGATCGCCTCTATGCACCCTATTCAAGTTCTTGTCTTCACAGGCTTTGGGTGACCAAGTAATTGATGCCACAGAACATTTTAGTGGAAATAAAAAGTATTATAGCCTTGGGAACCAGCAGTTAGCGTAATGGTTATGTCGCTGGACTCCCACGTAGTAGACCGCAGTTCGCATCCCAGACCCGGTGGCTTAAAACTCACGCCAGGTGCGTGTGCGTGCGTGCCCAAGATCCCAAGAGGAGAATGGAGGAGAAGAGATTGTGGCATGACCATTCCCCCTGGGGGGTGATTTCTCGCTTTCTGTCTCTATGTCTCTCTCTGTCTGTCTGGCGAGTGCACGAGCTCTATAGCGAAAATCTCTCCAAAAAAAAAAAAAAAAGTATTATAGCCTTGAAGAACTTGTGGGGAAAAAGAACAAAATCTCAAGGTTTTAAATCCTCAAGATCTACATAAACAACATTAATGCTTTGCCTGCCTGCGCGAAAGTCATATGCCTGTTGGAGAAAAACAGTGGAATAATGCAAATCTAATCACTGGTGCCATGATTTTGTTGCTAGAGTAAATCAACACACCCCCTGGCATTGGTTCCACAACTACAGATGCTCTTTAGCTTACGATGGGGTTGCAGCCCAGTGAACCCAGGGCAAGTAAAAAATACCTTAAATTCAAAATGCATTTACCACCCTGATAAACTCATTAGAAAATAACATTTTAAAATCTTAAATTGAATCACTCTAAGTTATGAGACAGTATCCAGCTACAGAATGACTTTCTGCCTATCCCTATTAATAAAACCATCAGAAGCATTTGCTGTGAGCCTGTAAGGCCAGCAAAGCCCTTCCCTTTCCTACTGCAGGCCACATTGACTCTGCAGCCCCATGTCACAATCCAGTTCAGAGACCTCGATCATCTCTCCATCTCACAGGTTATCTCATTGGTCCCTTCCTTTGGTGATGTCGTACTGACAGGATCTGATGAGCAGGAAGAAGCAACTATTTTAGACTTAATGATAAGATGAGTGGTTTTTTTTTTTTCTTTTCGTATCAGTTTAACATTTTACATAAAGTCCCCATCATGAGGTATGTAATATAGTATTTTTCAACAGAGAACTTTACATTTTTTGTCTGTTAAATATTTCTTCCTTTTGTACCCTACCCCCACCCTCTACCACCCACTCCCTACAATCCACTCCCCTCTCTTACAATCTCTGGTATCTACACTTAGCCTCTCTACTATCATATCTTCAGATCTTTACATTTCTGCTGTAGAGTGCAGGTGTTCAGTACATAGTGAGTGGGGATATGCAGTGTGTATCTTTCAAATGTTCAGTACATAGTGAGTGGGGATATACAGTGTGTATCTTTCAAAATCTGGCTCACTTCACTCAATGTTAAGTCTTCTATATTCATCCACTTTGTATCAAGATTCATTATTTCTTATAACTGAGTAATATTCTATAGTATACATGTGTCACAGTTTTTCAATGTACTTATCAGTTTTTGGACACTTAGGATGACTCCATTTCTTAACAATTGTGAATAATGCTGCAATAAACATGAATGTGCAAATGTCTGTCTGATTATTTTCCTGTCTTTGAGTAAATACCAAGGAGTGGGATTACTGGGTTTTATGGTAGTTCTATTTGTAGGTTTTCAAGGAACCTCTGTGTTGTTTTCCACAGAGGTTGTACTAATTTATATTCTCTTTCCACCACAGCCTTGCCAGCCCTTGTCCTTCTTTATTTTTTTTGATCCTAGCCATTCTAATAGGTTAAATGGTATCTCCTTGTGGTTTTAATTTGCACTTGCTTTATGATAAGAGACTTGTAACATTTTTTCATATGCCTTTGACCATAAGTCTTCCTTGGAGAGTTGTCTATTCAATTCATTTGTCCACTTTTAAATCTGATTATTCATTTTTTTAAATGGATGAACTGCTTGAATTCCCTATCTATTCTAGATAGCAATCCTTTATCCAAGGAATAATTTGCAAATATTTTCTCCCATTCCAAGAGTTGTTTTTTCATTTTAATTATAGGTTCTTTTGCTGTGAGGAAGTTTCTAGCTTGATGTAATTTCACTTCTTTATTTTGGGGATTATTGCCTGTGTTTTAGGGGGCTTATTTAAGAAATCTTTGCCTACTCCAACATCTTCAAACATTTTTCTCTAAGTTTTCTACTAGCAGTTTTGTAGTTTGAAGCTTTACATTTAATTCTTTGATCCATTTTGAGTTGGTTCTTATTAATGATGAGATACAGATCCAGTTTCATTTTTCTGCAGGTGGATATCCAGTTCTTCCAGCACCACTACTCAAAAGACTCACTTTTTTCCCACTGCATTGTCTTGTACCCTTTGTCAAAGATGTGGTATCTGTACAATTTGGGGTTTATTTCTGAATTCTCTATTCTATTCTATTGATGTATCTATTTTTGTGCCAGTAACCATGTTGTTTTGATTGTCATTGCTTTATAATATATTTTGAAGTCAATAGGATGCCTCCTACTTTATTTAGTTTTTGCACAATATTGCCTTGGCAATATGAGATCTTTAATGATTCCAGACAAATTTTATAATTGTTTTTTTTTTCTATTTCTGTGAAGAATATCACTGGCAATTGGATTGGAGTCACAATGAATATGTAAATCAATTTGGGTAGAACTGACATTTTGATTATATTGATTCTTTCTCCACAAGAACATGGATGTCTTTCCATTTTTTGGTATTATACTCAGTTTGGAAGGAAAGAGGTCAATCTCCTTTTTGATTAGGTTTATTCCTAGGTATCTTACTTGTTTTGTGGCTATTGTGAATGGGATTACTGTTTATTGTTGGTGTGTAAAAATGCTATAAATGTTTGTATATTGACTTTGTATCTGGCTACTTTATTGAGTTTATTTATTACTTCTAGGAGATTTTTTGTGGGTTCCTTTGGGCTTTCTGTATATATAATCATATCACGTGCAAATAGTGGCAATTTAGCCTCTTTTCCTATCTGAATGCCTTTGAGTTTGCTCGCTTATCTGATTGCATTGGCTAGGACTTCCACTGTTATGGTGAAAAGGAGTGGAGGAAGTGGGCAACCTTACCTTGTTCTAGTTTTTAGTGGAAAAGCTTTTAGCTTTTTTGCATTCAGTATGATGTTAGCTATGGGCTTGTCATATATGGCTTTTACTGTGTTGAGGAATGTCTGTTCTATCCCAATTTTGCAGAGAGTCTTGATCATGAAATGATGTTCTATTTTTATGAAATGCTTTTTTTGTGTCTATTCATAGAATCATGTTTTCTTCCTGTTAATGTGACATATTTATTGTAAATAAATTTACACATTTATTGTTTTGTATATGTTGAACCATCCTTGCATCCCAGGGGTAAAGCCTACCTGGCCATGGTGTATAATCTTAAGTGCTGTTGGATTTGGTTTGCTAGTATCTCGTTGAGAATTTTTGCATCAGTGTTCATCAGGGATATTGGTCTGTAGTTCTGTTGTTATATTCTTGTCTGGTTTTGTTATCAAGGTGAGGCTTCACAGGATGAGTTTGGGAGAGTTGTTTTCTTTTAAATCTTTAGAAATATTGGTTTGAGAAGAACTGGGGTTAGCTCTTCATGAAAGTTTTATAGAATTCAGAAGTGAAGCCACCTGGACCTGGGCTTTTCTTTGTTGAGAGACTATTACTAATTACATCTCATCACTTGTATTGGTCTGTTCAGGTTTTCTATTTCATCCTGATTCAGTCTAGGTAATTTGGCCGAAAAAAATTAAGAAATAAAAATTTTAAAAGACAAAAAGAAAGATGAGCATTCTTAAGGAGGGAGAGCAAATCCTACAAAAATTCAGGGGCCTACTACTTCAATGGCATTGCTAAGGGTCCCATGGTCTGGGGTGTGTTGAAATATCCCTCTCGAGTAGAATAAGAGACGAGCTGGTGGCACGGTGAAGGCAGCTGGATCTGCATGGTCAATTGTGTGATTTGAGTCCTGGACCCAGCAGCTTGTGAAGCACACATGGTGCTTCTGCACATGTGCCCCAAATCCCTAAAGGATGGAGAAATGGAAGGAATTGCTGTGATCATCACGAGGGGGATATTTTCTTCCTCTGATGAGTGCATATGGCCTCTGGCAAATTAGCAAAAAGAGGTAGGAGGAGCATCTGGCCCACCCATGCACTGGGAAGGAACCACGATGCCTCGTAGGCGCTGTGGGTTTGGAGCCATGTAGCTCCTTAGTTGTGTTACTTGGATCCATTTACCAAATGAACCCAACACCTGCTAGTTTTAAGTGGGGCTCAGAACAAGAAAAGATTTGGGAACCAGCAGTTAGCGTAATGGCTATGTTGCTGGACTCCCATGTAGTCAACCACGGTTCGTGTCCTGGACCCGGTGGCTTAAAACTCATGCCGGGTGCGTGTGCGTGTGTGCCCAAGATCCCAAGAGGAGCAAGGAGAAGGGATTGCGGTGTGACCATCCGCCCTGGGGGGGGTGATTTCTCACTTTCTGTCTCTATGTCTCTCTCTGTCTGTCTGGTGAGCACACGCGCCCTATAGTGAAAACCTCTCCCCCCCAAAAAAAAGAACAAGAAAAGATTCTGCAAGAGGTCCAGGCTGCTGTGCGCTTGGGCCACATGACTCAGCAGAGCAGAGTCAGTGAGGCTGGAAGCATGTGCAGGTAGAGCTGCTATGTGGAAGCCTCAACAGGCTCTGAGGGCAGAGCACAAGGCAGGCCCCTCGGGTTGGGGGGAAAACCATGTCAGCAGATGCAGAGAGCAATTCTCCTCTGAGAGAGCATCTGACTTACTAACGGGCCTTAAAAGCTGAATGCATGACCTGGGGTTACCAGGTTGTCATGAGACCTGAGCTGTCTGTCATGGACTGGGTGTTGTGTAACCCACAAAGTCATAAAGTTGACAAGCACAGCAGCAATTCTATCCTAAATGGAATTGGTTTGTGTAAAAGTGGGTTTGAACAGGTCCCAAAGGCACAGGCAAGTTGTGTGAGCATGCCTCACCTTCATAACCTGCCACTCCGCTTCCTCCTTAATCCATAGCTGTAACTTCACAGGAGAGTCCCCTGTTACCATTTGACTGAGGAAAGGAAATATGTGGGTCTCTTACAAATGGTACTGTAAGTGAATCCTAAGAAGGTCCACCTGCTTGGCAGGAGTCAGGCCAGTAGACCATTCCAAGTCAATATGCACAAAGGAAGCTTTATTACAAGTCGGCAAGTAGGAGAACACCAGGGATAGCTTCTAAAGCAGTGTCAAGGGGCCTGGGGCAATAAGGCTTTTATTTAGGAAAGTGAACAGGGCTGGGGGTCAAGCCCATGGGCCTAGTAGGTGCAAACACAGGGAGTGGTCCTGTTTCTCCATACATTGCCTGTTATATGAATGAGAATGTAGCTCCTCCTTGGGCAGAGATTTCAATATGATAACAAGTGAAAGTTTAGTGAGGGTCTGTTCCCCCTCAGTCTCTCCTTGGTCTTGGCTTCAGCTGGTTTATTCAGGCTGTGAAACTCACGTGATGTCACACACTCTAAAATATCCTTAGCTTGTGTTCCATGGGGCTTGCTCTCTGCAGAACCAGCGTAGCTTGTGCTGGGACCCACTCCATTTACAATTCTCCACATTATGTCACCCTCCCTGAATGTGGCACCTACAGCATTAGGGTCCCACTGTGGGGTGGCCCTACCCTTTGTATAAGATGTGTTCATGTAGTTAACCTTATATCTCAGTACTGAAGTCTGAGGCTAGCAAAGAGAGATCATGACTCAATCAGAATAAAAATTAGCATAATCTAAAGATGGGTAAAAGGATTTTCTATCCACATGTGCCTCCTTTGGGGAGATTAGTTTGTTTTAGATTGTGTAAGGAGATAACTGCATTATGTTAAGTGAATATTTTTTTTTAATTGGCCATAGGGCATATGCTCTCCCTGGGGAGAGAGAGAGAAAGCAAGAAAGCACTCTCTATGGGGCAAGGGCATGTCACAATTCTTCCTCTTTCATTTCTCCCTCCTATCAAGATTTTGGACCTCCATGCACACACATCTAGCATGTTTTTCAAGCTGTTGGGTCCAGGACTCCAACTGCACAGTTGGCCATGTGGGACCTAGCTGCTTTAAACATCAGGACACAAGCTGGCCCAAAAGATGACTTGGTATTGCCTGTATTTGGAAGTTAAGCGTGGTTGAAACAGGTGTATATGGGTGCCAAGTCAACAATGGGTGGGCTATTGTGGATTTGTATCGTGTCTTCTCACGGAGCTGAGACTACATTTCCTATAATTCCACTCCTGAAGGGTTCTAGTTTAGCACAAATCTCAGGAGATGTTTTGGATGAGATTAGAAAACCAAAAGGGAGTACCAACCACCTGAGTTTCATGATCAGAACACTAGACTGGGGCATGAGACACTGTAGGAGCCAGTGTCTGTCAGTCCTCACCTGCTGGCTCACTGCATATGTGCACACTGTGTGTCCAGCTGCAACAGACACAAGGCCAACTTCTGGTCACTCTGGCAGATCTGTTCTGGCACTTGCTTCTGGGACCCGTAATAGCCAGGGAAGCAAGCTGGGCCAGCCAGTCAGACCCATCCCACTCCATGCCAATCAACAGGGCAAGACCTTCCCAGGCTGGGGCCAAGGCCTCCTCCTGCTGGATTTAGAAAGCCCACAGCTATATGAGTCTTCCCAGGGATTTGCTACTATCAGTCAAGTACACAGGCTGAACTGTGGCCTCATGGTTAAAGGAGCCGGAGCCCACTTGGCCAACTGTGTGGTTTGAATACTGGATCCTGTGGCTTGGAAAACACACTGGACACGTGTCCATGCATGCTCCAAACCTGAAAGGATGGAAGAATGGAGAAGGGATTGTGGGGTGGCCACATTCCATCGGGGTTGCTTCTCCCATGCTTTCCCTCTCTGTTTCTCTCTGGCAAGTGTGCTCCACCTTAGCACATTTAAATAAATAAATAAATATAGAATTTTTGGGTCAGTCAGTGGCATAGTGGTTAAGGTGGCTGGATCCCACATCGCTGAGTTCATAGTTCAAATCCCAGACCCAGCAGAGTGAAAAACACACTGAGAGTCTGTGCATGTGTGCCCAAAACTCTGAGAGGAGAAAAGAGAAGGGATTGTGGCTAGGCCATCCCCCTAGTGTTGGGAGAGTGATTGTTCACTTTCTCTCTCTCTGTCTCTCTCCAGTGAGTGTATACTCCCTATAGCAAACTTAAAAAAAGAAATCTTCTAGTCTTCCTTTTTATGATCCCCAGTTGCATCTCTTCTTTCCTGTAAGGCCTTTGGTGGCTCTCAGCGCCAAGTCCTCAGCCTGGCACCGAAGGGCTTTCACTGGTGGCTGCACTTGCAGTTTGAGTTCTCAATTATTCCCTGTCTTCAACACTTCTATTGCTCTGACCTTTGCCTACGTGTTCCCACCCCTCTGTCTTTGTTCACACTGTTTGGTCCTCCTCTGGAACATTCTATCCTGTCTTTAGCTGTGAATCGCGTTTTTTTCTTGTCAGTAACAATAATCATAAAAATAATACCACTTACAACTATCTGTCACGTGACAGGGACTTTCATACAGCTATCTCATCAACTTGTCCCAAACTCCGACAGGTAAGCATAGTGACCTCATTTCATGGGTACGTGAGGCTGAGTGGGTGTTCTGGACCATGTAGCCTAGAAAAGGCAGAGTGGGGATTTGAGCCTTGGTCTGCAAATGCAGAATGGAGCTCGCCACGACAGAGCTGATGCTGTGCTGCTCTCAGCACTCCCTGCTGCACAAAGCCGGGCAGCGACGCCCACCGAATGTCCACTGAGTCCAACCCCATGCACACCTCGGCCTCACGTGCCCCTGTCAGTGTTGCCGAGAGCAGGGGTCCTGGCCGAGTTTTCTGGGAACCACACCTGAGAGAGCCAGAATCAGGAACTGGCCACCCAGACCACCACTGGCCAGCCGGGCAGCTCAGTGAAAACTGACGGCCGCAGTGGGGACCATGAGGCATCTCAAGTGTCTTCTGAGTCCCCCAAGAAGTACAAACCGTGCCCTCTCTGTAGGGTTAAGTACGGTGTCTCATACCTGAAATGACCTGAATTCCTCATGCACAGCCAGGTAGGTGATTAACACTCTACTGATCACATTTGGGATGACTAGAAATATTGGGCCCAGCTCAAATGCTGCCTCCTGTGCCACCTCCCCAGCTTCTCCAGCAGAGGGCCTCGTTCCTCTTCTGGGCTCCTACTCTTCATTTATCTACCCAGTGCCGGAGGTTAGTTCTTAGCACACAGTTCTAGAGCACCTGCTGCGCAGGGCCTGGCCTAGGCACTGGGACACAGAGACTCACCCACAACGGGAGTGACCACCTACCACCTATCGGCCTGCCCCTCTAGCTGCCCAGCCCAGGGGTGGCAGCTGGCACAACTGAAACAGGATGCTCTCCAGGGCTGACCCTGGAAAGGTTCCGGGTTTGCATCTGGAGACCACTTTGGGTATGCTGGGAAGGTGTGTGCCCCCAATTTGGGGATGGCTGAGGCTGGAGGCAGATCTCAGCTTCAGAACCGCATTGGGGATACCGTCCATCTGTCTGTCTCTCTTTCATGAACAAAGTGAGTAAATAAACTTGAAAAAGAAATGAAAAGGAGTTCAGTCCAGGGAAGAGACCGGTGTGTGAAACACAGTCGTCCTCCTGTGATGAGAACGGGAGACAGTGAGGGAGTTGGACTGAACCAAGAGGCGACCGTCTAAGCAGGAAGGTGGTGATCTGGCGTTCCACCATGCTCCTCTCCACCAGGAATGGTACGTGCTGCGTATGAAGGACACAGGCTCATCACTCAGCTCCATCCTCCCAAAGGGGGACCTTGTGACTGCTGTTTCAAGAATCCAACTTCCCTACAGCGATGCATATTCTCCACTGGGACAAAAAGGGTTCAGAATGTGGGCCTAGTGGAGAAAGCGCCACCCAGATGGCATGGGGGATTCTAAGGCCGTTCCAGGGACACTTCAGAATGAACTGATTCCAAGGCAAATCAGAATCAGGCCGGAGCCTGGAAACCTGTGTCCTTAAACCAGCTCCCCAGTGCTGTACACCATGCTCAGGTGTGGGGACCCTGGGGAGGGGCTCTTGTCCTGGGAAGCCATATGGGTCACACACACTGCATATGGCTTATCATTCCAAGCCAAAAGGTGAGCAAAGCTCGCTGATACCTTCATATACAGTCACAGGAACATCCTGATGACATCTGCGGAGACTGGGACAACCAGTTGTCCTGGTACCAATCTTCCAGATTCCTAAATTTGGGATGGTGCCTCACCCAAGAGAAAAGGTGTCGGAGGGTATCTGCCTAATGAGTGCAGAGTGATTGATCACCATTGTAAACTGCCTAACTTCTTTTTAGTTTTGCCATAAGGCATGTGCTCTTGCTAGAGAGGGACAGAGAGAGGGAGAGAGAGACAGAGAGACAGAAAGAGAGAGAGAAGGTGAGAATCACTCACCAGGAGAGATGGCCACGCAGCAATTCCTTCTTCTCCATCCTCCTCTCGGGATCCTGGGCACATATGCACACGTGCCCAGTGTGCTCCTCAAGCTGTTGGGTCCAGGACTCGATCACGCAGCCAGCCACGTAGGATCCAGCAGCCTTAACCACCATGCCTCTGTCTGTCCTCTTAAGTATATTTTATAACTTACTCTTAAAACAGTTTATGTAAAACCTTTTTCATCTTCAGCGATAGAAAGTTTCTTTTTCTTCTTCTTCAAGTTTCTTTCTTTTATGAAAGTGAGACACAGAGAAGAAGACAAGCGCCCTCTGCAGGGCCCAAGACTGAGGTTCCCCCACCCCTAGCCTTTCCAGTCAGCCAGGATCACGGCTGGGCCCACCTGGCATGTACGGGTCAGCCCAGGAACTGAACCCATGTTCTTCCACATGGATCCAATTTCACTCGGGCAGCATGTCACCACTGTACCTCTGAGCCAGCCAGGACAGGACATTTCTTGAGATGTATTATTGACACCTCTGCCTTTTTGGTCCGACCACCTCTGTAACTGCAGGACCCTTTTCTAGATGGTTCCGGGGCATTATGTATCACACCCCTTGCACTACAGCTGCCTTGTGCGTGGCCTAGGAAAGAGCTAGGAAGAAAGTGAGCTGCACCTTATGAAAAGAGAAATCGCATCTCCGAGTCACTTATCCGTCAGTAACAAAATGGAAAATCCCAGCAACCAGCGAAGAACTCACTGATTCAGAGAGTCTGAGAATCGTTCTGTCTCCTCCAAGTCTAAAATGCTTTGAGTCATCACTTCTAAACTGATGAGCGAGTAAATTCAGAAGCCGCACAGTTTCCTATAAATCAAAGTGAGCCAGCTGCTGGGTGCCTGGATTATTCAGGTTTCAGTGAGCCTTTGTTGTAAACCTTGAACCTGTTATCTTCCCCAGGGAGCTCTTCATCGAGAGACAGTTGTCCCGTCCTGCTGCACAGCTGGCCACACTTCCTTCTTTTTTTGGAGAGGTTTTTGCTATATAGCACATGTGTTTGCCAGTGAGACAAGAGAGAGACAGAAAGCGAGAAATCACCCCCAGGGGAGATGGCCATGCCTCAATCCATTCCCCTCCATTCTCCTCTTGGGATCTTGGGCACTCACGCACATGTGTGCCCGGCGTGAGTTTAAGCCACCGAGTCCAGGACCTGAACCCAAGATCACAGGAAGTGAATGGAGGAGAAGGGATTGTGGTGTGGCCAACCCTGCTAAGGGGCAATTTCTCTCTTTCTTTCTCTCTCTGGTGAGTCATTCCCTCTCACTGTCTCTCTCTGGTGAGTATACATACCTATGGCAAAAACTTAAACATAATAATAATAAAAAAAATAAAGTAAATATTCAATCAAATATCAGGAAGGTGGCCTGTGACAAGCTGAGTCTGAGAAGCACAGGCCTTGCCCCCCTCCTATTCAGCAGATGGAGCAGTAGAGGCTCAAAGAATCAGGCTTAGAGTGGTGTTGGAGCCAGAGTGTGGTCTCCAGGCCTTCAGCCCAGTGGGCTGTGCCCACACGGGTGAACACATCTTGGTATGAACAGGCAGATCTGACCCTGGGTTGACAATGAAGGGAAGTCTCTGTCGGCTATAGGCACCAGGAGTAGGCAAGTGGGGTTTGTGAGATTAGTCGGGGGACTAGTGAAGAAGCAAAGGTAGCTTATGCCTTTTTCAGGGTGTGAGTCCCTGCCAGGTGCAACAGAATTTCTAGCAGTGCTTAAAGAAATGCAGGTTTCTGAGCCCCACCCCAGACCTGTTTACACTCTTTGGGTGTGATCCCAAGAACACGCATTTTAATCACACTCCCCTAGGCGATTCTTGTTCTCCATGAAGTCTGATGATTTTTGATGGAAATAACCAAGGCTCTGTAGAAAATGCTGTTTATTCTAAACATGAAATTGGGTGACCAGGCCCAGGAAAACACGAAAGTTTCTCAGGGTGTTCAGATGAACCAGTTCTTTTTGTTTAGTTCTGACAGCAGGTGACACAGGCAAAGTTGCAAATCTGCATAAGGAGTCTTTGCATTGGCTTGGCCCCCAAAAGGCCATATATATGAAAGCGGGGGTGTGTAGGTTATAGGTAAGTTTAGAAATTCTTAGGTTAGCAACTGGTGAAAAGCACAAGTCTTTGTTACCGAAATATTTAGAGTCAGACAGCAAAAGAATGCCAGTGTGTAACTTAAACAGAAAGACAGCCTTACCGAGTATCCTAAAATGCCATGCTGGGGCGGTGGTAGGGAGCATCTTACAGCCTGCTACAGCAAGACGGATGTTTGCAGACGTCACTCCCCCAGGCCCTTCAGAAAATATCTTAGAATAGGGAAAGGAGTCAGAATTCCATCAAGTCTAAGGCCTGCTGCCTTGGGGGTACCCCATCTGGGTTGGTAAGGCTGACCCCAGAACCCAGGGTTTAAAGATGGATTTTTGTTCACCCTTGCCAGGCCTCAGCCACTTCTGGATGTTTCCATAGGCAAGATGTTTACCTCTACAGAACCTGTTTTCTCGTCTGTAAAAAGGCAACAGTCACAGCCCCCTCACAGGGCCAGGCACAGTGAAGTGAAATGAGAGATGCATGTAGGGTGTTTAGCATGTGGGAGCCCAGAAATTGGTATTTCTCACCTCTCTCAGGAAGCCAGCCCTACTGAGGCTGAATTTCCACCTCTTCCTTCTGCTCTGTAGTCCCCAGACCGGGAAGCACTAGGGCCAGGGCAGGGCACTCACCATAGACCTGCGCAGATCCAGAACCAGCCCCGGCTTTCGCACTGTGGGATCCAGGAGGGGAGGGGGACAACTTCGGCTTCCTCAGGCCAGCCCTGGCTCCCGGAAAAGGCTCCAGAAGAGGCAGCCTCTCTAGAGCATGCGCTCTGACCCCACTGCAATGGCCTCCTGGGAGGAGGAGAGTGTTCTTGGCAAAGGGTGGAGACTGGTTTCTGATCATACTGAGAAAGGGGGCTGGGAGGTGATCAAACATGTCACTTCCCAATCCGCCGGCCTGATGCTGGAGCGGACAGGGATGCCCACAGACCAGAGGACCAAAAGTCAGGTCTGTGCCATTCACCGCTCATCAAAAGTCAAAAAAAAAAAAAAAGTCAATCTTGAGAGACAAGGTTTGGTGAATAAGGACGCAGTCAGGCCAACACTGGGCAGAGCGGATCGGAGTCCCCAGCCGTCTCCCTTGTACTAGGTGAGAAACAAAATTTACACAGGCGAAGGGGCTAGCATACCTTTCAAAGCAAAGGGCAAGTTATTCAATGTGTTGGGGAAGAATTGTGAGGAGGCCTGGTTGTTGTCTTCAGACGGGATCACAGGGAGGCCGGATAGTGACAGGGGTAATCACTGCTTGAGGGGCAGTGTCATTCCAAGCATTCAGGACAGAATGGCTGGCTTCAGTTATCTGCAAGGGGCTTAACAATAAGCGATGATGGCTGGCTCCATAGCCTAGTGGTTAAGGAAGCTGGATCCCACCTGGCTACCTGTGGTTCAAATCCCAGTGCCAGTGAATGGAAAACATGCTGAGTGTGTATGCGCGTGTGGCCAAAATCCCAGGAGAGATGGAGAGATGGAAGAGAAGGGACTGTGGGATGACCCCACCCCATCACGGGGTGCTTTCTCCCTCTCTCTCTGGCAAGCACATGCATCTTCTGGCAATGAAAACAAAAGCAATGATTAACAAGGCAGCAGAAGCAAAATGAAATCAGTTAGGTCAGCTCTCAGATCTTGGTTTAGAAGAAGTGAAGCTCCAGGTGTGGCTTTGCAATGCTTGAACTGATGGAATCTTCTCAGCCCGTCAGGTGCGAGGAGGCTGGTGGAGTCTTTCCCACCTCTGTCTCCACAGGCTGGTGGCTGTACAGCTCAGCAGGCTTGTTAACTTTCGTTAGTTAAGCATTAGGCTTGATCTATTGTTAGAAAGGTAAAAGATCAGGGTCTATAAGACTCATTGTGAGGGAAGACAAGGTGGACTGAAGACTGATTTTCCTAAGGTTTAACGAGTAAGGTGAACTCTAAGTACAATGTGGAGTCACTTTGGTTCTCTTGTGGCTCAGTTATACACCCAAATTCCAACATTTTCACCAATGGCATGCTCTTTAGGAAAGAGATGAGGGTTTGGTTAAGGGAAAAATCCCTTTTGGGCCAGCAGGTGGAGTGGTGGTTAAGGTGCTGGATCCCACACGGTCTAGTCTGTAGTTCAGGACCTGGACCTAGTGCCTTGAAAAACACACCTGTTGTGTGTGTGTGTGTGTGTGTGTGTGTGTGTACATCCCCTAAATCCTGAGAGGAGCATGCATTGCAGCATGGCCGTGCCCTTTGAGGAGTGATTTCTCATTTTCCCTTTCTGTCTCTCTCCAGTGAGCACTTGGATCCTATGGAAAAAAATCTTTTAAAAAATCCCTTTGGTCCCACGGCCTAGTGATTAAAGGAACAGGATTTTTTTTTTGGCAAGGTTTTGCTATAGGGCGCATGCGCTCGCCAGAGAGAGACAGAGAGACAGAAAGCGAGAAATCACCCCTCTCCCCAGGGGGGTATGGCCACACCGCAATCCCTTCTCCTCCATTCTCTTCTCGGGATCTTGGGCATGCACACACACGTGCCCAGCATGAGTTTAAGCCACCGGGTCCAGGACTCGAAACGCAGTTGACTATGTGGGAGTCCAGTGACATAGCCATTATGCAAACTGCTGGTCCCAAAGAAACAGGATTTCATGTGGCCCACCATGTGGTTTGAATCCTCACCCCAGCAGCTTGAAAATGCATTGGGCATGTGTGCAAAGCATTCCAAAAATCAGACAGGAGGATCAATGGAAGAATGAGACTGGGGCATGACCACGTCCCACTGGGAGATGCTTTCTCTCTGGCAATTAAAAATAAAATCCCTGGGCCAGCCAGAGGGCATGATGGTTAAGGAGGTTGGATCCCACATGGGCAACTCTGTTGTTCGAGTCCTGGACCTAGCAGCTTGAAAAACACACCAGGCGCATGTGCATGTGTGTCCAAAATCCCAAGAGAAGAATGGAGAAGGGATTTTGGCTTGCTATCCGTTCTGAGGGGTGCTTACTAACTTTCTCTCTGGTGAGCACTCTCACCCTATAGCAAAACAAACAAAGAAACAAAAAATCCCTTTCATGAGAAGTGTTATTACCCTCAATTTACTGATCGCAAATGAGGACGAGAGGCATAACCCTGCCAGCCCGAGGGGTCACACTGCTGTGAAGCAGCCCAGTTGAGGGAAACAGGAACAGCTGACCTATCAATCTTCATTCATTCGTTCAGTAGCTATTTCCTGAGCTCCCAGCACGGATGCTGGGGGTCTGGAGGTCTCTCTCTGCCTTCGAGGCCTTCACATTTTGATTGAGTGAGAGAAACAAGTGGATGAATGAATGATCAAGAACACCACCGGAAATTGTAAAGCAGAGAATTAAAATGGGGCTGGGATGTGGTGGCTTCCAGTGGGGGAGAGGTGAGTTCTGGGTGGGGAAGGGGCCGGTCTTGCCAAGGGCCAGGGGAAGCTGCTCCCATCGCTGATGTGCGGCGAGCAAAGCTTAGCCGGGAAATTGAGCCCTCAGCATGCCTTCTCTGACCTGCGTTGAGCTTTCCCAAACCTCTGCATCCTCTCTTTCAAATATAATCACGAGGGCTGGCCCTGTAGCCTAGTGGTTAAGGGAGCTGGATCCCACATGGCCAGTCCTTGTTTGAATCCTGGCCTTGGTCGCTTGAAAAACACACCAGGGTGTGTGTGTACATGCCCCAAATCCTGACAGGATAGAGAAATGGAGAAGGGATTGCCACGTGATCATGCCCCACTGTTTTTTTTTTTTTCTCTCACTGTTTTTATCTCTCTCTGGCAAGCACACATACTTGCTAGTAAATAATAATGATGATAATAAAAAGATTAAGGACTGGGGCCAGCACGTGGCACAGTGGTTAAGGCACTGGACTCCCATATGGCCGACTGTGGTTCAAGTCCTGGACCTGGAGGCTTGAAACTGGTGCCGGGCGCATGTGTGTGCATTCCCAAAATCTAGAGAGGAGAATGGAGAAGGGATTTGTGGCGTGACCATCCCCCCGGGGGTGATTTCTCACTTTCTGTCTCTCTGTCTCTCCAGTGAACATGCATGCCTTATAGCAAAAATCTCTCAAAAATCAAAGAACAAAAACAAAAAGATGGAAGACTTTCAGCTTAGATGAGCAAGGCAGGCCCCCAGTAGGAAGGACAGAGGGGACGTTCCTGACTCTGGGCTGTCCAGACCGCCCAGGGTCACGTCAGCTCTCAGACTGGCATAAGCAAGCAGAGTGGGGACCAGGAGCCCAGTCCCACCTACATGTCCCAGCGAGGGCGGATCTATGAAAGGGACGTGGTACTTATTAATAGAAGCAGGATCCAGCCGGGAAACAGGCAGGGGCTTGGACAAGAGGGCCAAGGGGGGAGGAGCTTCCCAGTGGAGCTTCTCCACCTGAGTCTGTCAGAGTCCCCCACCTTCTGGCTCTGGGCTGGGCCCCTGCAGGGGGAATCCCCGGATCTAGGTCTGAGGATGGGATCAGCCAGCTGTGGGAGGGGCTAAGGGGCTCTGAAATGTAAGACCACACTGAATGCTGTTACTGTGGATGGGACTGCAATGACGCTTTTTTCCCACTTCTTCAACCCTGGGTGTGACTAATCCCCACTGGGGACACTCAGGGCTGAGTCAGAAAGTAGTGTGTGGGAGGAAGTGTAGAACATGCCTGGGAGCCAGAGAGACCTGGGTTCGAATCCCTGTTTATCAACGAGTGACTCACTGTCAGAGTTTCAGTTTCCGCAACTATAAAATGCAGGTGACATGCAGGTGTCCCGAGGGAGGTGAGGGGAGTGGGTGCTCAACTCACCCCAGGTGCTCAGCATCAGCTGCTCAGTGGCCACTCCATCCTCTCCTGCTGGGTGTCCCTTTGTAAATCCTGACCCCAAGGGGAGCTGCAAGAGCAGGGGCTGCATCCTCTGGTCTGCCCCCTCCTTCATCAGTGGTACTTGAGAGACACAGATGGAGAATGATGCTACCTGGGAGTTCTCCTCCTCTGTCCCTCTTGTCCAATTTCAATAGCTGGAAATGGGCCCAGAACGAGAACTCACAGGGTGGGACGGCCTCCCCTTATCTTGGAACCCATAGTTCTGCTGTCTTGAGGCCCCAGTCAGCCCATCCTGCCTCCTAACCCCAAATCCCGTCTTTATCAATGTGTGTCATTCATTCATTCAACAAATACTACTGACTGCCAGCTGCGCGCCAGGCCTGTGCTAGTGATCAGGTGGCCAGAGAGGCAGCAAAGCCTCTGACCAGCCCAGCCTGGCCCGTGAGCCAGTATCAGTCCTTGACCCTGGGCCTGCCCACTCAACACTATTCCATCAACAGTCCCAGTAGCCTGATTCTATCAGCTGCCCATTCCTTAGGGACATTGACTCAAAGGATCTAAATCAGCCAGGGTCACCTATAACCTCAGGCCACTGTTTAGGGTGGTCAGTCCTGAGGCCTGTCAGCTAGGCAGTGGCAGTGGGGCTTATTGAAGAGAGGTCCGGGGGCCAGCTGCTCGTGTGGGAGGTTAGGGTGGCTGGATCCCACATGGCCAACTGTGCAGTTCATTTCCGGGCTGGTGGCTTGAGAAACATGCCAGGCGTGTGTGTGTCTGTGCCCTAAATCCCCAAAGGAGGGAGAGGTAGAGAAGGGATTGTGTGTGACCATGCCACATTGGGGGGGTGCTTTCTCACTGTCTCTCTTTCTCTCTCTTTCTCCTCTCTCTGTCTCTCTCTGGCAAGTGCAAGCACCCTCTAGGAAAAAAATAAAGAGAGAGAGAGACATACAGGAAGAGGTGGGATCCCTCCCCCCCACCACCACTGGAGGCTGTCATGCCCTGGCCTGCCCACGGAGCCATGGCTGCCATCCTGGAGCCAGGAGGGAGCCGCCCGAACAGCCCAGCAGCACAGAGGGGTGGCCAGCCAGGAGCAGAACAGACACTGGGCCCTGGTGACATCATCGAGCTGCCAAAGGGCCTGATGTGGCATCTCTCCTCTGGGCTTCTCGTCACGTGAGATCCCACATGTCCTCTTGTTTAAGCCCACTGAGTCAGGTTTCTAGCTGGAAGCTTCTTTATTTTTTTAGTAAGTTTACTTCTTCATTTCCTCCATGACTAAGAGAGACAGAAATAGAGATAAGACAGAGACAGCACTCCCGACAGTCTCGAAGCCACAATCCCCACCCCCAGGCCCAGCCCATCCCGGGTCACGGGCTCGAGCATGCCAATGTGCTCAGTGTCCTTCAGGGGGCCTCCAGATGCAAACTGAACCTTCTTGTGTGGGCCAGCCTCGTGGGGCACTGTGATTTTTGTTGTTTTCAGAGAGATTTTTGCTACAGGGTGCATGTACTTACCAGAGACAGAGACAGGGAGAGAGGGGTAGTGAAAAATCACCCCCTGGGGAGGATAGCCATGCTGCAATCCTTTCTCCTCCTGGGATCTTGAGCACACATGCACACATTCTCAATGTGAGACTCAAGCCCCCAGCCCTGGGACTCGAACTGCAGTCAGTCACATGCGAGTCCAGCGCCTTCACCACCACGCCATGTGCTGGCCCCCGGCACCGTGTTTTACCATCAGACCACGAGCCGGCCTCAGCTGCATCTTCTCAGGAACAGGAACAGGGGGAGATGTGGGCAGCCTGAGACCTGGCCGTCCCCACTCTGAGCCCGAGGGTCCTCCGATACAGACAGGGCTACAATGTGGCTGCCAACTTCGATATTACAGAGGTGTCGCCATAAAACCACAGGAGCACTGGTGGGCACGTCGGAGTCACCAGTCCCTGGTGGTATGTTTTCAATAAATGGACAGTGAGTGTCAGAATCGGAGAGGCTGGGTGGGAAGAGAGGAATGTTTGAACTATTTGTCCTCTTGGTTTCTCTTGGGGGTGACTTCGGGTTTGGATATTCAAAGCAGCGGCAATTTTGTTGACATTTTAAAATGATTGACCATGTGCCAGGCACAGGGCTCAGAGCGCAGTCTACATTCATCGGATCTTACACTCGCACTATTTTGCTCTGCACTTTACATACATGGAGACAGATTCCCCAGGTAAGGCACGTGGTGAGTCAGTGGGGTAACTGGGATTTTTAAAAATTAGCTTTCTTGTCTTTCTTTGTTTTTCTTTCTTCTTTCTTTATGTAAGATTTTTGCCATAGGGTATGAGTACTCACCAGAGAGAGAGGGAAAAGAGGGAGAAGTGAGAAATCATACCCGGGGGGGAAGGTCACACCTTAACCCCTTCTCCTCTTGGGAGTTTGGGCATGCCTGCACACACGCCTGTCATAGTTTTCAGGCCACCAGGTCCAGGACTGGAATCACAGCTGGCCATGTGGGAGTCCAGCACCTTAACCACCACACCACCTGCTGGCCCCCTGGAATTTTAAAAGATGGATGTATATTTGTCAGAAAAGTTGTGACAAAAAAAAATAATTAATAGCAGTTTTATGTTCACAGCAGAACCGAGGGAAATAGGGAGTGCTCCCACCCACACAGCTTCCAACAGGGTCATTGTCCCCCACCACAGTGGGATATAGGACTGGGATTTGAACCCAGAGCCCATAGTTTATAATCCTTATTATGCTGCCTCCCATGAGCCACTGAGCATCAGGAAAACTACACAGAGGCGTGTCACAGGACGGGGAATGTGGGTGGCTCGGGTGCCTGGCCCCATTACTGAGCTAATCACACATGAATGACAGATTGTGGCTCCTTACATGAAAAAGTCAGGCTCCCCAGAGCAGCTCTGAGACAAGGATTCTTATGCAAGCCATTTATTGAAGGACTCTCCCCAGGGAAACCTGGGAGGCCACCAGGAGAACAGGCCAGGTCGTGGGTGAGACTAAGCAGAGAGGAGGCCCCAGGAGGTGTCTGGCCTCAGCACACTCCCAGGGCTCTGGGCTGTCGGAGCACTGAGATGGGCCTACACGGAGCAAGGGGACTGGCCCTTACAGCCTCCTGGTCTATATGCTCCCAGGAGCTGGGGCCCAGGGAGGTTCCTTTAGACACAGGCCCAGACAAAAGGATGTGAGCACTTGGTGGCTGATGCCTGGCTTTGCAGGTGGCGGGGTTGGGGGGACAGACGGGGATGAGGGGGTGCACTCTGGGGCCAGGAGAGAATCTGAAAGAAGCACCAACATCTGCTAGCACCTTGGCTTTTCCCAAGGTCCTGATCCACCCTCAGAGTGACAATGGCAGGTAACAGGGCAGGCTGGGATGCCCTCCCCTAAGGAGTGCTTTAACAACCAACTGGTGCAGGTGGGTGGGTACCGTGACAGGGATGTCAACGATCACGTGGAACTTCCGGCCTTCAGAACGCAGAGAAATGGGCAGGGGCACAGGGACCAATGGGCGGTCAGCATCCCGGTTTCTGACCCTGGCAGCTGGCCCGCCTGAGGTAGCGCCAGCTCTTCTGGTAGGTGCCCAGGTTGCGCTGCAGGCAGAAGGCCATCTCCTTGTCACAGGCGCACAGCTGCTGCTCACACCAGGTCCCGTGGCTGGCTGTGGGGGGAGGAGGAGGGAACTCAGTGTGGGGCTGGCGACCTCTGAAGGCAGATGGCCCCTGCTCAGTCCAGAGCCACCTGTTCCAGCGACTTTGATTCTAGCTGCGTGACCGTGAACACGCACCGCGACGTCCCAGTGTGCCATTTCCCCTGTATTTATTTATTTTTTTAAGATTTGCTATAGGGCCCTTGCACTCACCAGGGAGGAGAGTGAGAGAGGCAGAGAGAGTGAGAGAGAAAGGAAGTGTTCCCCCGGGGAATAGCCACACAGCAATCCCTTCTCCATTCTCCTCTTGGGATTTCGAGCACTCACACACACACACACGCCCAGCGTGCTTTTCAAGCCAACGGGTCTGGGACTCAGACGGCAAGGTAGGCCATGTGAGATCCAGCTGCCTTCACCACCACGCACTGGCTGGTCCCCTCCTTTACTTATTTATTCATCCTTTCACTGGGCAGCTATGGATCACCCACCACGCCGCACGTCCTGTGGGCAGGACTAGCAACAGCATCGCCGGGGAGGCAGGGTGAGAGCCACAGGAGTGAATGAGCAAACCGCTAAGCGCAAGCCGCGTTCCGAGGCTGGGAAGCAATGCCAGAGAGCTGTCAGACCAGAGATCTAAAGGGTCTCCTCTACGTGGAGAAAGCGGGGTCGGGGAGAAGGGGCATTCAGGGCAGATGGAGTTGCCCGTGCAAAGACTCCAGGCAGGAGGGATCCTGAGCAGAACTGCCTTGGGGCTGCAGGAAGCATTACAGGGAGAAGGCAAAGCCCGCAGCACACGATAACGCTGACTCTGCCTGCTGATACCATCACTAAGCTCCCAGCAACCCTGAGGAGCCTTTGTCTTTGCAGCCCTGAGGACCTGCTGTTTCTGCATGCTGGGGACCTGGCACAGAGCCAGGGCCAGCTGGCCTGGGTTCCCACCCTGGTCCGGTCCTGGTTCTGTCCTTTGCAACTGTGTGAACCTGGAAGAGGGTGTCCCTGGTGGTTCCGGTTTCCCTGTCTGTGCTATGGAGATCCTCAGGGTTCTGCTGCCTCTTTGCTGGCTGTCATGAGGAGCAGTAATGTGAAGGTCACAGCAGTCAGCCCGTGTAATTTATCAAGCATGTGTGCTGCGGCAAGCACCCCGAGAGGCTCGTTCTGCCTGTCTCACTTCAAATCCTGCAGTAACTTTATGGGGTAGGTACTGAAAGTCAGAGAGGCTAAGCAATGCTTCCTGACCCCGGAGCTGGGAGGTGGTGGGCCTGGCTTCCAGATCCCAAAGGGCAGACCACCACCACCCCACAGGGCTTCTCCAGAGTCCACGCACATTCCCACCCCTCATCCTCAGCCCGGCTACTGCTGCTAGGCACGCGAGGACACGCAGGCCCTGGCCCACGGAAGGGGCGAGTGCTGGGACTCCCACTCACAGCAGTGGATGTCGCCCTGGGAAAAGCTGTACTTGTAGAGGTCCGAATGGATCCGGCATTTGTGGGCCTTCAGGTAGGCGTAGCAGCAGTCGTGGGCATGGCAGCACCTGAAGGACAGCGCAGGGGTGAGGCAGGCGGTGCACGTGTCTGCCCTGGTCCCTGGCAGACTCGGGTCTCTGGCTGCCCAACCCCAGAGGAGACCCTGTGAGCTCCCACCCCTGGAAGGAGCTGAGGTCTGCAGGGCTCCAGCTTCCTGTGACAGTGCCGGCTAGCACTCACTGAGCACTTCCTGTGTGCCAAGCCCCTGCTTCATCCCTGCGGTCTTTCTTCCTTTTCATGACATCCCACAACGGAGGTGTTTGTATCATTCCCATTTCACAGTTGAGGGGCCTGACTCAGGGAGGCCACTCCACCTGCCCAAGGTCACACAACTCTATGTGGGAGATTGGGGAAGGGTCCTCAGGCCCAGCTGGCTCTCATCCCTCCTCCAGCTGAGCGCCAGGGGGTGTTGAGAAGATCAAATGAGAGAATGGCAAAATGAGGCGGGGCTCTGAGACAGTGCAGGGGCTGTGGGCGGGGCGCCCGAGGTGGGGCTCCAGAGGCGGGGCTTTGAGACAGTGCAGGGGCTGTGGGCGGGGCGCCCGAGGTGGGGCTCCAGAGGCGGGGCTTTGAGACAGTGCAGGGGCTGTGGGTGGGGCGCCTAGACTGGGGAGTGGGAGTGCAAGGGGAATTGGGCCCTCAGAGGCTGGGCGAGCACCTGGAGGCGGGGACTCTGTACTCAGCAGCGTCCTTAGCACACAGCAGAGGCAAGAAGAAATGGTGGGAGAGGAAAGGAGCATTCTGGGATGGGGGGCAGGATAGTGGCGCCACTCGGGGGCCTGAGTAGGGGATTACCAATCTGTGGCATCTTTGGGCTGGCCTCTGCCACCAAGTCCGCAGTGACAGCCGTAGGGCCAGTAGGACAAGATAGGCGTCTTCCCAGTCACTTGCTTGATCATCTTGTTCAGGTTCAGGATCCCACCCTGGGCTGGCGTCACACCTGCCAAGGAGCCAGCGGCAAAAGGAAATGACACCAGGCCACAGGGCAGGCACCTGTGCTGATGACAATAGAATATGACAATTATTATGGCTATTAAGAACACAGCGACTGAGGTAAGCAGGTGGCATGGTGGTTAAGGAGCTCGATTCCTCATGGCAGACGGCTTACTTTTCAAATCCTGGACCTGGTGGCTTGAAAGCCACCCTAGATGCGTGTGAGCGTATGCCTGAAATCCCGAAAGGAGGGGGAGATGGAGAAGGGATTATGGTGTGACCATGCTCCTTGGGGAGCGATTTCTCACTTTCCCTCTCCTTCTCTCACTGTCTCTCTCTGGTGAGCACAGGTGTCCTGTGGCGAATTAAAAAAGAACTAGCTAGATAATTAAATAAAAATGTAGTGACAGCCCCAGCTACGGTGGTGCACAGGTGGTGCTATGGTTTGCAGGGCCTAAGACCTCATGGATGCCTGGCCCACCTAAAGCATGCCGGGCCCGGTTGTGCACACTTGTAATCCCAGCTGACTGAGTGATGGGGCAAGAGGATTGTGGCAAAAATACCTACCTGTCTCTCCCTTTCTCTCTCTCTCCCTCACACACATCTAAAGGGAAAACATATACATTATATATATGTATATGTGTATATATATGTACATATACACACATACATTATGACAGTTATTGAGGTCTACTGGTGTATTATGACTCCACCCCATGAGATAAATACTATTTTCTTTCTTTTCTTTTTTTTTTTTTGTATTTTTTAATTTTACATACAACCATTGTATATCTTTGTGTGATACTTTATTTTTTAAAAGCATGTACACAGTGTGCAATAATTAAATCAGAGATATACACGTATTTATTACCTTCAACAGTGAACATTACTTTATATTGTGCATATTTAATGTTCATTCTACTAGTTACTTGGGGGGGATATATATTGTCAATGACATTTTATTCTTTGCTGAGATGTACCATTCCATAACCTATTCCATTTAGTATTTTCAAAATTAAGTAAGCCTGGGCCAGCAGGTGGTGTGGCAGTTAAGATGCTGGATTCTGACATGGTCAACCACAGTTCTAGTCCTGGACACAATGGCTTGACGATTATGCCAGTCATGTGTGCGTGCGTGCCCAAATTCCCAAGAGGAGAATGGAGAAGGGGTTGCAGCATGGCTGTCCTGTCCCCTCACCCCCACTGGGGGGCTGATTTCTTTCTTTCCCTCTCTCTCTCTCAGCCAAGCACGCATGTCCTACGGCCAAAAAAAAAAGAAAAGAAAAAGAAAAGTAACATTTTCATTTTGAGGTCATTCTGGATGTACAGAGGAGTTGCAAAAATAGTACAGTCCTATGTACCCGTCTAATCTCCTCTAACGCGACCATCTTGTGACTGTGGGACATTTGTTAAAGCAATGT
>NW_006159616.1:3894987-3925236 GCF_000334495.1 Tupaia belangeri chinensis | reverse complement strand
GGACTACAGGCGTGTGCCACCACACCCAGCTCTTAGGGCTGCCTAGGACTCCAGCCCAAGTTCCCCTGGTGGCCTCAGCCTGCTGAGTAGCACAGTCTACCAGTACCCACCGAGGCAGTTGGGCCTGATGGCTATTTTTAATCCCCATTTTACGTATTAGCAGACTGAGGCTCAGTAATGAGTTCGTAATGGCTGGTCAACGCAACTCAAATGGAAATCCATGGCAATCGAGTTCCATCCTCTGTCTCTGGGCATCAGTTTCCCGCTCCATGAGAGGGAGAATAGTCCCCACTCACCTCTCTTCCTCTACGTGTTCCCTTCCCCCAGAGAACGCGAGTACTGAACAGCAAGTGTGGCTCTCCTGGGAGGCAGCGGGGCTTAGAAATCAATGGTTTTCCTGGGTATTTTCATTTCAATCACAATAGCTACTCTTAGAATTGGCCATGGGGGAATTTATTTTATTGGAAGTGAGACTGCATTGTATTGATTCAGGAGAAATAAAATATATTAAGCCAATGAATTCAGAAGGGAGGTCGGGAGGAGCAGAGAGGACAAGAAGAGACAGCGTGTGCTGAGTGCCACCTCCAGAGATCATTCCAGAACACAGCAGATGGAGCCGGGAGTCTGAGGGAGACCAGACTGGCAGCCCTCTTTCAGTGGCCCTTGTTACAGAGTCCCTTGGTGTTATGAAAGGGCCTCACACAAATGAGGTAGACAGGGAGTGAGCCCCACTTTGAAGGGGTGGGGCAGGGAGCCAGCATTGGGGGGACTGGACGTGGATGGTGAGAGCACAAGCAGGTGGCCTTGGGCTACGACAGGCCTTGGCCTGTTGTACCCCAGTGTGTCCCCAGGGTGTGGGAATCCATGCTGCCACTCCTGTTGGAGGTGGTGGCTCTACCTAAGTGGGACGTTAGGGAGAAACCCTACTGGTAAGTGGCCCCAGGCTCTCTGGACTGTCGCATGTCCCTTCCAGGGTTCCCAGGCTCCCTGATAGGAAACTCAAAGGTAACCCATTGCAGAGTTAGACCCCTCCCTGTGGGCCAACCAGAGACCTGAATTCATGATCTTGCCTTTCTTTAAACAATTTTTTAAAAATTTGCTGTAGGGCACATGTACTCACCAGAGAAAGAGAAAGAGAGAGAGAGAAAAGAGAAAGCATGCCCCAGGGGGAATGGCCAGGCCACAATCCCTTCTCCATTCTGTCAGGATTTGTGGTATGCACGCACACCCAGCATATTTGTGAAGCTGCTGGTCCAGGACTCAAACCGTACAGCCAGCCATGCGGGATCCAGAGCCTTAACCTCCACACCCCTAGCTGGCCCGTGGTCTAGCTTTTCTTAGTGTACCTCTGACCTCTTTCTTTGCCCCAAACCTAGTTCTTTCCATTCCAACTGAGAAAGATACAGTAAACTCACCCTCAAATGACACAGCCCTCCCTCGCCAGGCAAGCAGTACACTGGGCTTGGGTTCTGAATGCCCTGGGGTAGTCTTATTTCTCTTAAGTTTATAGTGAAGAGAGCCCAGCCTGAGAGTCTGAGCTCAAACTGTGGCTCCAGGGGCTTTGGTGAACTGGGTAAGCCTGTCAGAAATGTCTGTCTTGGTAGCTTTTCCCAGCCTCAGCTGCCACTGGAGGGGATGGCACCTGGGCGGAGGAGGTATCACTGCCACCCTCTGTGCACGCGCCATGCGGCCAAGCTGTTGCTCACTACTCTTCCTTACACTCGCCCACTCCTCTGTGGACGGGGTGCTCATTTTGTAATGAGCGTGGAGAGGGTGGGTGACTCGGCCAAGGCCACGCTGCCGGCAGACGAGGGGTCAGCACTGGAATGCTGGTTCCTCTGTGTGTTTTATCTACGCTAGTTTGGCTCCTTCTGTGTGAGAGATGACGTTCTGTAGCTTGACTGTGCATTTCCTATGGTTTTCACCATAACCCCGGAGAATCGTTCCTCGTAAGAATTCAGAAATCCCAAGATAACCTAGACCCCCTTTTAAAAGACGTGAATTCTTTCTAAAATGAAAGATTCTGAGATGGATGGAGGAACGCGAAGGCCAGTTTGCTAGCAGGCACATTTTACATTTGATCTGCTCAAGAGCCAACGGAGACAGAAACTGCCCCACTCCCCATCAATGGTCAATGGAACCCACTTCCCGGTTCAAGGAAGGTAATGAGCGGGCAGGTTTCTAAAACAGAGGAGCGTATGTGCAGGCAAGGGACTGGGGTGAGCAAGGGGAAATGGGGGACCTTGTTTCTGTGATTTGTGTCTAAAGCACCATAGGCATGAGCCCAGCAGGCCTCCAGGGGATGGACTTCCCCACAGTCTAGAGGCACGCCACACAGCTGGGCCACCCAGAGCTCTCTGGCTCAAACCACCATCCTAGGGGACCGGCAGCCACTGACCGCTCCTCACATGGGGCCTGGGGAGTGGGATGGCAGGGACCAGAGCAGCAGCAGCCTAGTCTCCAGCCCGGGAGAGAGGACAGGGCCACCTGCACCCCTGTCCCCCCCGCCCCCACCAGCCATAGATCCTGACCCTACTCACCCGCCATCACCAGAAGCGCACACAATAGCAGAAGTGCCATGATCCCCACACAGAGCAGTGGCTGCAGCTGCCGGACAGTCCCTTCCATGTAGGCAACCCTTTTATAAGAGGCCCCCTCCCACCCCGCTCAGTTCCAGCATAAGCAACATGCTTCCCACACTTCCTCTTTTCTGGTGTAGAGGAATTTTTTATTTTTTAATTCAACTTCACTTTTAAATGTTCCGGAAAGCAGGGATGCTCTCTAGAGAGACCGAGCGAGTGGGAAAGAGATCATAGAAAGCGCACCCCCCCTGGGGCGTGGTCACACCGCAATCCCTTCTGCATCTCCCCATCCAGTTGGGATGGGGGCATGCACACACACAAGTGTGCATGCACACAAATCCAGCATGCTTTTCAAGCCACGAGGGTAGAATTCCAAGCATGGTTGGCCATGTGGGATACGACTCCCTTAACTGCTGGCTGCAAAGCTGGTCCCAATAAATCCCCTATTGATGGATATGTGGAACACGTCCAGTGTTTTACTATTCTAGATTATACGGTACATATAGATCTCGGTTCATGTCCAGAATTGTTTCCGTGGGACCTGTTCCTAACTTGCTGGCAGAGCACACACACACAGTGCCAAGGGGATTGGTGTGTGCTGACAACTTACCCTGCAGATGGTCTGGCCCAGTTTGCACATGAGAAAATCCTAGTGAGGCAAATGGTGTGGACCTACCCAACTAGGGTGGAGGTGCTGATGGCAGGAACACACAGGCACTGCACCAAAACAAGCTGCCACGAGGGCTGCGTGATGGCCTTGTCCACACACAGCAGAACTTGGTTTTCTCCGGTGCCTGTCAGATGAGCGGTCAAGGACACACAGCCCAGGCCAGCCTCTGCACGGCCAGTCAGTCAGCTCAAGTATGTCAGCGAGAAGGTGAGTCCCTGCTGGAGGTGCTCTGTGTTCTACTGTCTCTCTCTCTGGTTTTTTGTTCTTTGTTTTTCCCTTTTTTAAAGTTGTTTTTAATTGCCTAAAGGCATGTGCACTTGTCAGAGAGAGGCACAGAGCCAGAAAGAGAGGGAAAGGGAGGAAGCATTCCCCAGTGGGGAGTGGCCATGTTTTAATCCCTCCTCTGCCATTTCTCCATTCCGTTGGGATTTGGGGGATGCACACACACGTGGCTGGTGTGTTTTTCAAGTCCCCAGGGCTGAGATTTAAACTGAGGTTGACCATGTGGAATCTGGTTCCCTTAACAACGGGGCTGGCCGTCTTCCCTCTCTGTTTTAAATTCCATTGTTGCCTTTGCTCTTAGACTCGCCAACCATATCATATGTGAAAAAACAACATGGAAAATAATTAAACAGTGGTCAAACTACGTAACTCCGGTTCATTGTTTTATCTAACCACTTCATTGAGATATGATTCACATGTAATAAGCTATACATATTTAATGCATACAACTTGACGAGTTGGGGGTAAACATACACCCATAAAACTACCACCACCAAGGCCACAGACCATGGATGTAGCCTCCTGGTGCATTCTTTCATTTTTTAGGTTTTTGCCATAGGACATGTGCACTCACCGAGAGAGACAGAGAAGCAAAGTGAGAAATCACCCCTCCTGCAGGGATGGCCAGGGACATGTACACACACGTGCCCAGCATGATTTCCAAGCCATTGTGGTTAGCCACCTGCTGGTGGGTCTGGCATATTCTTTAACACACTTCCCCTACGTATGTCCAATAGTCAGCCCTTCACATTCTCACCAGTGAGGTCCTTTAGCCTGAAGACAGTCTTGCCTGGGCTCTTTTACTTCTTTATTTGATTGCCAGAGAGCATGTATGCTCACTAGAGAAAGAGGAAGAGGAGGAGAGAGAAAGTACCCTGCTGTGGGGTGTGGTCACCCTGCAATCCTTTCTTCCATTTCTCCTTCCCATTAGGATTTTGGGCACACACAACCAGCGTGTTTTTCAAGCTGCCAGGGTTGGGATTTGAGCCAGGATCAGCCATGGGAGATCTGGTTTCTAATACTCAGTTCCTAACCACTGCATTACAAGGCTGTCTCTGGATCTGGATTCTTGCTGGGACATATAGCTCAACCAGGACCCAAGCCAGCCACTGTCTGGTATGGCTTGAGCAGGAGCCAGAACCACAAGCCCTTGTTGTTTCCCGAAGGTTTTTTCCTAATGGGAGAGAAGGCATGATATTGATGCTGCTAAGAGGCCTTAAAACCCTGGCCCGAGCGTGGTCCTTCACACCAAATCTCCACTGCAGGGACAGTATTGTGTTTACTGGGGGAGTGGCAAGGGAACTGGCAGAAGTGAAAGAGCAATGATCTGCTGGTTCATTGGAAAAGTCATGACATATTTTTCTGTACAAAAATGCGTTAGGACTTTTCAGATGACCCAGTATCAGAAGCTCACCTCGTCCAGGAGGTGGAGCATAGCCTCCCTCGTAGTCACTCTTTTCTCTGGTTGCCTTAACACCTGCGCTGGTTCGCTGCGACTGCTGTAACCAAGTCCACGAACTGGGGGCGTGAACAACAGAAATGTCTTTCCTCACATTCTGGAGGCTGGAAGTCTGGGATGCAGGTGTCAGCTAGGCTCATTTCTTCTGACGCCTCTGTCCTTGGTTTGAGGCCCTCTGTCTTCATCCCGTGTCTTCACATGGCCTCTCCTCTGTGCCGGGTCCTGACCTCATCTTCTTACAGGGAACCAACCACAGAGGACCAGGGTCTGTGCCAATGCCCTTGTTTAACGTCATTACCTCTTTAAGGGCTCTATCTCCAAACATAGTCACATTCTCCCTTTTAAAAAAAAGTGTATTTATTTGTCCCTTCCACGAGTGAGCAACGGAGAGAAACAGAAAGACACACAAACAGCACTTCTGACAGGATCGTGATGCCCAGCAGTTCCGGACTGTGAGCTGACCTGCACCCAGCATTGCAGGGCGGGCTCTGGAGGTGAGCCTGGAACCTCCTCACAGAGCAGCGTGTTGTATCAGTACATCACCATCTGGCCCCAATACAGCCCCCCAATACAGCCCCATCCCGAGGTACTGGGGGTGAGGACATGAATTTGGGGATGAGGACACAATCCGGCCCATAACACCATCGTGTGCCCCATGGCTATGACTCATTGGGCCAAACCTATCAGAGCTGGGATGAGAAGATGGATCTCTGGCTAGCCCTCTGCTGGAGAAGTGGCATGGCCCTTCAGAGCCCAACTGACCTCATCTGCATGTGAGACGAATAATGCCCTGCATTTAAATGGTGCCTTCAGGGTTGAGTGGTTTAGAAGACTGCTCCCAAAGAGTTATTACTTCCTGGGGAGTGAGGGTGCACCACTTGGGCCAGCCTTCTACCAGTTTTCGCCAGGCTGTGGGCCCCTGACGGGGGGTCATATTAACAGTGAGAAATGCCTCTGGACATGTAAATCAGCTCCCTTGTGTCTCTTTAAAAAAAAATAAAGGCTTGCTGTTATTTCTTTCTTTCCTTTTTAAGGTTTTTGCCATAGAGCATGTGGGCTCACCAGAGAGAGACAAAGAGAGGGAAAGTGGAAAATCACCCCCCGGGGAGACGGCCACATTGCAATCCCCTCTCCTCCGGATATCTTTGGCATGCATGCGCACCCAATATGATTTTCAAGCCACCGAGTCCAGGACCTAAACTGTGGTCAGCCATGAGGGAGTCCAGCGCCTTAACCACTATGCACCTTCTAGCTGCAACCTTGCTGTTATTGGGAGCCTCGGAAGCCCCAGGCTGCTCATGTGCTTCTGCTCTGTCTCTCCCATGCCCACCTTGTTGGCATCCACTCACAGCTATTCCTCCAGGCCTTAGCATGCACGGAGGTTGGGCCAAGTCCCAGCTCTGACCCTGGATTCCCCAAAAGCTGTAGATTTTCAAGGTGCCCAGTGAGGTCTCTTACCTTCCAGGCTCAGAGCCACGCCATGCCACATTCCCCACTGAAGAAGTACGTGCTCCAGCCCCGCCCAGTGTCAGGTGTTCACCCTCTGTCCCCTATGCCTTGCAAAGTCTCTCCTGATGACCCTAGAGGTGCCTAGAGGCTCTGCAAGGCTCTCTCTGCAGGGTTCAGGCCAAATCCAGGAAGCAGTCACCTGTCATTCCCCATTCTAACTCCATGTAAATCAAGTTGGGTTAATCAGTATGAGGCCCCAACCCCTACCCAGCGGGCTATGAGCGGTCTGCATATCCCAGGTCCCAGCCAGCCAGAAAGTGTCTGGCCACTCTGGGGGTGCCAGTTTTCGCCAGGCTGTGGGCCCCTGACGGGGGGTCATATTAACAGTGAGAAATGCCTCTGGACATGTAAATCAGCTCCCTTGTGTCTCTTTAAAAAAAAATAAAGGCTTGCTGTTATTTCTTTCTTTCCTTTTTAAGGTTTTTGCCATAGAGCATGTGGGCTCACCAGAGAGAGACAAAGAGAGGGAAAGTGGAAAATCACCCCCCGGGGAGACGGCCACATTGCAATCCCCTCTCCTCCGGATATCTTTGGCATGCATGCGCACCCAATATGATTTTCAAGCCACCGAGTCCAGGACCTAAACTGTGGTCAGCCATGAGGGAGTCCAGCGCCTTAACCACTATGCACCTTCTAGCTGCAACCTTGCTGTTATTGGGAGCCTCGGCAGCCCCAGGCTGGTGATGTGCTTCTGCTCTGTCTCTTCCATGCCCACCTTGTTGGTATCCTTCCACGAGTGAGCAACGGAGAGAAACAGAAAGACACACAAACAGCACTTCTGACAGGATCGTGATGCCCAGCAGTTCCGGACTGTGAGCTGACCTGCACCCAGCATTGCAGGGCGGGCTCTGGAGGTGAGCCTGGAACCTCCTCACAGAGCAGCGTGTTGTATCAGTACATCACCATCTGGCCCCAATACAGCCCCCCAATACAGCCCCATCCCGAGGTACTGGGGGTGAGGACATGAATTTGGGGATGAGGACACAATCCGGCCCATAACACCATCGTGTGCCCCATGGCTATGACTCATTGGGCCAAACCTATCAGAGCTGGGATGAGAAGATGGATCTCTGGCTAGCCCTCTGCTGGAGAAGTGGCATGGCCCTTCAGAGCCCAACTGACCTCATCTGCATGTGAGACGAATAATGCCCTGCATTTAAATGGTGCCTTCAGGGTTGAGTGGTTTAGAAGACTGCTCCCAAAGAGTTATTACTTCCTGGGGAGTGAGGGTGCACCACTTGGGCCAGCCTTCTACCAGTTTTCGCCAGGCTGTGGGCCCCTGACGGGGGGTCATATTAACAGTGAGAAATGCCTCTGGACATGTAAATCAGCTCCCTTGTGTCTCTTTAAAAAAAAATAAAGGCTTGCTGTTATTTCTTTCTTTCCTTTTTAAGGTTTTTGCCATAGAGCATGTGGGCTCACCAGAGAGAGACAAAGAGAGGGAAAGTGGAAAATCACCCCCCGGGGAGACGGCCACATTGCAATCCCCTCTCCTCCGGATATCTTTGGCATGCATGCGCACCCAATATGATTTTCAAGCCACCGAGTCCAGGACCTAAACTGTGGTCAGCCATGAGGGAGTCCAGCGCCTTAACCACTATGCACCTTCTAGCTGCAACCTTGCTGTTATTGGGAGCCTCGGAAGCCCCAGGCTGCTCATGTGCTTCTGCTCTGTCTCTCCCATGCCCACCTTGTTGGCATCCACTCACAGCTATTCCTCCAGGCCTTAGCATGCACGGAGGTTGGGCCAAGTCCCAGCTCTGACCCTGGATTCCCCAAAAGCTGTAGATTTTCAAGGTGCCCAGTGAGGTCTCTTACCTTCCAGGCTCAGAGCCACGCCATGCCACATTCCCCACTGAAGAAGTACGTGCTCCAGCCCCGCCCAGTGTCAGGTGTTCACCCTCTGTCCCCTATGCCTTGCAAAGTCTCTCCTGATGACCCTAGAGGTGCCTAGAGGCTCTGCAAGGCTCTCTCTGCAGGGTTCAGGCCAAATCCAGGAAGCAGTCACCTGTCATTCCCCATTCTAACTCCATGTAAATCAAGTTGGGTTAATCAGTATGAGGCCCCAACCCCTACCCAGCGGGCTATGAGCGGTCTGCATATCCCAGGTCCCAGCCAGCCAGAAAGTGTCTGGCCACTCTGGGGATGCCATCAAGTTCCTAGTGGGCCAGGACATTCCTGGTTCCTTCCAGTCTGTGCCTGACATTATGTGCTGGGCCTGGCTAGGGGCCAGCACATAGTAGGTGCTAAGAAAAGGCCTGATGAATGGAATCACTTGCTGAGCTCCTGTGGGGTGTCTTGGAAGTGTGCTCTCTGCCTCCCATAGGTTAATAGCAATACCAATAGCACCACCACCTGCTCTGTCACTGAGAGCGTGTTCTGTACAAGGTCCATGGTGAAGCAACACATGCCCCATGGCTTGGAATCCACATAACACCCCACTAGCTGGGCATTGCCATTTTCCTTCTCCCGGTTTAACAGGTGAGAAAACAGAGCATTCAGGATAGCAGGTCTGTCTGGCCCCAAGCCCCAAGCCTCCTTCTCAATGCTTAGGCCCTGCTGCCTCCGAACCTGATGCAACTGAGGAAGGCAGCAGGGGCCTGGACTGGATCTGAAAAGCAGCACAAAACTTCTGGCAGTGAGATCCCAAAGCTGCTGGCATGGCGATTTTGAGTCATTGTGAAATGCTATCTTGTGGCCAGTGGTCTGGGTTTGAGTCACTGGATGGACAGAGAAGTCAGAGAGAGAATCTCCCCATTTTGAGTGACCAGCTCTTTGTCATTCAGAAACTAGAATCTTTGGGCCTAGGGTGCAGAGGGGGCTGTTTGCCCAGCCCCTGCCTTGGTCAGAACCTCGGGCTCGTCTTTCCCCTGGAAGAAGTCAGCAGCCGTTACACAGTTTCTGGCCACCTACTGCGCGCCGATGATTTTACCTGTAATCGCGACGACCAGCTTCCAGGAGCTCTACCATTGGCCCCACTGTTCAGGTGGAGAAGCTGAGGCACTGAGCGATGAAGCAACCCCGTCCAGCCCCCAGGCACGTCCTGACTGTGAAAATGCAAACGGCTGGACTGTGCGGGAGCGGCAGAGTGGAGCTCTCTCAGCCAGGACTCTGTTCAGCACGAGGTCTGTGAGGACCTTCATGGTCCACGGTGGATGTCTGTGAGTGTCAGAGCAGTCGCCAGACACACAGCGTTGGGCTAGTGTGCCGTGCCGTCTGTGTGCAGTGGTGGCCCACACATCGAGTGGTCCCAGCGCTTTCACCCACTTTCCTTGGAGCAGCTGAAGTGCAATGAGTCTCCCTCCCAGGGAGGCCAGCCTCAGACGCCTCCCTTCCCTGCTCTGGGGAGGCCCGGCTCCTGAACATTCCTCAGACACTGCAAACCAGTGGTGATCCTGAGCTTCAGCTCCCATGTTCTCGGGGGCTGCATTATATTAGAGCCTGAGCCATGGGACTGCCCCGGGGATGGGCTTTGCAGAGACAGGAGGGCGGAGGGAAGGACTCTGGCCACTGGCCAAGAGGACATCTCTCACCTCTCAGGGGAATTCTTTGGGAAAGGGTCCAACTTTCTTCTCTCGTACGGCAAGGTTGGGGCGGTGGGTTCCGACCTCAGCTAGCTCATCCTGTTTCCACCTCTGCCTGCCAGAAGGATAAGAAATGTAGGACAGCGCTCCAGGGCTCAGTGATTCACCTGCAGAGTGGGGACAAGGGCAGCGCCTGTTCACGTTTCACATGTGGGAGGCACTGGGACAGCGCCTCACGCAGGACAAGGGCGGGCTCCGGCAGGCCTGTGTGCTAACCAGCCTCTGCTGCGTACCTGCGGCGTGGCGCTGCTCAGAGCCCCAGCTTTCTCACCTAGAAAATGGGGGTGGTAACTTTTTCATGAAGTGGTTGTGAAAATCGAAGGAGACATGGATCAGCCTTTGGCGTGGGGGTTAGGATGGCTGGAGCCCACAGAGCTGACATGTGGCTTCATGTCCCCAACTCAGCAGCATGAGAACACATGCAGGACACTCATATGTGCATGCCCAAAATCCTGAGAAGGAACGCAGGAGAAGGGATTGTGGCGTGGCCATCCCCCCAGGTTCCCTCTCTCTCTTGCTTTCTCTCTCTAGCAAAAGCACATGCTACAGCAAAAACTTTAAAACAAACACCAATTAAGTGAGACACACGGGAGAAGCTGAGCAGGTGTAACTGTTATCAACAGAATTGGCTCAACCTCCTGAAACACTCTCTGGACTGTGGCCTAAAGCGTTACCCAGTGTTTTTCCCGCTGTTACCAGGGAAGCCCAAGCACACGGACGTGCTGATGAGCCCTGAGGAACAGCAAGGCCTGACAGTTACTCAGACACTGCCGGTGGGCACAAAGCGTGCCGTTCTAAGTCCCCACTGGCTTTCAGAGAGAGGGAAAGGCTTGAGCACATTGACGTCTTCTGACCCAGCAATTTCACTTCCAGAAATGTGAAAACGCCATCGAGCAATAGAAAAAGCCCCCCAAGTGACCCAGATAATAGAATTAGTAGAGAAAAACACTGGGACCAGCTGCAGTGGAGATGACACTCTGGCACCGGCTGAACTCACAGCCTGCAGCCGTCCTGCACGGGTCCAATGCACACGCACGTGCCCAGGTCTGCGCTGGCTGGGGCTGGCCCGGACCACGGCATGAAGACCCTGTTGGAAGTACCTGTTTCTTTTTTTTTATTTCTCATCCATGAGAGAACCAACCTTTTTTTTTTCTCTTTTAAAAAAATTTTTGCCTGAGCACATGCACTCATTGGAGAGAGACAGAGGGAGAAGCACTCTCTACAGAAAATGGTCACACCACAATCCCTCTTTGGGATTTTGGGTGCTCACACACACATGCCCAGCATGTTTCTTAAGCCGCCAGGTCCTGGACTCAAACTGCATGGTTGGTCAGGAGGATCCAGCTGCCTTACCCACCAGGCCAGGGGATAGCCCAACAAACAAAACTTAAAAAAAAAAAAAAGAAGTACATAAAGACATTAAAACTTCTTATTACAGGGTCAGTCAGTGGTCTGATGGTTAAGGAAGCAGATCCCATATGGCTGGCCATGCAGTTTGAATCCTGGATCTGGCAGCTTAAAAAAAACATGCTGGGAACATGTGTGCACATGCCTAGAATCCCAGCAGGGTGGAGAAATGGTGGAGAAGGGATTGCGACATGACCACGCCCCGTTAGCCATGCCCCTTAGGTGGCTCTTTCTCCTTCTTCCTCTCCCTCTCTCTCTCTCTCTCTCTCCCTTTCCCTCTCTCTCTCTCTCTCTCTCTCTGGTGAGTGCACATGTCCTCTGGCAATTTCTTTTAAGAAGTTATAATTTTATATGTTTAAGAATCTAAAGGAAATCTTGAGCATGTTAAGGAGAAACACAGATTATATATATATATATATGAGGTTTTTTGCTATAGGGCACGTGCGCTCGCCAGACAGAGAGAGACAGAGAGACAGAAAGCGAGAAATAACCCCCCGGGGGGATGGCAATGCCGTAAACCCTTCTCCTCCATTCTCCTCTCGGGATCTTGGGCACACACACACACGTGCCCGGCGTGAGTTCAAGCTGAACCGTGGTCGTCTACGTGGGAGTCCAGCGACATAGCCATTATGCTAACTGCTGGTCCCATAAACACAGATGATATTTTAAAAGACCCAACTCGAATTAGATTAAAAAAAAAAGAGCTGAAATAGAAACATAGTGGACAGGATTAACAGCAGGGTAGACGATGTGGAGGAAAAGGTGAATTATTTATTCCGTTTATTATAAGCAGTGATGACGAGGATGAAGACGATGATAGGAATAACCACAGCGGACAGTTACGGATCTCTAGCTATGGACCAAACCCTGTCCGTGTCCCATCTCTAACCTCTCAACAGCCCTCCAATGTCAGTACTACGGCCTCGTCTTACACGTCAGGGGGACACAGAGCTGAGACTTGTTCCTGGTGAGGCAGAGACTCTGGGGAGGACAGGCTGCAAACCCAGCTGTCTGGGTTGGAATCGCACCTCCCCAGGTCTCTTATCCTCCATGAATACCACACCAGTGTGGCTATGACAGTGACAGTCCTTCTTTAGGAGAGGCTTGCTGTCGTGAGCTTCCTGTGTATTTTCTCTAAGCCTCACAATCAGAGACCCTGTTTTGCAAATGAGGAAACCAAGGCCCATGGAGGTGAAGTGATGCGACCAGGGCCCACAGCTAGTAAGAGAAGGGGCCCGAATCTGAACCGAATCTGTGTAATGCCCGAACCCAGCACAGACTAAGGTGCCGTAGTCTGCCGGCCTACGGGGCGGAGACACCTGGCTTCCCAGCCCCCTGCCTCAGTGCCTACCAGAGTAAAATGGGAGCAACGACATCGGATGCCTTCTCTGGAGTTAACGGCCTAATGATTAAGAATTATTTGGCAAAACAGTGATTATGTAAACATGTCTGTTATAAATGTTGGAACTGTTTCTTACGAACTGTTTGGATTCTATTAAAATCGACTTTCCGGAGGAACAAGTTATGTAAGATAAAGTGTATCCGTCTGAAGTCTGGTGAATTTTAAGAAATGTGCACAGCTGTGGAGCTGCTTCTTGGTTGAAGATGCAAAACATTTCCATTACCCCAAAACACTCCCTCCTGCCCCTTCCCGGTCAATTCCACCCCTCCCTCGTCCTTGGTAACCACTGACCATCTTTCAATGACTAGAGATGAATTTTTGCCCTTTCTAGAATGGCATATAGGTGGAATCCTGGAATCATACATAAAGATGGAGGACTTTGGCTTCTTTCACTTAGTGAGCGCATGCTTTTGAGGGCCATCACATCGCTGTGTGCAGTAGAGCATGCGTTTGATTGCTGAACGGTTTTGGGTCGTGGCATCGGGGTTGTGCATAGTGCTTGGCTATTGCAAATAAGACTGCTATCCACGCCCGTGAATAAGTCTTTGTATGGATACACGTGTTCTTCTCTCCCGGTAAGCTGCCAGGAGTAGAGTGGTGGGTGATACGGTAAGGGCAGGCTGAACTTTGTAAGCACCTGTCAAGCTGTCTCCCAGGTAGCTGTATCAGCTTATGTTCTCACCGCAGTGTGCATAGGTTCCGTTTGCTTCCATTCCGCATCGGGATTGGAATGGTCAGTCTTTTTACATTTTAGGCGTTCTAGTAGGTGCCTCGTAGAATCTCATGGTTTGAGTGTTCACTTCCCTAGTCACCAGTGATGCTGAGAACTTTCTATGTGCTAATGGTGTGCCTTCTCTGGTGTCTGCTCATCTTTTGCTCATTTTTACTTATCTATTTTTACTTTTTTTCCCCAGAGAGAGAGAGAGGGAGAAGGCACCCTTCAGTGGGGCGAGGATTGAACTGCTGTCAGTCGTGTGGGATCAGCTGCCAGTGCACGGCGTTTAACCAGTGGCTACAGGCTTACCGGCTGGCTCATATTTTAGTTGGGTTCTTTTTTTTTTTTTAAGAATAACAAAAATTTTTTTACTAAAACAGAAGATTTACAGAAGTTTCCAGCCAAGCCATACAAAGTGGTCACACGCTTCTTTCAAAGGGGTCTCTGCACTTGACGGCAAAGTCACCGCGTTATTAGGGAGCGCTGTGATGTTTGCTCCATGTTCCCATTTCGGTTCAAACAATCTAGTTCACCCACCTACAGCGTCTAAATAAAGTCAGCCTTGGCTAGAGAGCTTGTTCCAAAGAACTGGTTAGCTGCTTTTAACCAATGAGATGAGATCACCATAAGAAGGGGAAAAGGAGTCCATAAATTGAAAATAAAACCACTTCCCCCTCAAAAAAGAAAAAAAGAAAAAGAAAAAGAAAACACCATGCCCCTGCAGCTAACCCTGACGACCACCTTCGTTCACAGTGCTTTATGCTTAAACCGTGGTGGGGGAGAGGAATAAAAGCAGCAAGGGGCCACTGCTTGTACACAGTTCATAGCAATCCGGAGGGTGCGTCTAGCCTCTGCTCATGCTTTACGGCAGCGGATCAGAACCAGACAGATCTGTTAACGCGTCTTTACTCACCAGGGGACTGAAGATGCCTGGGCCTTTATTCTGTCATGTTTTTAAGACTGTGTCTATTAAATGCAAATGAAAAAGGAAGAGGTCTTGCCAGAACAGGAGCAATGCACACTTGAGGATAGATCGATGTGAGTATTATTCACGGCATGGAGCCTGGTCCATGCTCTAGCTGGGCCTTCCTCTGCTCCGCTGCATCGTCTGCTAATGGGCCGTCTGGGTCGGGAGCACACTGCAGTGCTGGGGCCCACTCATCTTTCCCAGTATCTAAACACAGCCTTCTCAACTTGTCTATAGCGGGGTGATACATTTTGGTCGTGCAACGTACTTTAGGGTCTTCTTCTGGAAGGAATAGCTCAAGTTTAAAAGTCCCTCCCTCAAAGGGGGGCTCCTGGGGACCAGCTGTGACCACATGAAAATAACGGGCATTGCTCTTACCTGGTCCTGCTTTATTGCCAGAACTGGTTCTGCCAGCGAACGCTGGGCTTCTTTGATGACACTGTGGAGCTGTCTGGCCATCTCGTCAGATCTCCAGTTCAGCCTCTGGCCTCGTCTCTGGCCTTCAGTTGGGTTCTTTTCTCATTATTAAGTGTTCAGAGTTCTTTCTTTTTTAATCTTCCAGAGGGTACGTGCACTCACCAGAGAGAGACAGAGAGAGAGAGGGAAAGTGAGAAAGCACCCCTCAATGGAGGATGGTCATGCCTCAATCCCTTCTCCTCCACCTTGTCAGGATTTGGGGCATCTGTGCCCTGGTATGTTTCTCAAGCCACTGGGTCCAGGACTCGAACCACATAGCCATGCGTGTTCCAATAGCCTTAACCACCATGCCATTTGCTGGCCCAAGAGTTTTTTTTTTATTTTATTTTTTTAGTTTTACTGAAGTTTATGTACACTTGCCAGAGAGAGAGAGAGAGAGAGAGAGAGAGAGAAGAGGCTCAGGGGTGGGGGGGGGGAGGTGAGAAATCACCTCCCAGGAGGATGGCCTTACTGAAATCCCTTTTACTCCATTCTCCTCTCTGGATTTTGGGCACACACACATGCACCCAGCGTGTTTTCCAAGCCACCAGGTCCAGGACTCGAACTGTGCAGTCATCCATGTGGGATCCAGCCACTTTAACCACTATGCCACCTAGCTTGCCCGAGAGTTCTTTATGTATCTTGGATATAAATCCTTTATCAGGTATGTGATTGGCAGTTTTTTTCTAGTCTATAATTGCTCTTTCTATGAAAGAGCAGGAGTGACAATTTCATGATTCCATTTTTTCTTTCTTTCTCTTATGTATTGTGTGCTGGTGTTGTATTAGGAAATCTGTCTACACGGGTTCTGTGGCCTGGTTAAGGTTAAGAACTCAGATCCCACGTGGCCAATCACAGTTCAGTCCTGTCTCCAGCAGCTTCAAATACACTGGGCACCTGTGCCCGAATTCCCCAAACCCTGACAGGGTGGAGGAATGGAGAGGTGATTGCTGTGTGAACATGTCCCACTGGGGGTGCTTTGTCCTTTCTTTCTTCTCTGTCTCTCTCCAGCAAGTGCTCAGGCCTTCTGATAATAAAATAAATAAAATACACACACACACACGCACACACACACACACATACAGAGAGAGAGAGAGAGAGAGAGAGGGATCTGTGCACCCCAAGGTCATATAAACTTTCTGCCATGCTTTCTTCCAGAAATTATGTAATTTATCTAGGTCTATAATCTATTTTTTAAAATATTTACATTGGGGTCACCTGTAGCCTGGTGGTTAAAATGGCTGGGTCCCACCTGGCCAACCATAGGATTCAGGCCTTTGACCAGGTGGTGGCTTGGGCATGCATGGCCAAAATCCCAAAAGGAAGGAGAGATGGAGCAGAAGGGATTATGGCATGGCCATCGCCCATAGGGTGTTTTTCACTCTCTCTTTCTTTCTCTCTCTCTCTCCAGAGAGTGTATGCACCTGCTGGCAAGGTTTTTAAAAACGTATTTTTTTAAATTGTGGCAAAATACACATAACATGAAATTCACCATCCTACCCATTTTTAAGTGTACAGTTCAGTAGCATGAACTGTATCGACACTGTTATGCTAACATCACTACCGACTCTATCTTCTCGTTTTGCAGAACAGAAACTCTTTACTCATGAACAGTGACTCTCCCATTCTCCCCTGCCCCAGCTCCTGGCAACCACCATTCTCTTTCCTTTCTCTGCGAATTTGACCAACTACCTCGTGTAAGTGAAATCGTACAGTATTTACCATTTCATGATGGGCTAATTTCAGTTACTTTGTACAGTGTCATTAAGGTTCATCCATACTGTAGCATATGTCAGGATTTCCTTCTTTTCTTTTTTTCTTTTGCTATAGGGTGCATGCGCTCGCCAGACAGACAGAGACAGATAGAAAGTGAGAAATAACCCCGCAGGGGAGATGGCCACACTGCAATCCTTTCTCCTCCATTCTCCTCTTGGGATCTTGGGCACGCACGCACACGTGCCTGGCATGAGTTTTAAGCCACCGGGTCTGGGATGCGAACTGCGGTCCACTACATGGGAGCCCAGCGACATAGCCATTACACTAACTGCTGGTCCCATGAATTTCCTTCTTTTTTATTTAAATAATATAATCTATAATCCCTTTTTTAAAAAATCACCAGAGGGCATATGCACTTGCCAAAGACAAAACGAGAGGAAGGAAAAGGGAGAAAGCACCCACCGTGGAGCATGGTTTCACCACAATCCCTTCTCCTCCATTTCTCCCTTCTTTTGGGGTTTTAGACATGCACACACATATGCCTGGCATGTTTTTCAAGCCTCCAGATCCAGGACTCTAACCACAGTGTCGGCTGTGTGGGAGCTACATGGATCCCACTGTTGAGATGTTTAAGCCACTTTGCCACAGACTGGTCCTATAATCTGTTTTTAAAAACAGCTCTATGGGACCAGCAGTTAGTGTAATGGCTGTGTCACTGGACTCCCATGTAGTCAACCGCGGTTCAAGTCCTGGACATGGTGGCTTAAAATTCACGCTGGGCACGTGTGTGTGTGTGTGCCCAAGATCCCAAGAGGAGAATGGAGGAGAAGGGATCATGGTGTGGTCATCCCCCTGGGGAGTGATTTCTCGCTTTCTGTCTCTCTGTCGTCTGTCTGTCTGGTGAGTACACGTGCCCTACAGCAAAAAAAAAAAAAAAAAAAAAAACTCTCAAAAAAAAAAAAAAAACCAAAAACAGCTTTATTAGGTCAGCAAATGGCATAGCAGTCACATTGCTGGACTTCCACATGGCTAATCACAGTCTGAGTCCCAGACCCATTGGCTTCAAATTCATGATGGACTTGTGTGCATGCGTGCCCAAGACCCAGGGATGAGAACAGAAGAGAAGGGATTGCAGTGTGGCCATCATCCCTGGAGAGTGATTTATCACTTTCTGTCTCTCTGTCTCTCTCTATCTCTCTGACAAGCACACATACCCTATAGCAAAAATCTCTAGAAACAAAACAAACAAACAAAACACCCAGCTTTATTGAGATAAATTTGCATGTCATATCATTCATTCATTTCAAGTCTATAATTCAGTGATTTTTTTTATATATATTCACAGTCATGTAACCACCATAACTCAATTTTAGAACATTTTGGATAACCCCAAAAGAAATTCTTCCCACTAGCAGTGACGCCCCAACTCCTACCACATGCCCCCTGCCCTCAGCCCTAGGGGAACGTTGGTCTGCTTATGTTTCTACAGACTTACCTTTTCCGTGCGTTCCCTACGAATGGAATAATATGTGTGCCCTTTTGTGACTGGCTTCTCTCATCTGACATAATGTTTTCAAGGTTCATCTGTGTTACAACATAGTATCTATACTATCAATACTTCATTTCTTTTCATAGTTGAGTTATATTCCATTATATAAATACACTTCATCTTATGTATCATTCACCAACTGATGGACATTTGTTTGTTTGTTTGTTTGTTTTCCCCACTTTTCGGTTACATGTGTGCTGTACTTGTTTTGTGTGGATGTATGTGTTCACGTCTCTTGGGCATGTACCTAGGAATGGAATTGCTGGCTCATATGGTAACTCCACATTTCACACTCTGAAGAACTGCTGAGGAGTTTGCCAAAGCAACCACATTATTTTACACTCCCATTAGCAATGGAGGGGGTCTCGATTTCTCCACCTCCTGTAGAGCATGTCGTTGATCATTTGTCCTTTCTGTAACAGTCATTGTAGTGGGTGTGAAGTAGTATCTCACTGTGGTATTGATTTGCATGTTAGTATTGGTGTGTGTTTCCCCAATGACTAATGATGCTGCAAGTCATTCCATGTGCTTGTTGATCATTAGTGTTTTTTTTTTCTTTTTGAGAAATGTCTTTTAAATACTTAACGTAATTTTTTTCTTTTTTAAATGAAGGAGGCTCAGTTTCTGAAAAAGTTCATTTATTCCATGAATAAGAGAGTGAGTGAGTGACAGAGAGACAGAGATAGAACACCAGCTATGAAATGTTGACATCGTGATCCCCCTCAGCCTCAGTCAGCCACCTTGTGGACACACACATGCCCAGAGTATTTGTGTCTGTCTTGCAGAAGGTTGCATTTTACTGCTCCACCACTGACTCCTTTGTATTTTAAAATTGGGTTGTTATCTTTTTCCTCTTGAGTTGTAAGAGTTCTTTATATAGCCTGGATACAAAATCCTTATAATTTGCAATAATTTACAATGGACATATAACTTGAAAAGATTTTTTGATTTTTTTTTCCATTCCGTGGGTTGTCTTTTTTACTTTCTCTATGGTATACTTTGTATCACAAACATTTTTCATTTCATCATTGTTGTTGTGGCTCATTTGTGTGTGTATGTGTGTGTGTGTGTGTGTGTGTGTGTGTGTGTGTGTACACTATCTGGGAAACTATTGCATGTGCCAATATCACAGAATTTAGCTCCCGTGGCTCCTTCTAGGAGTTGTGTAGTTTGTTTCAGTCTCCGTTCCATTCTGACTTTTATGTATGAGATAATGAAGGGACTTGACTTCATTCTTTTGCATATGGATATGCAGCTATGTTGAAAAGACTATCTTCCCCTAGCTAATGGTCTTAGCACCCTTGTTGAACTACGATTGATTCTGATTAAATTTTGTATATGGTTTGAATTTCGTAAAAGGTATGAATTGAAATTATTCTTTTTTCCCTCTTCTGTTTCTCCTCACTTTCTTCCTTTCTTCATATTGATAGCCAACTGGTCTAGTGCCATTGTTGAAGAAAACAATCCTTGCTCTACAGACTTGCCTTTGCAACTTTGTCGAAAATAAATTTTCCATATATGCATAGGTCAAATTCTGTACCAGCTATTCTGTTCCATTGACCTATTTGTTTATTTTTATACCAATACCACACTGTTTTCATTGCAATTGCTTTATAATTAGGTAGTATAAATCCTGCAACTTTATTTTCCTTTTTCCAATTGATTTGGCTATTTCAGATCCTTTTGTTTTCCATATAAGTTTTAGGATTGGTTTGTTAATTTGTTTCTTTTCTTTTTTGCCAAAGAGTGCATGCACACACAGAGAGAGAGAGGTAGAGAGAGAAAGCAGCCAATGAGTCATGGTTACACTGAGATTCATTCTTCATTTCTCCATCCTCTCAGGATTTGGGGCACACACATACACATACATGTGCACCTGGTGTGTTTTTCAAGCCACAGGCACAGAATTTGAACCATGGGGTTGGCCTTGTGGAATCAGGTGCTCTTGAGCACTAGGCTAGAGTGTTGGCCCCAGCTTGTCAATTTCTGCAAGGAAAGTTTGTTAGAATTTTAACTGAGACTACACTGACTATAGAGTGGAGAGCTGACAGCTTAACAATATCGAGTCATGTGACCCATGGCATGGCAGATTCCTTGGTTTATTTTGGTCTTTCTTGATTTCTCTGGGTGTTGTTTTACAGTCTTTGGTGTGTAAATTTTCCCTGTTTTGTGACAACTTTATCCCTAAATAGTTCGTATTTTTGAATATTATGGTACATGTATTTTTTAAAGAAGTACTTTTATTTAATTTTATGTATTATTATTATTATTATCATTTAATTTGACCAATGAGAGACAGACAGAGACAGAGAGAGAAAGAGAAGAAAGCAAGGTGTCAGGTTGGGCCTCCGACCTGGGAGTCCAGTGCCTTAGACTGCCACCTGCCAACCCCGTAAATACATTTTTTAAATGCAGTTTCCAGTTATTCATTGTCGGTATGTAGATAGAATACATATCAGTGTTTTGTATTTTTACCTTGTATTCTACAACCTTACTGAATTCAGTTAGTTTCAGTACCTTCTTTGTAGGTGCTATAGGATTTTTACATGCTCTATTATGTTCACGCCATTAGAGATGAGCTTGTCTCTTCCTTTCCACTCTGAATGTCTCTTCTTTCTTCTCTGCCCTTGTTGCGCTAATTAAAATTGCCAGTACAATACTGAATAGAAGTAGTGAAAGGGGACAGCTTTGCCTTCTTCTAATCCTGGGGAAAGGCTTCAGTCTCTTACACCATTTAGCATGGTGTTAGCTGTAGGTTCATTGTAGAGGCTCTTTTCCCAGTTGAGGGAATCTCTTCTCAGTTTGCTGGCTGTGCGTGTGTGTGTGTGTGTGTGTGTGTGTGTGTGTTGGATTTTGCTAAATGATGTATGTTTGGCTGCATTTGCATATGAGTTGGTCATATGGTTTTTCTTCCTTAACCTGTTAGGATAGCAGATTAACATTGACTGGTTTTGAATGTCGTACCAGCCTTTGATTTCTCTGTTAAAGCCACTTGGTCATGGCATATTTTTCTATCTAGATGTCATTAGATGCTCTTTGCCAGCATTTTATTACCAAGTTTTTTAATCAGTGTTCATGAAGCATATTATTCTGTAGCTTTCTTGTAAAGTTTTTTATCCGCTTTTGGTATCAGAATAATGGTGACCTAATAGAATAAGCTGGGAAGCATTTATTTCATTTAAATTCTCTGTAAGTTGTGTATTATTGGGGTGTTGAGCTAAAGTGTACTTCCCCACAATTCATATGCTGAAGCCTTAACTCCCACTGCCTCCACATGAGACTGCATTCGGATACAGGACCTTTAAAGAGGTGACTGAGTGAAGGAGGGACCCTAATGCAGTATGATCGATGTCCTTATAAGAAGAGGAAATTTGGATACACAAAGAGACTCAGCAGACCGGCATGGGCAGAGGGAAGAACCGTGTGAAGATACAGCGAGAGGCAGAGGCCACAGAACACAACCAGCCCTGCCAACACCTCGCTCTTGGTCCAGCCGCCAGAACGCGGAGCGAATGCATTTCTGTTGTTTCAACCACACCGTCTGTGGTACCAGGTTGTGGCAGCCGTAACAAACTAGTACAGTGGGTATTGTTTCTTCCATAAATGTTTGGAAATTCACCAGTGACGTCATCTGGACTTGGAGGGTGTTTGTGCGAAGCTTGTAAATTCCATGTTCAATTTCCTGAGTAGATACAGGGCTAGTTCCAGTTGAGCGAGTCTATTTCTCTTAAGGAAATTGACCGTTTTATCTTAGTTATTGAATATATTCTTACATTCACTCTAATTCCCCAAATCACAAATGAATAAAGCCACCAGTTATTCTACTGCGTAAAGATGACTGTCACTAATGTTTTGCAGTATACTCTGACAGATCATTTTTATACATGCACACAACACGCCCCCCTCTCTTTTTTGAAAAACAGCTATTACCTATAAACAGGTTTCTGTTTGTTTGTTTGGGCATCGTCAAGTCGTGTTTGGAAACATGTTTACAGAGGAAGGGTTATTAATCGGCTTAACTAACTCCTAACTTAAACTGCTTCTGATTTGGGGAGCCATCTCAAAACATCAATCAGGGTCCTTTTTCGTCTGTCTCTGGAAACAACTCGGGTGTGCATCTTGGTTTACGATCCCAGAAGTGGCATTACTGGCTGGGCCAGTTTATTATTGACTTCATTATCGAGCACCCAGTGCTTGGTAGGAAGAGGGCGGAGGAGAAAGAAGACCTCTCTCTGAGGCCTGGCCCAACCAGTGCATGCAGTGGGGATTGGAGATGAGAACATGGCACTGGGCTGCTCAGAGGCTCTCAGGGGTCCCTGTCAGGCCTTGGCCTCCTTGACATATGTCTAAGCGACACCCAGGTACCTGCAAGTGAGAGGCTGTCACTGCAGCGTGTGGGCTATACCGGGCCTTCCTTCTGTTCTTCCTTCTTTGGAGAACAGAGAGATTGTTAAGAGGTGTTGCAATAACTGAAGCAAAAATAGAAGCCAAGCTTTGTGCAGACAGGAGGACAGCTTTGTCTTCCCGTCGCTCCCTGATGAGTCTGAGGAGGCAGGTACAGCCTTTGTCCCACGCACAGGGAATCTCTGAGCAGAGCGTCAAGATCCATAAACCCAAACATACACAGGTACAAGCAAGAGAATGCGTAAACAGCAAATGAAACCTTCCCACACTAGGATGTGTGCTTGACTGCAGGGGTTTTTCCAGGATAACTTCCTGAGAAGGAGAGGGGCCGGAATTTGTAAGAGGAAGCTGGGCAGAGGAAGGGCAGGCCCGGGTGAGGGGAGAATGGGCCAGATGGTTTGACATAGCCAGAAGAGGAAGTTGGCAAAGCTGGGAGTAGGAAGGGAAGCCCCGAAGGTCTGTTCTGCTCCTTGTCAGCAAGTCTGGGGATCCTGGGGGAGAAAGGTCAAGGTGAAGATGAGGGGATTACCAGAAGCGTCAACGTCCCAGAGAGCTTTACTCTCCTCGTCCCCCGGTCCCAACACCTCACGGCCAGAGTCAGGGCCTCTACTTTGGAACAATCAGCGCTCTGCCTCCGCAGGTGCCACAAGCCCCACACCTTTGACTCCCGACATCTGAGAGTACGATTCTCACCAGTGAGGCCTTGGGTTCACTCTGCAGTTGAGGAGGAGCTCTTCTACTGAAGTCCCTTGGCCAAGAAACAGGGGTGCTGGGGTTAGGGTCCCTTCAGTGTGAAAGCTCACGTGAGCCCCAGGCCCAGGCTGGGAGGCCAAGCCCTGAGCTGGGGTCCCCAGAGCTCAGTCCTACTCTGCATCTGTCCTGGCCCATCTTTCACATGCTCACCCCATCCCAGAACCCTCAGGCTCTCAACCAGAGGCAACTGGGCCCCCCTCTCCCCCCGCCCCACCACACCTCACAGGGCACTTTTGCGATATTCAGAGACATTTTGGATTGTCACAGCTAATGGGGGGTGGGCAGCAGACTCTGGAAGCCAAGGACGCTGCCTGAAGGACTGCAGGGTATGTCACCCCAAGAGATGCCTCTTTGACATTGACATTGTTGAGCTAGAGACAATTTAGAAGCAGCAAATAGGGACTAGCACATGGCATAATGGTTATACTGCTCCCACATTGTTGACCAGGGTTCAAGTCCTGGACTTGGTAGCTTAAAACTCATGCCTGGTGTGTGTATGTGCATACCCAAAATCCCAAGAGGAGAATGGAAAAGAAGGGATTACAACGTGGCCATCCCCCTGGGGAGTGGTTTCTCACTTTCCGTGTGTCTCTCTAGTGCATACACATGCCCTATAGAAAAAAAATCTCTCTTAAAAAAAAAAAAGCAGCAGCAAACAGAGAAAGAGTTCTTCCTATGCAAAGAGCTTCTGACCCACCTAAAGTCGGGGTGTGCGTCCTCCCTCACTGCAGTCAGCTCCTGTCAGCTCAGACGTGGCTCCGGAAGAGCTAGCAAGCCTTATTCTGTCAGTTCCCTCCCGTGTTTGCTTTCCCTCTTCGGGCGCCTTCCACCGCTTTCCTGGGTCACTTCTCTGAAGCAAACCACCCTTTGGTGCCGCGTTGGCCAACGTCCTTGCCATGGCTTGCCTCAGCCTTGGCAGAGGTTTCTCCCGTGTCCCGTGCACTGCCCATGTTGATGAACTTGCTGGTTCCCCTTGCTAACCTGTCTGATGTTACAGGGACCTGCCCTAACTGCACACTTAGGAGGGTGGGGGTTAGATTTCCTGGCCTGTGAGCTCACGGCCTGGGTCCTGGGGTGCACTGGTCGGCACTCCACCCTCGGTGCTGCCAAGGCCAAGAAGCCCTGCCGCATTTGGAGCAGGCACGCCCTACCACATAGGAGTTGGAGGCTTCCTGCCAGGGCATGTACCCATGTCTCTCCGGTCTTGCCAGGGCGGCCTGATAGACGTGGCCCTGACTTGCTTCCAGGCGAGGGAGGCCCTGTTCAGGTGTGAGTGCAGAGTGTTCTCCAGATCCGGCAGTAAGTCCTTTCCAAATGGCATGTCACCAATGTGGCGTCCACACGGAGAGGCCCTCCAACAAAGACGCTCTCCTAGACCAAACTACTCGGGCTACCAGGCACTCTGTTTTGCTTCATTTGTTTATTTGCTTTTTAGTTTTGCTACAGGGCATGTGTACTTACCAGAGAGTGACAGAGAGGCAAAGTGAGAAGGCATCCCTCGGGGACAGGGCCACGCTCTAGTCCCCTCTCCTCTAGTCTCCTCTTGGAATTTTGAACACATACTCACTCATGACCCGCGTGCCCTTCAAGGCCCTGGCTCCAGAACGGAAACCATGCTGCAGGCCTCGTGGAGTCCAGCCACCTTAGCCACCACACCCCTGACTGGCCCAGGAACTTCCTTTTTAACTAGGCCTTGACATTGGGACCTCCATGCTTGTCTCTGTGTTGGTCAGTTTCAGCAAGAACCCTGTGAGGCTGGTCTAGCTAGAACCGACCGTCCTCCATATCTGATTACTCTCGACGTCTGATCAGATTCTCATCTTTCACCACCTCCCAGGTGATGTCTGGTCGCCCTGACCTGCCTTTCCCAGGAATCTGGGCCCAGGCGGGGTGGTGCAGGCGGCAGGGGTGCTGCTACATGATGCTGGACACTGTGCGGACAGGGCCTACTGAGCATGCTGGGAGCACCTGTGGACACACCTGATACTGGTGGCTGCAGGGCTCAGGGAGAGTCTCAGCATGGACACTGCGAAGGGATAGCTCTCTCTCTCTCTCTCGGAAAATAGACACATAAACTTAAGAAACATCCTCTCAGAGCAGCCAGTACCCCATTACCTGTACGTTTCCTCGTAGCAATGCTCCCTCCACAGGCCCCGCCCTGTTCCTTGGCTCTAAATCCCCATTTTCCCTTACATTTGGGGTTGACTCCAGTTTTTGCTCCCCATGCAGGTCCTACACCTATCTTTAACATATTTCCTTTTTCATTTTATTTTATATTTTAATTTTTGGAGAGATTTTTGCCGTAGGGTGCACAAGCTCACCAGAAAGACAAAGAGAGACAGAGAGACAGAAAGCAAGAAATCACCCCTCAGGGGGCATGGTCATGCCACAATCCCTTCTCCTCCATTCTCCTTGAGATCTTGGTCACGCACCCAGTGTGAGTTTAAGCCACCTGGTCTGGTACTCGAACTGAGGTCGACTACATGGGAGTCCAGCGACATAGACATTATGCCATCTGCTGGTCCCACTTTCTTTATTTTTTTATTTGTTATTATTATTTTTAATTTGATCAGAGAGAGCGAGAAAAAAGGGAAAGTGAGAAAGCAAGCCGCCAGGTCCAGGACTCAAACTGTGGTCGGCCATGTGGGAATCTAGCACCCTAACCACCACACCACCTGCTGGCTCCTAACATTATGTTCTTAAGATTTTTTAAATGTCTTTCAGTCAGGGATAGAGAGGGCTTTGGGTTCATCTCCTTTCAGGCTTCCTGCCAGGGTATGTACCCATGTCCCTCTGGTCTTGCCAGGGTGGGGCCACACATGATGTGGGGTGCAGCTCCTGCCCAGGCACCTACGGCTCCAACTGGGCGGGACAGAGCGTACTGTGGGTGGGGACTGTGCCAGCCAGCTGTGGGCAGGGTGGTGGAGGGAGTGGGTGGAGCCTGCCTTTTCTAGGGCATGTGTCACCTGCCTCCTGCCCGGGGGCACTGCCCAGCACTACCCTGCCAGAGTACGTGGCGGCGTGAAGCTGGGGCCTGCTCCCCAGAGCTTTTGGAGTGCATCGCACACCTTCCGAAACCTATGTCGCTGGCCCCCCAGAACCCAGAGAATGGCAGATGGGGCGCATGCCAGCCCCAAAGGGTTCAGGAAGAAGGTGCTGGTTAGATGCCCCTCTGGGCAGAGGGGCCCGAGCCTCAGGGCCTCCTCTCCTTCAAGAACCTCCAGGTAGGTGCCTGCCGCCCTGGGATGGAATCCTCCTTGGAGGAGCAGGGTATGAGAGACTGGCTCCTAGGCTCCATTTCTCCAGGAGAACCCCGAGTCTCTGAGTGGTGGGCTGAGGGGTGAGGCTGCATTTGCAGTGCTAGGATAGCCTTGGGGATCACGTAGTGACCATGGGACAGCAGAGGGAGCTAGCCACGGTCTCTCCACGTTTTGGCAGCAGAGCCAGAACCAGAATCCAGAGACCCAGGATTCTTGGCTTGGGGTTCAAAATCCAGCTGCCAGGTTGGGCCATGTGATTCCCTGTCTCAAGATGCCCTGCTGTGTAGATGGAAGAGGGTGGGTTCTGATCTGAGATCGAAGACTTCCAGTCCTGTGAGTTGATGCATGAGGAGGTCACTGACAGTGATGGGAGGCAAGGAGGCTTCGGGGGCCTCCTGGCTCTGCCATGCTGGGGTGTGTCCCTCCAGGAGGGGCAGGGCAGGAGGGGAGAGGATAATCACCGTGCTGGGGCACCTGTAACCAGAGCATCAGGGTGCATCACCGATGCCTGCAACTAGGCCCAGGAGGAGCCCCAGGCCCAGAACTGCCGGGAGGCGGAGGGCACAGACTCAGGCTCCTGGCCTCTTCCTCTCTCAGGTCTACCCTGGGTATGAAGAAGTTCTTCACCGTCGCCATTCTGGCTGGCAGTGGTGAGTAGCACTCTGGAGGAGTCTCCCTGCTCTCCGAGACCCTGTACCTGGCGTCAGCTCACTGAGCAGCTAGCGACAGCCTGTCCCTTGCTCTCCTTGGGCTCCACTTCCTGGCTCTGCCCCTTTAGGCTTCATGCTCCCTTCCAGGCTGTTTACTCCGCGCCACCTGCGAACACGCCAGGGGCCGTCGGCGTTTACAAGCTGAGCAAGCATCGTAAATGGCAGTGTTGGCTGGGCGTTCGTGTCCATAGGAGTGAGTATTAGTGTGTGTGGATGTGCATGCAGACGGGAGCTAATGAGTGCGTGTGGACCAACGTACACATTTGGTGTGGCCCGGGTGTGCAGCACACATCGACACACTGCGTGCTGCCCTGGCGCCTGAGTGCGTAGGCCCATGGTGCTTCTGTATGAGTGGGTGCTAATTGTGGCATGTGTCTCCAGAGCGTGCAGCTCTGCACATGGCTGTATATGGAGGATGGGGGTCCACGGGAGTGTACAAGAAAGTAGGGGCGGCTTCATTCCCAGGGGGCACTCAAGGCAGCACAATAGGGGTCGGCTGCCCTGCAGGATGGGGGCCCCTGATGCATGTCTGGCTGGCCAGGCCCTCAGCCACTCACGGGGCAGCTGCTGACTGACCCTCTCGCTGGCACTTCATACAGTCTGTTAAACATCACCTGGACACAGAAAAGAAAGAAATGCCAGACACAAAAATAAGGTGTAGTGTGACCGGACATCAGAAGGGTTGATCGCGCTCAGACAAAGTGCCTGTTATTTGGAAAACTACCACTTGAGTTCAGCCCAAAAGTCAGGATGTATTTTTCTACGTTTTCCTAAGCAAAAATGTGTCGCGACTTTTCCGATGACCCAGTACCACTTGAGGTCAGCCCAAAACACTGGTTAGGGAGAGATCCTCTTGCCTGAAGGAATACAGGGTGTTTCTTCCACATGTGTTGTATATGGATGTGGCCTCTGTTCAGGCCACGGGGTGCCCTGTGTGTGAGTGTATTTGCAATGCATCAGAGCATAGCAGATGTGTATGGGTGTGAGTGTGTGTGTGTGAGTGGGAGACTGTGTGTGCAAGTGTATGCATGGTAGGGGAGAGACCAGCAGGGGCGTCAGTGGGTGAACATGAGTGCGTGTGCACGTGTGAGAGTGTGCGTTAGTGTGAATGTGTGTGCCCATCCCGTGCTTGGCCAGGTAGCTTCTCATCCTTTCTTTAAGTGGGAATTGATGGTCGGGTGGTCCCAGGGCCACATCTGCACCCCTCCAGGGTGATATCCCAGTTGTCGATGCGGGTGGGAATGGAGGTGGCAGGCTTTCAGGCTGGAAGGGGAGGATGGAGCCTCATGGTCAGGTCCCATGTTGAGGCGCTGCTGGCCCAGAAGTGCTGGCGCATTGATGAGCACAATTAAACCCCCAAGGCACCCAGTGAGATGGGCGTTGTCATCCCAGCCCGCAGCTTTGAGAATCGAGGTCCAAGAGCTCATGTCATCTGCCCCCATGCAGCCCGTGTGCTCCCAAAGTGCTTGGCACATGCCTTTTGCTCCAAAATAAGAATTTAGAGGACAGGAGGAGGACTGGGGTGAGAACAGAGACCTGGGCGGCCGCACCTCAGCCCTGCTTGCCTCAGCCCCTGCTCGCCTCAGGCTTTCCGGTCCATATCTCCTGTTGCCACTCAGGAGACAAGGCCCACTGGACGCTGGGTCCTCTCCCTCCCCCGGCAGCCCAACATAGACATTCACACAGTTCTAGGTTATTCTCTTCACAGTCGTCATCCCTCCCTCTTCTTTCTTCCTCGTTTCCTCTCTTCTCTGCACTTCGTTCTCTAAGAGGATAAGAAGTCTAAGCCAAGAGACAGGATGATTCCGCTGGAGCAGATTCCTACCATCACCCTCCCTGAGGGTGGGGCAGGCCTGACCCAGGCCCAGTGAGTCCCCGAGGTGGCAGCAGGGCGGGAGCAAGGGTCTGGGCACCGGCCAACCAGGTTTCTCGTGGTTGCTTGTTCTTCCCACTTTGCAGATGGGAAAACAGAGCCCCCGGGAGCTTTAGTCATTGGCCCAGGTCTGTCTGACTCCGCAGTCTCTTCCCAGTAAGGCATGTTAGGTGGTGAGTTCCCTGTCGCTGAAGATTTAGATAACCACACCTCAAGGAGCAGCAGGAGTGGCCTCTGGGGCTGCATCCAGTGTCCGAGACTCAGGGCTCCCTCTAACCCCTGGCACATTTCCTCATGTAGCCTGCAGGGCAGGAGACAGGTGCTGACCTGGCCGCCTAACGCTGGCACAACTGGAGGGGCCCAGAGGTGCGGGTCACGGCACGGGCTGCGCTGCATGGTGGTTAGCATCCCAGCATGCTGGCGCACCAACCCGGGCTGGTGGCTGGGCTCTGGCACTGCTGTCTGTACAACCTGGGCAGTTCCTTGCCTTTCTGAGCCTTAGTTTTCCTCATCCGTAAAGTGGAGATAGACCAGTTCTCCTGCTGGTGTGTGGGGCGGCTTCCCTGGGCGAGGACCGCAGGTGCCGGACTCAGTGCATTGACTCCGCACAGAGCCCGGGAAGACAGAGGAAGCACGCAGGCTGCCTGAGAGCCCAGCACAAACCAGCCTGCCAGGAGGGGGAAGGAGAGATGTCCCCGGGCAGGTGGGTGTGACAGGTGTCATGCAGCTGATTTTGCTGGCACAGGAAGTGTCTCCACCTCGATGTTTCTTGTGTGTGTGACCCTCTTCCAACCTCCAGTCAGTACTAGCCTGTGAATGAAAACCTTCTCTGTATCTTTTTTGTTTTGTTTTGTTTTGTGTTTGAGAGGTTTTTTGCTATAGGGCGCATGCACTCGCCAGACAGACAGACAGAGACAGAGAGACAGAAAGTGAGAAATCACCCCCCCCCCC
>NW_006159616.1:3890997-3894765 GCF_000334495.1 Tupaia belangeri chinensis | reverse complement strand
TGGGCACGCACGCACACATGCCCAGCGTGAGTTTAAGCCACCGGGTCTAGGATGCGAACCGCGGTCGACTACGTGGGAGTCCAGCGACATAGCCATTACGCTAACTGCTGGTCCCCCAAGGAAGGAAGCCACCAGGTCCAGGACTCAAACTGTGGTTGACCACAAGGGAATCTAATGCCCTTAACCACCACGCCACCTGCCGGCCTCTGTATCTTTGTTTAATGACCAGAGCACCAAATGTCCTTTGGATTAACTGTGAGATGCACCAGCCCCAGGACTGCGGTGGGAACCCTGAGTCCTCACAGGGACAGAGGCAGCAGGTCAAGGTCAGGAAGGCAAAGGAAGGGCTCAGAGTTCTACGCTGTGGCTCGTGGCAGCGATGGCATGCAGAAGCCCCGTCCAGTGTGCCAGGCACTTGGGCAGCCCCTCTCAGAGAAGCACGTAGAGGCTGTGGTTGTGGAATCCTCATTACCTGGGTCCAAATTCTCTGTCGCCTTTGTACAACGTGACCTTAGGCAAGCTGCCAAGGGCCCTGGGCCTCACTCTCTTTGTCTATGAAGCGGGATAACCACAGCAGCCCCTGGGCCATCTCACAGTTCTGTCCGCAGCCCATGGAAGCCTGCTCAACCTGAAGTCCATGGTGGAGGTCATCACCGGGAGGAACGCCATCCTGTCCTTCGTGGGCTACGGCTGCTACTGCGGGCTGGGAGGCCGCGGCCGGCCCATGGACGAGGTGGACTGGTAGGTGCAGGAGGACTGGGGCTCCGGTCGGGACCAGGTGGGGGAAGCGGGAGGTCAGACTGACCATCTCTGAGAAGTTGAGGCATCAGGCTCGTGTGATGAATTAGTGACCAAGAGCCTGTTCTTTGATGGTGTCCCCCTTAGCTTTGCTGCTTTCGAGGTCTCAGGTCTTGTACTTCTACCAGCCCCCCTCCAAGGAGGAGCCTTTGCCTGTCCCCCAGCACATGAGAACAACGGTCACCCAGGTGACATGCTCAGCAGGACTGTGACCTATCTCCATCAGCCTGGAGGGTCTGGAGGACAGGACTGTGCTTCCTCCATCAGACTGGAGCTGCCAGTAGCCATGGCTTGCCTTCTGCCAAGTCTGGTGTCACTGGGAGTCTAATAAACGCACAGGGACCACAGGACTCTGCTGGAGGCGATGAGAACAGCCACGATACATTTGTGTCCTGTCCCTCATCCTCCCAATCCTTGTTGGCCCTCCAGACCATGGCCTCTCCCTGGCCACTGGGCCCAGCCAGGGACAGCCACTGTGTACCATCAGTGGTCCTCTGACATGCCTTAAACTCAGGCCCCTCCCTCCTACCCTGATCCCACCACTGGACCACCTGACCCCTCTCACAACTGCATCCAGGGCTCCAGGGAGGAAAGCAGGGCACCCTGGGGACAGGACAAAGTGGCAGGATCACAACCCAGGTCACAGGTCCCAGCTCTGTCTGCTGGTGCGACCTCAGGCAAGCAGCCAACCCTCTCTGGTCCTCGATCTGAGGGTCTGACCTGGAGGGAGCGGAGAAGATGCTCGAAGGCCTCTGTGGGTGGGAGATGGGCCAGCTGCTGCACCTCCCTGCTCACCACCGCCCGCCCCTAGGTGCTGCCACGCCCACGACTGCTGCTACCAGAAGCTCTTCGACCTGGGCTGCCGCCCCTATGTGGACCACTACGACTACACCATCGAGAATAACACCGTGATAGTCTGCAGTGAGTTCCCCCGGACTGCCCGGGAGATGGGTGTAGACTGCCAGCCCCACACTCGTGGACAGGCCTGCCGGATTAAATACAGGAGGCCCAGTTAATCTGAATCTCAGAGAAATGATGATAAATGTTTTAGTGTAAGTATGTCCCAAATATTGCATGGGATGTGACGATCCTGAAAATTAAATGTTAGTATAAACTTCACGTTCACCTACAATAAAGAAGTAGTCTAAGTATGAGAAGACTTCAAAAGTGTGTGGAAAAATGAAATTAAAGTACAAGTTTATTTTGGTGTAAAATTTTTTAAATCCATGCATAGTTTTCCCATAACACACATTTTCCAGGAGCTATTTGAAGGCCCCATGTATATCTCATGCAATATATGGGATATGTTTATTCTTTTATATTTAATTTTATAAATTATTATTATTGTTAAAATGCTGTAAATCACATGTGCTCACTAGAGAGAGAGAGACGGGGGTGGGAGAGAAATTAAACTGCCAGGTCCAGGACTCAAACCATGGTCAGCCATGTGGGAGGCCAGTACTTTAACCCCCCCCCACATGCTGACCCCTGGGTTATATTTTTTCTAAAACATTTATTGAAATTCAGATTTAATTAATTTTTTAGAGGTTTTTACCTTAGGGCACATGTGCCTGGTGGAAATAGAGAGACAGAGATAATGAGAGGGAAAATGAGAAATCATCCCCTAGAGGGAATGGCCATGCCACAATTCGTTCTCCGCCTTTCTCCTCCCTGGATCTTGGGCACACATGCACAAATGCCTGGTGTGATTTTCAAGTCACCAGGTCTGGGACTTGAACTGTAGTTCGTTGGCCATATAGGCGTCCATCGACATAACCACTATGCAACCTGCTGGTCCCTTTATTATTGTCTTTTAATTTGCTGTAGGGCATGTGTGCTCGTCAGAGAGAGAGAGAAAAGAGAGGGAAAGTGAGAAAGAAAGCCACCAGGTCTGGGATTCAAACCAAGGTCAGCCATGTGGGAGTCCAGTGTCTTAACCACCATGCCACCTCGCAGCCCCTCACTCTCAGGGTTTTGCTAAATCAGAATCTGGTGGTCCTGGCTGTGGCTCTAGCTCTTCTCCCTGAGCTGCTCTGACTCCTCGAGCCTGCAGCTGGCATCCTTGCCCTCCAGTCCCCATGCTTCTCAGGCTTTGAGAGCTGAGTGAGTGATTTTGAGTGTCAGGAATATGGATGTTGGCCAGGTCCCCAAGTGATTCTGAGACTGCTCTTCAGCAAGTGAGACTCTGATACATGCCGGTATGGGAGTCGGGACGCTCTGGTTTAAACCCAGGTTTTACCACCATCTCCCCCGCTGGGCAGCCCTGGCAGGCCTCTCCCTTGCCTTGCTTCAGTCTATGAAGGGTTTGGATCAGGGAAGGCCCTTTTCCCTTCCAGTTCTGTTCCTGAGACCCACCAGAAGAGGTGGCCCCATCCCAGGATTCCTGGCGTTTCCAGGGACCCCAGGTGTCAAAGCCCGTCTTGGGAAGGTCCCCTCCTTTCCCGTGGGCTCTCCATGACCACTCCCAACTGCGGGGGCAGGCAAATGGCCTTCAGGGGAGCAGGACCAGGTGCTCCCGCCCTGACTTGCTCTGTGCCCTGGGACAGGCAGGAGGCCCCGGCCCAGCCCCTGTGGGTAGCCACTGGGCTCTCTGCCCCTGCAAGCTGTTCCTTCCTAACAGCTCACAGACAGTGGCAGCTGGGCCAAGAAACTCAGGTCCCCTGTCATCCAGAAGAGTCAGGTGAGGAACCAGGCTCACCTGGGATCCCCTGGGAGCTTGAGGTAGGGTGTCCTCATATCCTACCATTCAAGTATGGGGTGGGGGGATGACTTGAGAAAGGGGTATCTCCATTAAAGCAGTTCAAGGAGAGAACCTCCCACCCCACGCAAGGACAATGAGCCAGCCTAAAGCAGAGCTTTTCATGCTGGTTCTGACAGGGTGTCAGGGGAGCAGCCCTGTGAGGTGGTGGGGGAGGGTGTCCCCGAGTGGTCAGGCTGGCTGGCTCTGTGCTGTGCCTTACAGGTTCAGCA
>NW_006159616.1:3890210-3890917 GCF_000334495.1 Tupaia belangeri chinensis | reverse complement strand
GGCCAAGTTTACAACCCAATTAGACTCCCCAGAGGTGCTCAAAAGCATCAGCAGCAGGAGCAGCCCCTGGGAATTCCTAAGAAAGGCAAGTTATCAGGCCCCACCCAGACCTGCCAATCTGAAAATCCAGGGCGGGGCCCAGCAGCCTTTGTTTTAACAGGTCCTCCAGGTGATTCTCAGGTACACCCAAGGAAGGTTGTTTTTTTTTCCTTTTTCCTCTTCATTTTTTTCTTTCTTTCTTTCTTTTTTTATGGAGAGGTTTTCACCAGACAGAGACGGAGAGGCAGAAAGCGAGAAATCCCCCCCCAGGGGGGATGGCCAAGTCGCAATCCCTTCTCCTCCCCTCTCCTCTCAGGATCTTGGGCACGCATGCACATGCACCCGGCATGAGTTAAAGCCACCGGGTCCAGGACGCGAACCGCGGTCGACTACATGGGAGTCCAGCGACATAGCCATTACGCTAACTGCTGGTCCCTCCTCTTTATTTTTTTAAGGTTTACTTATTTCTTCCCTGAGTGAGAGAGAGAGACAGCACCCCTGACAGGGTCTTGATGCCCAGAGTTCCCGGACTCAGGCAGCCCGGATCAGGGCACACCCAGAGGGGTCTCCAGATACAATCCCGGGACTTTCCTGTGAGGGCCAGCCTCATGCTTTACAGCTGTGCACCCGGCCCCTAAGCATGACTTCTGACGGCTGATGACAGCCCC
>NW_006159616.1:3877720-3888353 GCF_000334495.1 Tupaia belangeri chinensis | reverse complement strand
TTTTTTTTTTTTTTGAGAGGTTTTTGCTACAGGGTGCATGCGCTCACCAGACAGACAAAGAGAGACAGAAAGAGAGAAATCACCCCTCAGAGAAAGAGAGGATGGCCACACCGCAATCTCTTCTTCTCCCTTCTCCTCTCGGGATCTTGGGTACGCATGCACACATGCCCGGCGTGTTTTAAGTCACTGGGTCCGGGACTCGAACTGTGGATGACTACATGCGAGTCCAGCGACACAGCCATTACGCTAACTGCTGGTCCCTCTTATTTATTTTTTGTTTACTTACTTATTTCTTCCCTGAGTGAGAGAGACAGCACCCCTGACAGGGTCTTGATGCCCAGAGTTCCCGGACTCAGGCAGCCCGGATCAGGGCACACCCAGAGGGGTCTCCAGATACAATCCCGGGACTTTCCTGTGAGGGCCAGCCTCATGCTTTACAGCTGTGCACCCGGCCCCTAAGCATGACTTCTGACGGCTGATGACAGCCGCAGCCACAGCCCCAGAGCCCAGAGGACGCCCTCGCTAGGCTGAGCTCCTGCTGTACAGGGCTCTGCTCGCTCAGCCCTAGCCACCCACTCCCCGCGCGGGCATGTCCTCCAATTCTGCTGATGAAAGGAGGAGGTCTGGGATAGTAGAAAGTACCTGGGGGCAGGGCGGGCTTTCGTGCTCTGGGTGACTTAGGTAAGCCCGCCCCCTTTCTGGGCCTCAGTTTCCCCAACGATACAATGACCACGCTTGACCTCCGTGGTTATGCCACTGTCGCGTGCAGCAGAGTCGCAGCCTGGAGAGCGCTTTATGTCCAGGCGGCTGGCCCTGCAAGTCAGGGTGGGGCCCCTGGGGGTGCAGGCGCTGCCGAGACCACATTCCCAGGACCCGGAGGTTCTCAGAGTCGGCTCCCTCCCCTGGTCCTGGTGGGGCCACAGCCCCGTCCACCCACTGCCTCTGCTACCCCTTCCCCACAGGCGAGCTCAACAAGACGGAGTGCGACAAGCAGACCTGTGCATGCGACAAGGACGTGGCTCTGTGTCTCCAGAGCCAGGTGTACAGGGAGGAGCTCCGCGGCTACCTCAACATCTACTGCCAAGGTCCCCAGCCCAACTGCAGCATCTACGAGCCTCCTCCTGAGGAGGTGGCCTGCCCACCGGGCTCCCTGGGCACCCCTGCCCCACTCTAGCCCCTGTGAGGTCTGAGAGAGAAGAGGGGGTGAGGCCTGGCATCTGTCAGGGACCAGCCAGATGGAGCAGGGGAAGCAAGGGCAGATGGGAGCCTGAGGGCTGCCCTGCTGCCTCCCCTGAGGACTGGGGGAGGCCTGGGCCCCAAAGTGACTGCCTGGCCACTCAGCCCAGCACTGGGTGTGGCCGTGTCCTGTGTCCTATCCTTCAGGACTTGGCAGGAAGCATGTGGCCTGGTCTCTCTTGAGTGTGTGAAAGGCCTGAGAGAGAAGGGGTTGGGGGCCTCTGTTGCTGTCCCCAGCTTGGCTCCCCCAAAGCCTTAGACCTAGGCCCTGAGCTGCTGGCACGGGTCCTCAGTCTGGTGTGTCACAGGACAAAGTCCAGGCAGACAGTACTGGCCACAAGGCCTGGGCCCTGGGCCCTGGTCTGACCCCACAGGATGACTCCGTGTGCTCAGTGCTTTGGGCTGGCAGCTCTCCAGAGCCCCGTTCACACAGCAGGCGATACCCCATTCTTCACTGAGTCGGTACATGAGTCCAGGCCCAGGCCCCAGGGTGTGCACCAGAGCAGGCTCCGGGACACCAACAGCCTGAACAGCCCAACACCCACTCTCCTTCACGGCCTGCCGACCAGCACACCCGAGGGCTGCACCCGGCCCGCTCTGAGGAGCACCCTGACCCAGCCCCCAGGCCCTGACAGATACCCCACAGGCCAGTGCTGGGGAGGACAGAGACACTGTCTCCTGTGCTGGGAGTAGCAGTGTCCAGTCGTTGGTTCCCTTCTCCTTGGGAGGACCCCAAGGACTGGGACCCACAAGCCAAGGAGGGAGGGAAAGGGTCAAGGCAGGAGGTGTGAGGAAGATACCAGGAGGCAGTAGGGACAGAGCAGGCCGGTGACCAGGGAGTGAAGAGAGGGCAGGGGCTGTCCAGAGGGAGACGGCACTGGCAGGAGGAGGGGGCACAGCACAGGAGACAGGAGCTTGGGGTGCAGGACCTCAGTGGGTCGGGCTCCTATGGGCCGTGGTGTTGCAGGCAGTGTGAGGCTTAGCCCGACCAGCTCTGCACCTGGTCAGCACTGTCCTCTACCCCCTCTGTCCTCCCTGGCTGGCCCTCAGCCTCCGAGCCCACAGCCTCCAGGTAGCCAGGCTCTGCCCTCATTCCGTACCAGCCCTGAGGACCTGGTGCCACGCTGTGACATGTACCTGCCTGCCCCACATGGAGAACCACAGCAGAAGCTCCTGCCCTGACAGCACCCTGGGGACCACCGTCACTGGGAGAGAGCCAAGGCGGTGGCCACAGCCCAAGGAGAGCTGTCTAAGGAGATAAAGCAGGATGGGCCACAGCCTGGCATGGCGGCAGCTCCCGGAAGGCCAGGCACTGGGACCGAGGACTCAGCTGCCACTGTGTATGTAGGAGGCCCTTCCACTGCTCACTTCTGTGCTGTGACAGCCATGGAGGCACCTGTGTGCCTTGGCATAATCTGCCCAGTCGCCGCCCTCTCAGGAGCCCAGCTGCCACTTGGGCCATGTCCTTCCCTTCCTTGGCCGGCTATATCTCTGAGCTGGAGCCCCCCTTGAGCCAGGGCTGGTAGGGGGCCCAGAGTCTCCTGCAGGAGCCTTGCGCTTTGCGAGGGGAGCACAGGTACCTGGCTGTGCCCCTCCTTGGTGCCCACCCTGCTGGCACGTGGGAGGTGGTTCCCGCCCTCCACCTCACTGAGACTTTCGAGGATCTCCACGGGCACCCCCCCCCCACCCCAGACAAATAAAGGCCCCTGCTCACCTGTCATTGCTGGGTCGTCCTTGCACAGGTGCTGGGAGGGCACGGACTGTCCCGGGTCTCTGGCTCTGGGAGGGTGACTTCCCTAACACCCAGCAGCTGGCCTGCCCCATCCCTTTCCTGTCCCAGCAGAGAGAGGCGAAGGTTGGGTGGGGGTGTAGAGGCCATGGTCACCTAGCCTGAGCACAGCAATAGCGACAACTGGGCTAAGTCCCTTTCAGGCCTCGACTCCTGCCATGCTCTTCCCACTTTTCCTGAGTAGCTGAGGCCCAGAGAGGGCATGCATCTGCCCAAAGCCGCACAGGTACACACGACGGGGCTAGGCTCTTGAGTCCTCAGTGTCTGACTTCCAGCGGCCCCTCTGCACCTTCTTCACGATGACTCCGAGGGCTGGGTTGTGGGGTGCCCGCAGGCCCACTCCGAGCTGTGCTGTTGGCAGGTGCTGAGCCTCAGCTGTACCGTCTGGGACCTGGGGCTACACCTCTGGCCTGAAGGGTCACAGGCTTGTGGTGACAGCCACTGAGGGGCTCAGAGGAACAGGGTGGTGGCAGGGAGGATGGGAGGTCACCTTTGATTACTAGTGAGGAAGGCCCCGACAGAGAGGCCATATGAGGAAGCAGCGGGCAGCGGGGTCCCGGGTCCTAGTCCTGGCCTCCCCAGCTCGGGCTCCTCCCCTGTATAGGCATCAGTTTTCCCTTGTGGAGAATGACCAGCACCCCTGATGCTTCCCAAAGCTATGGGTTTTCCTGGGGGCATCTGGGGAGGTTCTAGGGCAGGAAAGGCTGAGCAGATGGAATCTTCCCTGTCCTCAGGGGCAGCCCTGCTTCCCCCGCATGTAGATCAGCTCTCACATGAGGTACCTGCAAGAAAAGAGGCTCCTCAACTCAGGTTTTGTGTTTTTTGTTTGTTTGTTGGCTTTTGCTAAAGGACACATGCTCTTGCTGAAACGAGACAGAGAGAAGGATAGTGAGAAATCACCCCCAGGGCCATGCTGCAATCCCTTCTCCATTCTCTCAGGACCTGGGGCATATATGAACTTGTGCCTGGTGTAATTTTCAAGTCACCAGGTCCAGGACTCGAACCATGGTCGGCTATGTGGGAGTCCAGTCCCCTAACCACCACACCACCTGCTGGCCCCTCAACTCAATGTTCTGAAAGGCCATCATTGGCTCATACATTTGGGGGTCTGTACCTACAGACGCCTTCATCCCAGGCGTGATGCTGGGCTTCAAACCTCTGACCAGGAGCCCAGCCTGGGATGGGGAGGCAGACATGAACTAAAACATTGCAGAGGGTGAAACCCACCCAGGTCTGTGGGGGTAGTCCCAAATAGGCCCCAAAAAGGATCCAGGAGGAAGCTGGGGTGGCACTTGGGGCCTCCCTAGGAGAGGAGTGTGGAGTGGGAGCCTCACATTGTTTGAGATGGGGCTCCTTGCTCCTACACCCGAAGGGTCTCTCCTGCCCTTAGAACTCCAAGTGGCTGGGGTCTTCTATGCTAGGCTGAGGAGGGGGCTGTCCCTGCTCTTCACTGGTCCGGGGGCTGCCACCTTCGCTCGGACCAACTCCTGCTCCCTGGTCCTCTGGGGGCCTGGCCCTGCCCTCTTCCCCTTCCTAGAGCCCTCTAGAGAGTGGCAGCCAATTCTTTTCTAGAACTTGGACGACACCTAGTGGACATTGTGGGTCACCACCAGGTTTGATTACACACCCCCACCCCCAGGCTCCGGAGCCAAGTGGCTGGGTCCTGCCCCACTGACCCAGGCTGACAGTGCCAGGAGAGCACAAGAACCATCGGGGGACCCTTCACCCTAGTTCTGCCACACAGAGCAGCCCTGGGCGCAGAGCCCAGACAAGGTGGCACCCGGCTCTGCCTTTCAGGGTCAAGTCACCTCAGCCTGTCTCGCTTTCCTGCTTCTGGACAAGGAGGTTCGTAATGAAGTGCACATCACAGGGTCTGAGTACAGGTGAGGCCAGCTAGGTGAGGGCGCTCCTGGCCCAGGGCCTGGCATGGGGAACAGGCACCTCAGAATGGTGGCCATGCCCCCTGGCTATGTGTTGGTGACAGTCCCTCAGGGTCGGGATGGCCAAGGCAGCAGGTTAGTAGGAGTTGCTGGTGGAAATGGCCAGCCTGCATGATCTCCGGAGAAAATCTGGCAGTTGCATAGCTGCAGTGTAGTGAGAAAACGGGCCCTGCAGGGGGAAGGGGGAGGGGGAGGGGGAGGGGAGGGGAAGGAGGCTGGAAGGAGGTGCCCCTGGGCATTTATTTCTCCAGAGCCACAGTCGGGCACCTGGCACTTTGCTTGACCCTAGTCTCACCATGGACGCAGAGAGGTGGTTCCCTTCCCCAGAGCTGGCACAGCAGTGCTGGCTGTCAGTGTGCCCAGCTGTGGCTGTTGAACAAGCAGTCAATGTCACCAACTGTGACGACAAGCAGAGTTCTGGAGGAAACACTGAGGCGCCCAGCATCTGGAGGCAGGTGTGCATAATTAAAAACAAAAAACCAAAACAAAACAAAACAAAAAAACGTCCTGCCCAGGGTAACCCTGCTGGGACATCCTGGCTGGGCTGGTGGGTGTCTGGAATCCTGGAGGGCAGGCCGGAGGAGGAAGGGCGGGTTTAGGGAGCACTGAATGGTGCCGGGCACTGCTCAGAGCTTCCTGTGTCTTGCCTCCTCTTTTAACCCTGTACAGTGGGGATGAGGGTCATAGCTTTGTTTGTAGGATGAGGGACGGAGGCCCAGAGAAGCCAAGGACGTTCCCTGAGGTCATGCCTTAGCGTTAGCTTTGGGCCCCCCTCTCTCGTTCTGAGGAATTCGATGGGAAGCAGAGGCCTGGAAGCAGATGACAAGGCTGGTGTTCAGGGCCGCTGCGCTCTAGCTGCCCCTGCAGGCCTGGCTTTCTGCAGCCCTTGTTCCCGTCAGAGAAGTGTGCGTGAACCTCCCTGGGCTCCCTCTGAGGGCCAGCAAGACTGCGGATGAGAAGGCACCCCGGGGAGGGCACAGGTGGACACAATTCCTGGTTTCTGATTATGATGAGGAAACTGAGACACAGAAAGAAAAAGCAGCTTGAGGGAAGCGCGGCCGACTCCTGGGCCTTCTCTCTGGCCTCGGTCACACCTCCCCAGCTCCACTTCGCTTTGCCCTCCGCTTCCTTCCTGTCCCCAGCACCAGTTGGAGCCAGAACCTTGGCCTCCCTCCAGGCAGTTTTCCCATCCGGGGCTACCCCACGCTGTCACGTTCCTCCAGGGCTGGGGCTGTGTGGGAGGCAGGGCTGGGCTCAAGCCTGCCCTGCAGCATGTTCGCACACGGCCTTCAGCAAGCCCTCTGGCTGCATGGAGCCGCAGTCACACCTGCCTGGATGGGGTCCAGGAACCTGCGTGCCTGGCAGAGGTGAGCGCTCTGTACCTGGAGGCTACTGCAGCAGCTGGCCACCCAGAGCCAGGAGCCCGGAGCCACCAGCCCCTGCACCCTGACCCAGAAACCCAGTCACCTCAGTCCTCACCACACTGCAGCAAGCCGTCCCCTCTGGGCCCACAGCCACGCCCATACGGCCATATGCTGTACTCCCCACATCTGCCAGGCCTTTCGCAGCTTCACAGACACTTCCGAAGGATTGGGGAAGCGCGGCGGCCTCAGCGCATACTGGCACAGGCAGCCCAGAGCGAGTATCAGCTTCTTCCCAGGAGGGGTGCTGAGCCCCACACCCGCCCTCAGTGAAGAGAGCGTCCGCTGCTCCACCACCCTGGCGCCTGGTAGCTGCAGCCAGACATGGAGAAGCATGGCCGATTACCATGTAGAGAGAGCTGCTGTCAAATCCATCCAGGCTCCAGGCCTGTGCCCTCGAGGCTGGGCATCGCTCCAACCGCAGAGCCCTGGGTTAAGATGAGCGAGTCCCTGCATGATGTCGCATGCTGTGGTCTTGCTGGCCATTTTGCTCGCAAGGAGACTAGGCTCAAGCAGGCTGCATTGCCAAAGGTCACAGAGGTGACAGGGGAGGGGCGGGTCGCTCAGAGCATGGCTGACTCCCCGTTGCCGGGACCAAGGCCAGGCTTTTCCGAGTGACCACAAGGCTTCCCTGACCTCGAGATACATCAAGATGGGTTGGAGATTAAAAGGGGACACGACCCTTGCCCTCAAGAGCTTATGTTCTTGGGGAGACGGTGCAGAGCACTAGGAAGAGAAGGAAGCAGAGGGTGGGACGTGGAGGGTGGAAAACGGAGTGCCAGCTGACACTCCATCAGGAAGGGGAGGCTCCAGCGAAGGCCCCAAATGGGCAGCACTGTCAAAGTGGGTTAAGGGTGGGCTGGGGAGGGCCCGGTGCTGGAGGGAGACCAGGTAGAGGTGTCAAGAGGGGACTAGGAGCGGGCGGCGGTGGCGCTGACCCTCTATAGCAGCAGTGAAAATGGTAATCGGATTCTAGATTGTCCCCCTCGTTCTATTTTTTCGGTGTAAACATTTGGCTGAAGTATTTCATAAATACAGAAGCTAGATGGATTTTGAAAGTGGTGCCAACAGATTGGATGTGGGATGTGAGATGTGGGATATGAGAAGAATCTGACACCCAGGTTTGGGTCCTGGAGGGGCCAGAGACGGAGAAGGGGCCCTCAGCTGAGCAGGGAAAGGCTGCGGACGGAGCCTGTGGTTGTTGATGGTGCGCGATCTCCACTCCTGCTGCCTGCGAGGCTCCGCACGCCTCCAGCCGGCCTTCCCACCCTCACCTCTCAGCTGCAGGTGAGGTGCCAGCTCCCCAGTGGCCCCAGAGAAGCCTCCCTGCCCCTGCAGGAAGAGCTGCCCCAGCGCCAGCCTGTCTGGTGACCACCCGTTTGCCCATATCTGAGAGCCACGGGGCCTGGTGCACCTGTGCTTCCCTGCCCTTGCCACAGGCCCCCGTGCAGAGTGGGCCTCAGTACACTTTGAGGACAGCAGGTTCCCAGTGAACGCCCACGGCAGCCCTCCATGCCTCCTCTCAGAATGAGGGCATCAATGCCATCCAGGGCATGGACACCATAAAGGCCCACCCCTCTGCCTTACAGCCTGGGCCCGGGGCCCAGGGAGAGGAAGAATTCTGGCTGAATCCCGCACCAGAACCCCTACCCCTCACATGGAGCCTGGCCCTGGACCCTCTTCCTCTACTGGGTCAGTCAGCCAGAGCCATCACTGTCCAGAGCTGGCCTCTGCTGTGGTTAGGACCCCCTATAAGGGAGGGTGCCGGCCAGGGGCTGCCCGCGTGGTTCCACACCTGCCTTTCTCCAGCCACATCCTCACAGACGGAGTACTGTCCCGATGCTCACGAAGCTCAGGCTTCCCTTCTGCAGTCGTAACTTCCGTATGTGTGCAGGCAGGAGGGGGCGGCCCACCTGCCCCACAAGTATGCAAGCCAGGCCAGGCAGGGCCAGGACCAGGAGCCCCTGCTGACTGTCCCCTCTGGCATCTCCTTCTGGCTTCACATCAGTGACAACATCACTCAGCCCAGTTTAAGTGTCTGAATTCCCAGGGGTGCCATGGCCCTTGGCATTCTCCCCAGGACGTTCAGACCTGACTCTGTTCATCCTTAAGTCCCCAAGTCCCTACCGCCCAGCACAGTGCCTGGCACAGAGCAGGTGCTGGGGAAGTGTGTGCTGGTGGGTGCGGGCACGGCCTGACTCCTCTTCCACACCTGTAGGAGGGTAGGGGCCAAGGCCTCTTGTCTCCACAGCCCCCACGCCCGGCGCAGTGCTGGGAACCAGGAGTCTCTGTGGATGGAGACCAGTGGCGTTCGTTACTGCTTACATAACAAACCGCACCCACACTCGGCCACTTCAAGCCACAGTCTTTATTTAACTCCATTTAACAGTTCTGTGTGGCAGCTTATTAGCCTGGGCTCAGCGAGGTTTTGGCGATTTTTGTCACATGCTCTCCAAGGCCCAAATCTCGGGGAGACACCTGAGCCTGGACTCTGACCCAGCAGGCTAGCGTGGCCCCCCACCCTGTGGAGGCAGGTGTCCTGAGACGGAGCAGGAGTGTCCTAGACCTCCTGAGGCCTCGACTGCTGGGCCAACACTTCCACCACATTCTATCGCCCTGAGGAATCACAGCAGCGGGGCTTCGAGTGGTGGGAACCCTGCATGTCGAGAGAGGCGAGGATCAGGAGGCAAGAACTGCGGCCGTTTTCGTGACGTGCACACCCCTGGGCCTTAGGAACACCAGCATCCACCCAAATCAGGCATCACTTTAATACTTACTAGAATGTAAGGCTGATGTAACCAGAGGCTTCTAAGTTGGGGTGGGAGTGCTGGCACCTCTGGCTCCCTCGGCGTTCCTCCCAGATCTTTCCAGCCATGCCGTCGGCGTGCCAGGGGTGGGGCCCTCGTGCTGCTGTCTCCTGGGACATGAGCACGGCATCGCGTTCCTCCTGCCCGAGGGAAACTCAGAACTCGAACGAGTGGGAGCCGATCCTGGTGTGCTCTGGGGACAGCGCTGGGGTCTCTCGGCAGCTCTGCCTTGCGCCCAGGGGGGTCTGGGCTGTGGGCCCGTCCTGCATCCTGACTGGGGGTGGAGATGAAGGGAGAGCTCTCGGTGGGGCTGGAGCTCTACCCTGCCCCCGTGCCGCGTCGCTGCCAGCACTATCTAATGGACCCCTTATCTGCTAGATACAGGAGAGGGGACTTCAAAGAGTTGGTGAGAAAAATGGAATTAAAGTGTACATTTTTCTGGTGCAAAGAGTATTGAAATCCATGCATGAAGCTTTTTTCATAACACGCATCTCCATGCCCTTTCGGGAGGCCCCTCTGTATAGTTGAGTCCCCCTCCCTCTGCAGAATGAGGCTCCTTTGGGCGGAGCAGAAGTTCTGTCTTTCCATTCTGGATCCTCAGTCCTCAGAGGCTGGGTCAGGAGTACTCTTGCCAGAGAGCTGGAAGGCGAGTTGCCCCAAGGAAGGCATCTTGTTTTCCCTCCTGGGGCAGGAACCGGAGCCTGTTGGAGATGATGACCCTGTGGCTCGACTTCCTAGCACTGGAGTCTACGCCTGCCGCACCGGGGCCGGTTGGAGAAGACCTGCTTAAAGTTCTTCTCGTAGGTGGGCAGGCTGTCCCTGAAGCAGTACACAGATCGCTTGTCACACTCACAGGCCTTCAGCCCACACAGGCAGCCGACTCCAGGGCTCAGGGTGCACCCACCTGCAGAGATACGCAGGGTCACTGGGGGTTCCTGGCCCAGACCTGGGGTTTGGTTCAGAGTATGGGAAAAGTGGGGAGATGGCTAAAAGGAACCCTGAGGAAAGAAAGGATAGAAATCAAAAATCCCTTTCCTTCATCCCCAAGCCCTTCCCTGGTCACATCCACAAGAGGGCTGCAGGCAGAGAGGCCCAGAGGGAACCCGGGAGCAAGGAGGTGGGCAGCAGGGAGGCCCTGAGTTATGGCCCACAGGGGCCCCAAGCCCAGGTTAGGACACTTCTCCCAGAGGTGCTGGCCTGTTACCAGACGCCGGCTTGATGCCCCACCAGGTGTCCAGGATGTCCCCGGCTTGAGAAGTCCACAGGGAGGACTCGGGACACACTTGGGTTCCCCCATCTGCCCAGCCTGGCCTTGCCCCACAGCTGGTACATGGCACCCCTTCCAGCTCAAGCCAGGAACTAGGAGCCATATCTCTTCCTCCTCTCAGTTCACTTTCACATCCCATCGGCTTTCTGTGTTTTTTTTTTTTTTTTTTTTTT
>NW_006159616.1:3875119-3877584 GCF_000334495.1 Tupaia belangeri chinensis | reverse complement strand
GGAAGTCCAGCAACATAGCCATTATGCTAACTGTTGATCCCAGCTTTCTCTGTTTAAAACACTTCCTGCTCTATCCTCTCCTCTCCTCTCCATCTTCCTGGTCACTACCCAACCCCTGTCATCACCCGCTCATCTTCCTTAACAGAAGGAAATAAGCAGGGACTATCTGAAATGCAACCTGAATTCTACTCACTCTCCTGCATTACTGGGGGTGTGTGTGCATGTCCCAAACACGCGTGTAGCCCGCGGGGCACACTCGCAGCCCTCTCCCTCCTGTCCCCGCCCTCTCTCTGACGTCCGACAGGCCCCGGGGCCTCTGCACTTGTTACCCTCGTCATCTCCGACACCTCCTCCAGGATCTCCAGTGGAGGGCTCCATCCACCCTTTGGTCTTGGTGGAATTCTGCCTCTTCAGACACCGTCCTGGACCACCTGACCTGAGCTCTGTCCACGCCACGCTCTCCCACACCCGCCCGGTTCCTCACGCCCCACACCTCTCACGGCCTGCACTTCTCTGCACTTGTCTGTGTCCGCCTCTCCTCGGAGCATGAGCTTCCTGGTCTACCTGGTTCATTGGTCTCTCCAGCATTCAGAACAGACGCTAGGACATAGGAGATGCTCAGTAAGTAGCATCTTACCAAGTAAATGGAGCCTCCATGGGCCTTTGGGATCAAGGGTCTGCTCTCTGAGTCACCAGCAGTGGAGATCTTTTATTTAGCACGCAGAGCTGTGGCAGTGTGTGTGAGTGTGAGTGTGTATGTGTGTACACGCACGCACGCACACGCATGGGTGTGTAGGAGCTATCTAAGATACAACTTCCGCTTTCTAGATAACCCCAGTCCAACCCTTTTCAGGGATGGGAGTGAGGAGGGGAGTCCCACGCACGCACGCACACGCATGGGTGTGTAGGAGCTATCTAAGATACAACTTCCGCTTTCTAGATAACCCCAGTCCAACCCTTTTCAGGGATGGGAGTGAGGAGGGGAGTCCGCCAGACGCTCTGCTCATGACCTGGGGCAATCTCGCTTCGATATTATCATCTATAAAATGGTAGTGTCGAAAACAGTGTCGCCATGGCAGAGCCGTGGTGAGGCCGTCACATAGCCGTGGGGCTGTGTACAGGGGATCTGCTGCGGGGCACAGAGGCTACTCCGAGAGCTGCTGTTACAGGATGGCGTACCCCAGCTCCACAGACAGGAACAGAAGTGACCTGCTCAACTGGGCCCAGCGCTGGCTCCGGGCTGTTTGCTGCCATCCCTCTCAGAAGTCCATGTCCCCAGAAGTCCACGCAGCAGCTGTCCTCCCACCCGTCCCGGAGACTTGATTTCTCCAGGCGTGCTGACACCACCCCCACGGCAGTGCCCTCTCCACTCATCCCCGGGAAACCTGCCAGGGATGTTTACACCTCTGGGCCTCCGCTCCTGCTGCTCCAGCGCTTCCTGACGCCTGGATCACCTCGGCCCTCCCACGCCTTCCCTAGCTTTGAAAATCCTTCAAGACCATCCAGCCTCAGCTCCCCAGGGAGTCCCCTAAGAGCCCCTGTCCCATCATTTCTCCCTCCTCTGCTGTTCCCAGCTCACCCAGCTTCCTTCTCAGAGCACAGCCCAGGCTGAGGCCCATCACCTGGCCAAGTGGGGGCTACCTGAGCACAGGACCCCAGCCCAGCCAACCTCCATCTCCTCCCAAGGGCCTGGCAGCAGCACGGCCGCTCACCCAGGGCTGTCCCCCAGACCTGCAAGGGGCACTTCCCTCACCACACAGCCGCCTCTTCCCCTTCTTTCTGGTCTTTCTCTGGTCTTTGTCGTCAGCTCCTCTCTTCTTCCCTTCCGAATCTCCCTCCCTTCCTGTCTGCTCTCTGGACCTCCCGCCTGTCTCTCACTGCCCTCTCCCTCTCTTGTGCTGTCTCCCTTCCCTTCTTAGTGCCTGATGTTCACATCTACGTCTCAGGGCACGTCTGGTCCCCGGAGCTTCTGGAACCGACCTTGAGCATGGTCTCTCTCTGTGGATGGCTGTTTTTGTGGCATGCCTCGGCTGTGGTGCAGCTGGGCCTGTCACGACCTGGAAGAAGAGGCAGCCCTCGGTCGTTCAAGGCTATCTTTGGAAGCCATCTTTGAAATCTAGCCTAAAACCAGATCCTGCATCTTCTCACATGCTAATGGGGAAACTGAGGCATGAAGACGGGAACTGACAGCTTTAGAACGTTCTTTCTCATTCCACGAGATACATCTCCACAGATGAGAGGAGGGGGCTAACCCAGACCCCTGCCAGACCGCGGTCTGTGCCTCTGGCCTCGGCCCATCTAGAAAGTCTACATTCCTCACTGGGCTAACCCAGACCCCTGCCAGGCCGCGGTCTGTGCCTCTGGCCTCGGCCCATCTTCACACTCTCTCTGTACTGCGCTGGTTCCGTCTCAGGGCTTTAAGTATGCTCAGGTTCTCGGCCTCAGCCCAGAGCTCCAGACTTCAC
>NW_006159616.1:3847718-3875023 GCF_000334495.1 Tupaia belangeri chinensis | reverse complement strand
GCCTGCACAGGCTCAGTACATGGCAGCGCTGTCTACGGCCACTCGGGCCAGGCGCCTTGGGGTCAGCCTCTCTCCTTCACACCCACGTCTAATCTGTCAGCAGGTCCCATCAACTGTTCCTCCAAAACAGCCAGCAACTGGTGTCTCCCCATCTGCAGAACGGTCTCGCAGCAACCCCTCACGGACACAGCACCCTCTTTCTCTCCTCCCACGGGTCTCCTCCTGAGATGGTCTGGTCTGCTTCTGTTTACATATGCGAACACCTGGACCACCACCCTGCTCCCGGTATGGTTACTCATCCCGGGTACGCCCCAGCAGCCTCCTGGTGGGTCTCCTGCCTCCGAGCTCGCCCCTTCTCTGCACAACAGCCAGATGACTGCTCAGGGACACAATTAGAGGATACCCTGCTACGCTGGCTTTCTGCCATGGAAGTAGAAGGCGAGCTCCGGCCCGTCTCCCCGGTCCAGTGCCCAGCCTCACCTCTGCCCTTCCCAAGCCTCCTCTGCCTCTGTCTGCCACACTGGCTCTGAGGCCTCAGCCCGAATGTCACCTTCATAGAAAGGTCTTTCTCGACCACCTAAGAAAGCACCCTTCAAAAAAAAGAAAAGAAAGCACCCTTCAGGGCCAGCTAGGGGATGTGAAAGTCAGGCCAGCTGGATCCTACATGGCTTACCGCGTGGTTCAAGTCCCAGACCTGGTGGCTTGAGAAACCTCTGTGTACACCCAAAATCCTAAAGAATGGAGGAGAGGGGATTGCAGTGTAGTCATCACCCCCAGGGGGTAATTTCTCTCTCTCTCTCTCTCTCTCTCTCGTGAGTACATGCGTTCTATAGCAAAAACTTTTAAAACGGAAAAAAAAAAAGGCACCCTTCCATCCTCCTTCATCATTCCCTAGCCTGCCAGCTTGTTTTCGTTTTGTTCTCATAACTTTATTTTTCCGTGAGGGAGAGAGGCAGAGACGGGGAGAGAGGAAGAGACAGGGAGAGCAAGAGAGAAGGGGAGACTGCAATAGAGAGAGAGGCGCCCCAGCCGGGTCTTCGTGCTGAGTCCACCCAGCGGCAGCCCCCCAGGCTCACTGCTGCCCTGTCAGCTGCACATCCGGGGCCTGGAGCTGGTGAAAGGGGCCGCCCTGGGAAACAGGAAGCCAGGGTCTATCCAGGTCTGCAGCTCGCATGCTTCAGGACCTAGAGCAAGTTGCTCTCCCTCGGAGCCTGTTTCCCCAGCTTTCTCATGGGGATAAAGATGACCTGCCTTTCATATTTAGTGAGTTTCTTTATTCATTAAACTAATAGGTATTGAGTTCCCGGCACGTGCCTGGCCTTTGGCTAGGGACTGGGGGTACAGATGCGACCAGGCAGTTCCTCACACTCACAGGTCCAGGGGCATTGCCTCTGTGGGCTCTAGGGGCATGAGCGCCCCCACGTAAGACAGGTTTGCTCCCTCCTCTCAGGCACTCACACTCCAGTTTGGGGGAGAATCCACGCAAAAGTAAACAAAGAAGCAAACAGGATACTCTCAGGAGGCGATGAACGCTGGAGAGAAAGAGGGTGAGAAAGGTCTGCAAACTACGAATTTCAATGGTCCCCACTTTGACCTTCCCCTTCAGCAGTGGAGGCATAGTCAGAGGCCTGGGAATGCAGCTGAGAAGGGTACACTTGGGCAGGTGGCTTGGTGGTTAAGGGTGTTGGACTCTCACGTGACTGACTAGGGTTCAAGTCCTGGACCTGGCAGCTTGCTCTCTCTCTCTCTCTCTCTTTATCCCTCTCTGGTCAAATTGAAATAAATAAATAAATGAATAAATAAAGTTAAATAATTAAAAAAAAAAGGGTACACTTGGGGGACCCGGGCTCTGCTTCCCACCTAGACTTGTCCCCACACAACACACATGTGCATGTGTGGGTGGGAGGGGCGGCCCTGCTGGGAGACCTTAAAGCCCTTTGCACTGCCGAGTACTTATGTAAGCCCCTCAAGGGAGCATAACCACTCCCACGTGGCCTGAGGGCAGCCGTCACCACCAGGCAGATTGGCCCCTGGGCTTGGGTTACAGGCCTGTCTCTGCTCTGTTCTCCCAGGGACATGTAGAGACAGGGACAGCCCAAGTTGTTTTCCTTCTTTCCTTCCCCTGCTCACTGACAACCATCCTGGAGCAGCTGCTGGTTGCTAGGCAACCTGGGACCAGGCTTGGGTGCAGGATTTCAGCAGTGGGGAGGCGGGAAGCGGTTAACCCTTGCAGGAGCAGCTATCCACACTGAGGTGTAATGGGGTGGGGGAGAGGGCACAGTGCAGACCCTCAGAGCAGCAGTAAGGAAAAGCCCAGCACTTCCCTGCAGTGTAAAGGGGCAAGGAAAGCTAGGAGAAAAAGGAAGGCTCCACATCTAAAAGGAAAGGCATTAACCAGGCAACTGCCGGGCCAGCGCGTGTAGCAGGGCTCTTTACTCAGCCTTTTAGCGGCCGGACGAGGTGCAGATGGGCAGCCCATCTACAGATGAGGCTAAGGCCCAGCTAAGCTCAGACCCAGCTCTGCCGCACGCTGAGGACTCCTGTGGGAAAGGGAAGCTCTGGCACATTCCAGAGGACCCCCCACCCCTGGGCCAGGGTGCACTCCGGCCAAGTTGCTGCAGACCATGGGACTTATATTTGTGGGAGCCTGGCCAGCGAGCCCGTGCCCACCACCCCTTCACAGGCAGATACCTGTGTCCGAATCCCACTCTTCCTGCCTTGGCTGTGTGATCTTGGCCATCTCACTTAAACTCTCAGAGCCTCAGAGGCCTCGACAACAAGGAGAATGAAGGTTACTGCAGAGGTTTTCCCAGGGCTGCCAGGCGTGTGTGTGGAGCGTCTATCAGAGACATGCAGGCACTGCAGCTACTGTCAATGCATCTATTTGATGAGAAAACCGAGGTCCAGATAACCAGGCGGGTAGCATGTTCCAGAGCAGTGGGAAGGCCCAAGACACATGTGTCTTAACCCCTTCTGTCCTTCGGACCAGCTCTTCCCTTCTGTGGGCCTCAGACTCCCCATGGCTCCAGTGAGGTGTTGGTCAGGACAGTCCCTAGGGGTGCTCTCAGCTCTGCGGTTCCCAGACCGTGTGGACATCAGGAGAACAGGCACGGCGTCTGCCTTGTTCTGTGGCCCTGGCCACCGGCCCTGGCACCCAGTGGGCATTCGATCAATACTGGGCAAGTGAATGAATGCACCAACAGAGCCAGGACTGGAACCCAGATCACTGGTCCTCAGGCCTGCCCTGGGAGTAGGGAGTAGGGGCTTGGCTAGGCAGGTGGGGAGGACAGGGTCAGCCTGGTGCTCGCTGGCCAGGTCAGCTAGTGGGTGCTGGTAGCTTGGAGCTGACGCAGAGGCCTCCTCCCATGCTCAGTCCCTAAGCAGGGTCTGGACTTGGGAGACTTGGGATGAGGTTTCAGGAACCCTTGGCTGCTTCTACCTGGCAGCCCAGGCCATGGGCTTTCTAGCCCAGCTCCCACACCCTGCTGCCAGCTCATGCCACCAGTCATAATGTGCCAATCAGAGACATCTTCTGTGACACTGTTGGGGCTCCAGCCTCTGCCCAGCTCAGTCTTCCCACTCTCCTGGGGTTCTGGGCACAGTGCCCAAGCTGACCTCAGGTGCACCAGCCCCCGCAAGCCCAGCACCCAGGCTCGGTCTGGGCCTCAGCCTTCAGAAGGGGAAGGTTCGCTCCAGCTGCTGAGAGTCCGTTCCCCTTTTTCCTGGTCCCTGTGCTTTACAGGAGCATGAGAGAGCACCCTTGAGTACTTTCCTCCAAATGTGAAGCCTTTCAACCATGTTCAGGTCACAGTGTTATGACCAAGTTAAGATAAAGAGGAAGAAAGGTGGGAAGAAGCCACATGAAAGTGAGATGGTGAGCCAGGCTCAGAAAAGGGTCAGGGTACCTTTATGCCACCCTCCCTCACCAACCACCAGCAAGGCAGCCCCCAGTCCCCAGCCCGCAGCTCCCATGCAGCCAGCTGAGGCTGGCTGACCAGGAGAGCATTGCAAATTGCAAACTGAAGCAAGTGTTAATCGGGGTCAGGAGCTGGGACACCCCCCCCCCCACTCCCCAGGGCCCTGAGCATTCCAGTCCAGGTCCCCAATCCCTTCCCATTTCCTGGCGTGGCCAGGGGGCAGCGGTGTCACAGAAGAGGCTCTCCGTTAGGCCAGAGAGCTACAACTCAGGATGTCTCCCTGAGCTCACGCCGGGAAGAAATGGGGTTCTTCTCCTGTTAGCAGTGCACTGAGGTGCACGAGCTGTGCAGGTTGAGTAGAGGACCTGGCCGAGGCCGACTTCCCACTGCAGGGGTGTGAGCCCCAAGCCCACCATGTTTTGGGTCACAAGCTGCTGCAGGGGAGTCCTGACTCTGTCAGTGTGAGTGAGCAGGAGCCCTGGGCGGAGGACGCTGGGGAGAGCTGGGCCTGGGCACTGAGCACCCTATGTAAGGGGCAAGTGGGGAGGATGTACTTCCCACCCCAGGCTATGAGTGGAGGGGAGAGGGTAGTCCCCTGACCTTGGGAGGAGACAGATGAGCCGCAAAACACTCACAGCTGTCAGTGAATACAGCTGGGAGGAAAATGGTTCGTGCAACTCCACCAGGCTGGGCAGGAAGTGAGCCACAGACCGGAAGGGCACTGTGGCCAGCTACACTGGAACAGGCAGTACTGCGAATGTGCCTGCTCTTCAGGCTGGACTTGGGGTCCTCACGCTCACAGCCCACCTGCCACAGTGTGTTTCCCTGGACAGCAGAGCCACGCCCCAGGTGCCAGGCCTGCTGCACACCAGCCCACCCGGCTCCTTCCCCTGCTCCTTCTCCTCCCCAATGACACTCAAGCTCCCGCCCCTTCCTGTTTACTTCTGCGTCCCCACAGTGCTTACCACCATGCTTGGCATATGATTGACCTTAACAAATACTTGTTCGTCTGAAAGATGCTGAAACCACCTTGTTAACACAGGACAGGAAGAGGGTGCCAGGAGAAGACGCCAGGGTCAAGGCACTGCTGTTTAATGAGCATGTACTGTGTGCCAGGCTCTGGGCCCCCAGAGGTGCTGGGGAGATAGCTGTGGGCAGGAGACCAAGCAAGGAGGCTCCCAGAAGCCCTGATTCTCAGAATCGCCCTTTTCCACCTCAAAGCGCTTAGAAAAATCTCATTTCCTCGGCGTTCTCTGGGTCCACGAGGGGGTGGTTAAGGAGGGGCCAGGTTCACGACAGCTCCCTGCGGAGAAGGCTACTCACAGACCACCGTGCCGTTGGCGACGTGGAACCGGTAACTGTTCAGCACAGGCTGGCAGCCGGACTCTTTCAGCTTCTCGTAGCAGCAGTCATGTGCCAGGCAACACCTGTGGGCCAGGTGAGGACACGAGGGGCTTTACCCATCTGGGGTGGGTCCCGGGGAGTCGGCTGGCAGACCTGAGTCAGCTGGCAGAACTGCAAAGGCCTCACCCACCTCCTCCCTCGGAACTGAAGGGGAAGAGGTGACTTACCGATGACACGAAACATCATGGAAACCACCGGTGACACTTACCGAGCCCTCACGAGTCACACAGTGACCCTATGGAATTCAGGCACTGTCCTCATTTTGTAGGGAAGGACATGAGGCTCAGAGACGTGACTTCCCCCAAATTACACAGCTGGAAAGTGAAGGACTAGGACTTAATCTAGGTCATGTGACTGACTCCTCAATCTAACCGCTTTTACTGCGTGCCTACTATGTGCCGAGCACTGCGGGAGTCTCGGAGGAGAGAACTGTGGCAGGGACAGAGGTGGTCCCCGCTCGCAGGCACTCAGAGCTGGCTGGGGCTGGACGGGAGAGCGTTTACGGAGGGAAAATGTCGGGACCAGCCTCAGCCCGCTTCCTCAATCTGCGTACAAGGCGCAGGAACGCAGAAGCTGGGACTGGATTCTAAGGCCCGAAATGCCAAGGAAGAGGCACGTCGTCCTCTCCTGCCGTCCCCATCTGCGAGCAGGCTCTTTGCCATTTGCCATCTTTGGCCTACAGCACTGTTTCTAATCTGCCTTTGGATGTGGAGCTACAGAGCATCAAGGAAAAGGGGCAGACTTCGAAACTGGGAACTTCTCGTTCAAACCCCGACTCTGCCACTTAGGCGCTGTGTGCCTCTGGGCAGGTGGGTTAGTGATCCTCGGTTTTGGCTCTTCATGGGCCTCGCCTGTAAAATGGGGGTGGGACACCGTCTTGTACTTTCAGTCAGGCCCTGTGTGCAAATCGCCAGTCCCAGAGCTCTGCACATAATGAGCAGTTCCTGAACATCGGTGCCCCTCCACGGTGCCAGGAGAGGTCTTTCAGGACCCACTGTGGGGACACACGTAACTCTCCTAGGTTGAATGGGGCAAGCAATGTATTTGCTTTCTCAGGTCTTCAGATGAAACGGAATATAAACCACTCTGTTTCCAACCACCCCCCACACCCTCACGGAGATGATACCAATCTCTGCTCCTTTTAGAAACTTGCACTCCCCCACCCCACCCTGGCCTAGAGGCCGGGTCTGTGCAGTGCGACCTTGCCCAGATGGACTTCTGCAAACTGGGCTGTGTGGATTCTTCCTCCTGGAATAAAGAAGTAGGCCTGGGAGACTGCAAGTCAGTCTTGCTGTGTCAATAGTCCCCAAATTCAGGAGCTGAGAGAAGAGCACACTTGCCAGAGGATGCGGAGGTTTCTAGAGCTCTGGGCAGGACCAGCCACATTATTTGTAGGCCCACTGCAAAAGCAGGAAGCAGGGCCCCTTATGAAGAATTTCAGAATGGTGACCGCAGAGCAGTAAATGACAGTCAGGCTCGTAGGAGGACTGGACCCTGTGTAACTTCACGGGCCACACAGTCAAGGTGGCCTTGGCCCTGGCTTTCTCAAGAGCTGCCCTCTGACTCCCATTTGGTTTTTTTCTTATCCTGGTCTGAGCCAGTTTCTGTGACCGGCCATGCCAAGTCCTACCGCTCTCTCTCTGGCTTTGAGCGTGGACTTCATTGCAAATCAAATGACGGGTGGCCTTAGGGCCTCTGCACTCACCGGTCAGTGTCATCCACGGGGACCCCTTTGCCCCCAAGTCCACAGTAGCAGCCATATCCGTTGTAGGAGAAGAAGGCACTCCGCCCTGTGACGTGCTTGACCATCCTCTGGAACTGCCAGAAGCTGCTGCGGGTGGGGGCCATCCCTGCCGGCGAGGGAGCAAGGGAGAAGCAGACACGTGAGCACCAGGCTGCCTTGACATCCCCTCACTACAGCACTGTGCTTTTGGGGTGTTACCAGATCCCTCAGACAAAGTGCTTGGCACAGCTGGGATCCTTGGCCCCTTTTCTGGGTAAGGAAAGAGGATCAAGCGTCTGCCATGACACGGCTGCTTTCTTGCTAACCTGGGAAGAGCACCCAGTTCCCATGACGTACGGACAGGACTCTTTTTTTTCTTTTCTCTTTTTGTTTTTGGAGAGGTTTTCACTATAGGGTGCGCGCCGTTGCCAGACAGAGAGACAGAAAGCGAGAAATCACCCCCCAGGGGGGGATGGCCACACCACAATCCCTTCTCCTCCATTCTCCTCTCAGGATCTTTGGCACACACACTTGCACCCGGCGTGAGTTTTAAGCCACCGAGTTCGGGACGCAAACCGTGGTCGACTACCGTGGTCGACTACCGTGGTCGACTATGTGGGAGTTCAGTGACATAGCCATTACGCTAACTGCTGGTCCCCCCCAGACAAGGCTCTTCTGCCCCCACGGTGTTCCCCTCAGTAGTAGAAAGCCACTGCCCCAGGCAGAAACATCCCTAGGTCTGATGCAGATAACAGGAAAAGTTCAAAGCCAGAAATGCCAGGGCCTACAGATATCATCGCACTTACAATCTCACAGGAAAAACAAATACTTAAGAGGGAAGAAAGACTCCCTCAGGGCCAGCAAGTAGCATGGTAGTTAAGGCACTGGACTCCCACATGGCCAACCACGGCTCAAGTCCCAGACCTGGTGGTTTGCTTTCTCACTTTCCCTCTCTCTGTTTGTCTCTCTGGTGAGCATGCATGACCTATAAAAATTTTAAAAATAATATAATGATAAATAAAATTAAATAAATAATTCTTAAAAAGAAAAGACATCCTCAATCCATTATTTTCTTAATGACAAATACACATGGACCCAGCAATTTTTACTTTTACAAAATGCTTATGCAACCGGGTGCAAATACGCTTACAAGGATATTTACTGCAGCATTCTGTGTGGTATCAGAAAATTAGAATCCACCCACATGTTCACCATAGAGAGATAATAATGAAATTACATGTCTCGAAAAGATACTACCTCTAATAGCAATATCTCTAGGCAAGGGATTGAGGCAGTAAATAGAGAAAGAAACAAACCACAGTTATTTTACATACTTCTATGCTGTGACACTATGCATCTGCTTTCATTATTAATTTTTTAGTGTCACCACAGGGCACATGCATTTGCCATACAGAAGGAGAAGGAGAGTAAGAGACAGAGACAGAAAGAGAGAGAGTAAGAAATCACTCCTCAGGGAGGAATTCCCATCACCGTCCTTTCTCTTTATTCTCTCCTCGGGAGTTTGAGCACACACACACACACACACACACACACCCAGCATGTTTTTCAAGCCACTAGGGCTGGGACTTGAACCATGAAGTCAGCACCACGTGGGATCCAGCCACCTTTACCATCATGCCGTTGGCTGACCCACTGTGTGCGTGTTTTAAAGCAGTGAGCATGCAGTATTATTCTCCTGTGATGTTCATCAAACTCTCAAGAGTGGGCTTTATCTGGGTGTGAAAATGGATTGCTGATCTCCAAAAGTTAGGACTTAGAATTAATTATCTATTATTTTATAAGTCACTGTAAGGAAAAGAATGAACCTTTTTTTCCCTTTTTCTCTTCCTTTCTTTTTCTTTTTATCTTTTTTATGTGCCAGGGGGAGGGCATGTACACTCACCAGAGAGAAACAGAAAGAGACAGGGGGAGAAGGAGAAAGCACCTCCAGGGGGTGTGGCCACCCCACAGCCCCTTCTCTCCACTTCCCCATTCTACTGAGGTTTCGCATGCTTTTCAAGCCCTCAAGGTGGGGATTTGAACCAAACAGTCAGCCACATATGACGTGGCTCCCCTAACCACTAGGCCATGGGGCCAGCCCAAATGAATGATTTCTAAATTGACTAGAAATGCACCTGCATTTTTGTTCTGAAATCTACATGACTTTAAATAAAAGTAACTAGCATCCAAAGGGAGGTGAGGTGATAAAACATAGTCAAATAACCTTTTCTCTCTCCCTTCTTTCCTTCCTTCCTTCCTTCCTTCCTTCCTTCCTTCCTTCCTTCCTTCCACCCTCCCTCCCTCCCTCTCTCCCTCCCTTCCTTCCTCTTTTCCTTCATAAGAGAGAGGAAGAGAGAGCATTTTCTGCCATGGCCGCCCTCCTGCCCCGGGCTTCCTCCCAACAAGGACTAAGGCACACATCTCCACTCGGCCCCAGAACCAGGCCAGGCCTCCATGGGCCCCAGCCTCACGCAGCAGTCCCGACCACCTGTGCCGCTATAGCAGGGCCAGACCCCTCCTTATTGTAAGTGATCAGCACATGTTGACTTCCTAGAAGTTTATGAGATCCCAGCACTGGGATTAGCCCATTTAAATAACAGAAACAGAAGCAGGAGGACTCTGGTGGGAGCCCATTCCCCTCCTGATTCTCTTTCAGGTGACTTTCCCTCACTGATGCCTCCTGAGGAGGGACCCGCCCAGTGTAACCACAGGACAAACCCTGGTGCTCCCCTAACTGGCTTACTACTTACAGCAAGAGATGACAACGATGAGAACAGCAATGACCTTCATTCTCGAGGAGACCAGGGGTCTGAGGCGCCCCCGCAGGTCTTAGTCTGCAATGGGAAGGTCCGCCAGCTGGACTCCTGTTCAGGGAGGAAAGGACCAAAATGAGACAAGGCACTGCCACGTGGGTGCAAAACCCCAGCTGCGGTGCCAGCCGGCAAGAGCCTTCAGCAGAGAGCTCGGAGAGATCCTTTTCAAACCTCATCATCTCTAAATATGATACCCTTTCTGGTAGTCTGACCTAAATAAGAAGGGTTCAATTGTTTGAAAAGTGCAAGTGGGGACCAGCAGATAGCGTAATGGCTATGTCACTGAATTCCCATGTAGTCGACAGTGGTTCGAGTCCCGGACCTGGTAGCTTAAACTCACGCTGGGCACATGGGCATGCGTGCCCGGGATCCCGAGAGGAGAATGGAGGAGAAGGGAATGCAGTGTGGCCATCCCCTCAGGGTGGGGGGGGGTTTCTTGCTTTCTGTCTCTCTGTCTGTCTTTCCGGCGAGCGCATGTGCCCTATAGCAAAAACCTCTCCGACGAAGAAAAAAGAAGAAGACAAAAAGAAAAGTGCATATGTGTGTCCTTCCTTCCTTTTTCCTTTCTTTCTTTTTATTTTGTTGGCAATACTAGCCTTTCATCTTTCTCTCTCTCTTTTTCCTATAGCGCACATATACTCGCCAGAGAAAGAACATGAAAAAAATCACACCGCAGGGGATGGCCGTGCTGCAATCTCTTCTCCTCCAGTCTCCTCTTGGGGGTTTTGGGCATGCGTGCACATACACCTGGTGTGAATTTCAGACTTCTGGGTCCAAGACTTGAACCTCAAAGTTGGCTGTGTGGGATCCAGCACCTTAACCTCCGAACCACCTGCTGGCCACTTCTTTTTCTTTCGAAGAGTCAATATTCCCTCTGTTCTCGAATCTAGAGCACAAATATGTTGTTCATAACGGAACTCCAGCTCAGGAAAGTCTCGCTCCATTGCATCGTGGTCCCGCCGTGTTTTCTTTCCTTGATAACCAAGCATCTCATTCATAAACTTATCCCCTTGAACCCTTTTGTAAATGAAGACTGCAACTACTTTCACTAGTTTCAAACCCATATTAAGAAATGTTAAGGACTTCACAGGTATTGCTTTATTTAGTCCTCGCAACAACTTCAGAGCTTTGATATCATTTTAAAGATGGGAGACAGAGGCCCAGAGAGGTGAATCAATTCCTTGTAACCATAGAGCTATCTACTTCACGGATGTGTGGAACAGATCAAATAATGAAAGTAAAACTTGTTTGTACCATAAAACGCAATAACCGTAAGAAGGAGAAACAAACCATTCGTATTGCTCTGAGCCGTGGTGGTGACACCCACTAGGCCAACTTCCCACAAGACAGCAGAGCAGCGTGTGGCCCTGTGCCCCTCCATGGAGTCACTACATGATCAGTCAGCAGCTTTCCTGATTACAAGCAGTCTATAGGCCCACCATAAATCCAGCTTAATCTGATAACGTCAGGACTCGAGTGGGAACAATAGTTCCGTTGAGCCTGGAGAAGTTGGCAGGTGCAGAGTTTTGGATAGATTTATAGCCAATGGCAAAGTTTCCCAGGAAAACTTCAAAGTGACCATGCTCCTGCAGAGCCCTGGGAGAGTTCCTCAGGTCCCTTTGCTATTTTTGCCCTCTTCGACAAAACGCTGGTGGATGCCGTGAGGCTGGGCCCTGACTAGATGTGGTCCCAGCCAACCTTCATTTCAATTGCTGCACGGGGTGTGTTCTAATTAGGTTCCGTCTCTACAGGCTGGCTTCCTTTTTCTCTTTCGAGTCTAAAGAAAATGATCACATGCGGGTTTAGTCTATAAAGAAAGGACTCACATCTTTCGAATGAGCAGGTGATGACACTTTAGAGAACAAAGAGGCCTGGTGCATTATGGGTCCTGCGATTCGAGAGGCTCTTCGTAAGCACCATCTATGTGCTCTTCTAATGAGAGGATTCTGGCCCAAGGGAGGCTGCCAAGCTAGCTGGAGCGACCAGATAGGAAAACACAGACCAAATAGACAGCAACAGCCCCAGGCGGGCAGAGATGCTATGTTTGCTTCTCCTTTGGTCTTAGAAGGTTTAGCAAAGTCTCTGGTAGGCCCCCTCTCCGGGGATGGGGTGTCAGTTACTCCTGACACTGTCACTCACTGGGAACTGCCCCCAGCTGCAGGGATCTGCATGGCCTAGGAGTATGACCTCTCCCAGTGAGAAGGGAGTAGCCTTTAGCCTGTCTGGTTGAGGTGGTGGTTTAAAGGGCCATCCCTGCCTCTTTCAGGACAGCTCTGAAAGGGCCATATAAGCCCGTGAGCTTTCTAGAGAATTAGCCAAGACCTCAGCAACTGCCTCTGTGTGTCTGTGTGTCAGTTTCTCCCTTTGACAGATCGTCCATCTGTGCCAACTTCTCCAGCCGAGTGTCAGTTTCTCCCTCTTCCCAGTCTGGCCTTATTCAGGTCCCCAAAGCTTTATCTCTAGAGCCTTCCAGGAATGCACTTCTCTATTTCCTGGGTGCCAGCCTAAGCCCATGTAGAGTGATGGGAATTGCTGTAGTGGTTGTATTAACATCAGTGACCACCTTAGGACCAACAGTTGGTGTAATGGCTATGTTGCTGGACTCCCATGTAGTCAACTGCGGTTTGAGTCCCAGACCCGGAAGCTTAAACTCATGCCGGGTGCATGTGGGTGTGTGCCCAAGATCCCAGGAGGAGAATGGAGGAGAAGGGATTGTGGTGTGGCCATCCCCCCGGGGCGATGATTTCTTGCTTTTTGTCTCTCTGTCTCTGTCTTTCTGGCAAGCGCACGCACCCTATAGCAAAAAACTTCTCAAAAAAAAAAAAATTCAGTGACTGTTTTCGAGTGCCAAGGGCAAAGGAATGGATCTTCCTAGGAGAGTCACTGAAAGTTTCTCAAAGGAGGTGGTGTTTGAGAAGACCTTGCATTCCCTTAGATCTGTGTTCTGCTCCGCTTAGTCCTCACTACAGGATTACCGAGTGGGTACCAGAACATTCCTGTTTGATAGATGAGGTAACCAAGGCTCAGAGAGAAGGACCTGACGAGACCCAGCTTCGAAGAGGCAGGGCCAGAGCTTAAACTAACTCTGAACCAGTGCTCTTTCCACCTCACCAGGCTCCTGGCCTACGTCTCTCCTGCGTGGCATTCTGAAGACTTGGGAGCCTTTTCACTGACACTGACCTTCACGGCTATGCCTTGGGCAAAACCAGCCTGGCTTTCTCCATTTGACTAGTTGTTTGGGGCTGCTTAGGACAGAGCTGAAACAAAACCGGGCATACATGGGTCAGAGGGCCAGAGAGGATGGGGGGCAAGCATGTGGTAGGGACTTTGGCTCCTAGGCAGCAGTCAGCAAGTTGAGGGGCCCTATGAATCACCCTGAGTCTTTTGCCAGACCCCTCCATTCACGTTTTACAGATAGTGATGAAACACTCCCAACTGGCTTTTCCACTCATGGAGAAAATAAGACGCAAAAGCCTGCAAGCTCTACCTACACAGAGGCCATGTCTGTTTTGCTCACCTCTTTATCCCTCGTGCCTATCTAGCATAATGCCTGCCACAGGCTACTGGGTCTTTGAGAGAGTCATAATGCATTTTTGCATAGAAAAATACAAAAAATTGGGACCAGCAGCTAGTGTAATGGCTATGTCGCTGGACTCCCACATAGTCGACTGCGGTTCACGTCCCGGACCCGGGGGCTTAAACTCACGCCGGGCGCGTGTGCGTGCGTGCCCAAGATCCCAAGAGGAGAATGGAGGAGAAGGGATTGAGGCATGGCCATCCCCCCTGGGGGGTGATTTCTCGCTTTCTGTCTCTCTGTCTGTCTCTGACTGTCTGGCGAGCGCACGCGCCCTATAGCGAAAACCTCTCTAAAAAAAAAAAAAAAAACATCATGACTTTCCCAATGACCTAATAGTGTTAGTGATGACTATGGGTAACATTGGGCTTATTTTCTACACTAGTTTCAGGGCCCTTTTCCTGTATTTACTCATTAAACCTTCATATCTCCCAGCTAGGTGAGTACTATTATTACCCTCATCTTGCAGGTAAGGAAATCAGTACAGAGAGAGGGACAGTAAATAAACATTTGAGTACGGAATGAATAGGTGCATGGGCACGGTCTTATCAGATTTCAATTTACAGAAATAAAAGCAGTAACTACAACATATTGAGGACCAACATGGGGTTAAGCACAGAATGGGGATTATCTCCTTGAATCCCCTTTGAATATTCCCAATGAGGAATACACTGCCAATCCCAGCTTCTCAGTGAAGGTAACTGAAGCTGACAAAGGTTTGGGAATTTGCCTTGAAAATAGATAGGACTTGGGACCAGCAGTTAGTGTAATGGCTATGTCACTGGACTCCCACATAGCCGACCGCAGTTCGAGTCCTGGACCCAGTGGCTTAAACTCACACCGGGCGCGTGTGCGTGCGTGCCCAAGATCCTGAGAGGAGAATGGAGGAGAAGGGATTGCGGCGTGGCCATCCCCCCAGGGGGGTGATTTCTCGCTTTCTATCTCTCTGTCTCTCTCTGTCTGTCTGGCGAGCGCACGTGCCCTATAGCAAAAACCTCTCCAAAAAAAAAAAAAATGTTAGGACTCAGATTTAACCTCAGGTATGTGTGACCCCAAAGCTGGCACTCCTAATCCCTTAACCCCTGGTCTGCTCTCCTATTTACGAGGATCATGGATCCAAGGCCCATGCCTACCTGAAACTACCCAAGCAGCTAAATAGACACTCTTATTTTAGATATAATTGTTTCTATTTTTTTTTTCAGTTTGTTCTAGGGCATGTATGCTCACCAGAGAGAGAGGAGAGAGAGAGAGAGAGAGAGAGAGAAATCATCTCTGGGGGTGATGGCTGTGACACAATCCCTTCTCCGTTCTCCTCCTGGGATTTTGGGCACACATGCACATGCGCATGCACTCAGTGTGTTATTCTTTTCTTTCTTGAGAGGTTTTTGCTATAGGGCATGTGCACTCACCAGAGAGACAGAGACAGAGAAAGTGAGAAATCACACCCTAGGAGGGATGACCACGCTGCAGTCCCTTCTCCTTCCTTATTCTCTTGGGATTCTGATATATACACACACATGTACCCACTGTGAGTTTCAAACTGCTGGATCGAGGACTTGAAAAATGGTCAGCCATGTGGGAGTCCAACGCCTTAACCACTATGCCAACTAAGCAAGTTTTTTAAGCCACTGGGTCCTGGACTCGAACCACACTGTCAGCCATGTAAGATCCAAGCACTTTAACCAAAATGCCACTGGCGGGCCCTAGACACAATTCTAATAAGCCGCTCAGCTTTTTCTCAGAGCCAGCAGTTGAACAAGAATGGAGTTAGAGTGGCTTGTCTTAGTAGGAAGCAAGGGAAGAATGATTAAAACAATAACCAGCAGAGCCTAGGAACCCGGGGTCCCTGAGTGCAGAGGCAGAGGGCTCTACCCACAGTAACAGAATTGCACCTGGAGCAGTTACTGCCTTTGAGTTGTCAAGAGAACGTTGCATTGTGCGAGTCCGCAGAGGCGAAGAGCAATGAACTCAGGGTTCTATGTCAAAGAAGAGACCGGCGCCGTCCCAACCCTTACATGTTCCCGACAGAACCATTTAAGCTACCTGAGCCTCAGCTTCCTCTTTTGTGAGGAGACAATGATTCTGGCCCCCCGTGGTGTGCGGGCAAGACACAACAAGCTCCGAAAGCACTTGGTCAACAGTCGCCAAGGTGAGTCAGTGTTTGGTATGTTCTCCTTAATGAGGCAAGAACGTGGGCAATGCATTTTTGAGAATTTTCTAATAATGTGGGAGAAATGATAAAAAGCTACCGTACTCTAAGGGGTAAGTTTCACGATCTGGAAACGTCCCTCTTGGAGGTCCCCTCAGGAAGCTGATACGCCAGGAGATAAAGACTGGTTGTGCCAGCCTCTTAGCTCCCCTAGCAGGTTACCCTCTCTGTCCACCTCCTGCTGTGATCTATGATCACGATCCACATATTTAGCGGGATTAAGGACAGACAGAGCAGGACACCCGGAAGTCCACCACTCTGGAAGTTGTTAGTTCAAAATGGAGCCACATGTGCTTTGGAGACCAGCAGTTAAGAAACTGGAGCTTCTACCTCAGCCAGCCCTGGGGAGGTCATTTAGACTTCAAGCTAGATACTCTTATGAGGAAACCCACTGGCATCTTGTTGGATGGCTCAGAAGAAAAGCCTGCCGTGGGATCTGCACCACCATCATTAGTTTCATTCTCAGTTGCTGAGCATCTACCAGGAAGTAGGCATTGTGTGGGCAAAACGGGGTTCTGAGGCAGGCAAGTTCCTGCTCTGGAGGGGCCTGTAACTGATTGCAGATGTACTCTGCAAGATGGAAACTCTGTCATGACTGCTAAGCTTCACTAAGCACTTGTCACGTACCAGGCACTATGCTAAGACCTTTACGTGTATCACCGTGTGTAAGCCTCACACAATCTGATCAGCTCCATTCTTAGATGGAGAAACCCATGTCCACAGAAGTTAAATCAGTTGCCCAATGTCCAAGCTGGCATATGGTAAAGCCGGGATTCAAACTTGAGCTTTGACTCTAGAAGCCATGTCTGCAACTCCCATGCCCAGTGTAATGGGTGGGTATGGATAAAGTGCCATGCAGGGACATGGGGCTGGGGACTGGACCCTGGAGTCCAGGATGGGTTTTTCGTTTTGTTTTGTTTTGTTTTGTTTTTAGGTTTTTGTCATAGGGCACACGTGTTTGCTAGTGAGAGAGAGAGAGACAGAGCAAGAGATAGTGAGAGGGAAAGTGAGAAATTACTCACCCCACTCCACCCTCCGAGGGGATGGCTATGTTGCAATCCCTTCTCTATCCTCCTCCTGCGATTTTGAGTATCCACACCCAGTGTGATTTTCAAGTTGCCAGGCCTGGGACTTAAACTTCAATTGGCCATGTGAGCATCCAGGGACTTAACCACTATGCCACCTGCCAGATCCCCAGGATAGGTTTTGAAACCAGCTAAGTGTGAGTCTTAAAACCATCTGCCTCATCAGCTGGGGGCGCTAAGTTACACCTACTGCCTGAGGCCAAGGAGGCCAATGATCCCTCTCTGGAGGATGTGGGGATGAGAGGAGCTGACCTAGTGAACAGGTAAGGCACCCTCTTGGGTTTGCTCCACTGTATCAAGAGAGATCAGAAAGACCACGTGAGACTTGAGGGGAAACAGAGTGGTAAGGCACGGCCACAGGACGAGAGCTCAGAGTGGGACGTGATTGGAAAGGAAGGCAAGCCCACGTCTAGGTTGGGAGGGCAGTGACTTCTGTCCCTGTTTACTGAGGACCTCCTTTGAGTATGCCAGAGAGACTTTATAGGGTTCATCCTCAGAAGACACTCTTTGAAGACGGGTGGGGGACAAAGGGAGCAGAGACGCAACAGTGAACTGGCCAACCCTTTCCTTCCCTCTGGCCTCCCCCTGGGGCTTGCACCACAGGACGCTGGGAAAGCCAAAGGCATTACTGAGCACCGCACAGACCCTGGCATCACCGCCATCACACGGTGCACCAGCAAGCACACGCGCACACACACGGAGGGGAGGGGGGTGGGAGGGTGGCGAGAAGCCAGCTTAATTTTCCAACGGGTTGCATAATGCTTAGGTGATATTAAAATAGCTGATGAAAAATCCACTTTAATCTTTTTTGGGTGGGTGCTGAGGGCTGAAGAGCATTGCTTAGATATTTCTGACAGAATCATTAACAAGAAATAAGCTGCCAGCACTGAGCTGCAAAAATGCCAGCTCCTAAAACCACGGTCTCCTGCACCTTCCCGGGGCCACAGATTAGACTGGGGGAGGGACAGAGGCCTTCTGTATGTGTGGAGCTGAGGAGGGGCCAGGCCACCTGTTTGGCCCTCACCAGCTGCTCCTACAGATCAGGCGCGTCCTTTCTGAGCTGGACAGAAACACCACCCCGGAAATCATCGCCTCCTGCCAGACCCCAAAGAACCCTCTGTCTGTGCCAGTCACTTGGCACGTAATCGTGTCCAGCCTGTGCCTGCTCTTCTCCCGGTGCCTCCGAATAATCTGATTTGTAACTCTTTCAGTGTGCAATGAATTTTCTCACCCAAATTGTGAATGCCTTGAAAGAGGGCTAGAGTTGTGCTCATAGCAAAATCCTGTGTCCTTGGGTCCAGGACAGACCAGATAGCAAATATTCCGCCACACTGCTAGATAATGAGCCTATGGTCCTTGAAAGTCTCCTAACAGACGATGTGTCCTAATAATATGCACTAAATTTTCATCTGCACATGCCAAGAGTCCAGAACACAGCCTGGCAGACAGTAGTCTGGCAAGGATTCCTTTGGAAGCCATCTTAATTCCATCCTGGAAGGAAGGTTTCATCTGTTAAATTGGGACCTGGATGGTAAATGGCAATTAGGCAGATGAAGTGGGGGTGCGGCAGGGGAGGCAAGAGCAAAGGCCTGGAGTCAGGGAGGGTGTGGATGTGGGGCTGTGTAAGGGCTTCAGAGCACCCTGGAGCAGCAGCTGTCTCGCACAGAATCAGGTGGCTGCGGGGCAGCCTCACTATTGGAACAGGAGGGAAGGAGGGAAGGAAAGGCAGGCCCGTTTTAGGTCTGGTGGCAGAAGGCTGAGAAACTTCCATATGGCTTCTATTGTCTCTCTGAAGAGGGCAGTAAGGTTACCTTCTGAGAGGGAAGAGGGAGCGGGGAAGGTGGGAGGTTTAGGAGCAAGGATGAGGTTTGAAATAGCCACCGGAGAGAACGGAGAGAGATCAGAGTTGAAGAAAATGGAGGCTTCTCGCGTAGGGCTGAGGATGCAACTGAGGTTGTAGACCATACATTTCTGTTATGCCTTGTGTGTCCAAAATGTCCTTGGTACCCAAGAGTGGGTAGACTGATCGGGGTTGGGTTTCCTCAGGTGGAAGGGATGGAGAGCGCAGGACAAAGGCATGGCAGACTCTTGTGGAGAGAATGGCTGAGGTAACAGGCCATGGACTGAGCAGGGTGGGGAGGCCGGCTGACAGGCAGGGGAAATCGGAGGCGACGGGCTGGAGCCATCTGAAAGATGTTGGAAAGCACAAGAGGTGCCTCCAGCTGCTGGGATCACCAGGGCCGGGCGAGGACACTCAGAGGCTGGGCATTGCTGTGGATTTCTAGGCTCAGGACTGGGCGGCCACGTGGAAATGAGGAGGTTAGGTAACGTGTTGGGAGGGCTGCAGAGGATGGAGAGACAGACCAGGGGTCCTGCTCCCCAGCTCAGATAGCCCCGAAGCAGCCATTCTGATTCAGGGGTTCACACCAGTCAATCAGTTCAATAGTCTTATTTTAAAACTGGGCTGACCCAAGGCTACAGGATGGGACTGAGGCTAGCGAGGCTGCCCCAGACTCTCCCCAGCCTCCCTACCCCAGGCCAGAGCTCTCCTTCCCCTGGACAGTGTGCACTCTTCCCCAGGAGGCAAGCGGAAGAAGAGAGGCAGGAGACGCAGGCCTCCACCTAGCAGGTCTAGGAGAGCTCCGGCCTTCCCAGCTCAGCTCCCCCAACCCCACACTGACCCAGCCAGTTCAGCGGGTTCCGGTCAGGCCGGAAGCACGTGGCACCCCACCCAAGCGGTTGCCCTGGAGACCCGGGCTGTTTACCAGTGGGACGAGCTGGGTTCCTGGTGCCTGGCGGATGGAGCAGAGCAGAGCGGTGAGGTGAGCTCTGCCCGCTGCCCAATCCCGCAGCTGGTCCACAGCCCCACCCGGCCTGGAGGGGGCTTGGAGAGGCCGGCCCCAAGCCCTCCATCCCCTCTGTCCCCTGGGCGACCGCCCCTGCCGCCCCCAAAATCAGTCCCCCAGAGACTAACCCTGAGAGATGGGAGAGGGACCTTGGGAGAAGTCGCTAGCCCCCAGGGGCTAAGCAAGCTTGGCCAGAGCTCACCGTTCTGAAAGAGGACAACGCCCAGGCTCTGCAGAAGCCCAGGGGCCTACGAATCCGCTGAGCCATGCCCCCCTGCTGGGCTGTACAGGCAGGAGAGGAAAGGATGTCCCATTCACACGCAGAGACGGAAACAGATGGGGCCTCCCCCAGATCTGTGCTCTTTCACCCAAGTCAACTCTCACTTTCTAGATGCTCTTTCTTGCCCCTCCTCCAAACTCCACCTTTCACTCCTAAGCCTCTTTCCTTCTAGGGTTGTCGGAACTTGGAAATCATTTCGTTATCCCCGCCACCCCCCTTCTGTGCTCGAATCATCCCCAGTTCCCTTTGCTAACCTTGGATCACTTGGTAGCTCGTGGTTGGTTCAATGTAGCACTTTGCACAGGACAGTGTATTCTAATCATTAGTCTGGGTGGAACTGGGAATGGTCCCAAAGTTTTCTCATTCTCAGGCCAACTATCGTCTCCTGTTGATTCTTCTAAGCGTTTGCATCCTGCAAGCCTGGTGGCGGGATTGGCGGGGGATAGTATTAACTGATAAACATTTTTAAAAGACCAATTCAAATATATGCATCTTGGTATATACCAGCAGATGGTATGTAGGTGGTTATATTTTACTGCATTTACTGTAGGTTTCCATTTGGGTTGTGAGTGAAATGGGGTGGTCTGGCCCTGCGGTGGGTGTGGGCAGGGATGTGAAAGCAGGGATCTTGCTTTAGCCCTTCCCATCAGATCATTTCTCTCTTTCCAGTTGATTTGGTGCTTAATCTCAAGGAAGGGGCACTCGCCCTTCTGGCAACTTCTTGGAAACCGTTACCAGTGTTTGTTTCCCGATTCCCAGCAGGCCTCTGGGGTGCAGCTCTTGTGTTTAAGTCAACAGGCCACTTGCCTACTCCGCTGGCAGCTTGATGGATGCCTACGCCTAGATCTGTCAAATCACTTTGTGGTTGAGTGTCTGCCAGTCCCGGCGGTGGGGAAATAAGCTGAGTAAGGATAATGATGGCTGCTGCCTTCCTTGGCTGAGAGCTACAGGCAGAGTTCGGGACCCAAAGTGCGACTATAAAGACACAGTTGGCTCAGATCCCCAAACACCTGTCTCCCCACCTCCCCACCCATGTGATGGATGCTAGGGAGAGCTGGTGTTCCCTTCGTGTAGCAGATGGTCCCTGAGCTCGGGAGGAGGCAGTGGGTTATGAAAGCAGGTTGGATGTAACGGTTTTACCTGAAGGAGGTGTTAGTCTCTAAATAACCGTGTGTGGGTTTATAGGAATTAGTCATAATTGAGGTTTTTCTCTGAGATAGCTCGCAGTCATGTTATCTTATGACCAGGGTGTCTTGACTATGACGCCCCCTGAACATGGATAATTATATAGTACCAAAAGGTATAGAAAGTGCATGCACATACTCGAGTTTTTCTGTTAAAAATAATCCCGCAGAAAGCCTGTGAGAACACATGACTTCCCTCATCAAAGTTGTTAAGAAGAGGTTTCTAAGTTACCAAACTTACTGACAGTTAAACCTTCCTGCGGCATGTGTGGGTGTTGGGAGCCAAGCCTGTGATAATTCTGGAGAAGCTGCTGTGGCAAATTAATGGCCATTCCACAAGCAGGGGGGAGGGGTGGGGAGGCGGAGCAGGGGGAGCTCATCTTGGGCAGGACAGCTGGTCAGTGAGGACCTCATGCCTTCCGAAGTTCAAGTGCAGCGCTGCTTCATTACAAGGGAAAGATTTTAGAACTAAACTAAAAGGGGAAAAACACATTCCTCACATTTGATCAGAAAATAGATGAAACTAGCAAGGAGATGGGCAGGCTTTTTTGATGCCAAACTTTACTGAGGAGAAGGCTCCTGAACCACCAGCAGCCAGATTGGGTGCGAAGCCGGCGAGAAGTGGGCGTGGAGAAAGCAGCGAGCTGGGCGGGCGTAGACGGAGCAAACAGAGGCCTTCAAAGTAAGAAAGCGAGGGCGACTTTGTCCGGGATGTCGAGAGCAGTACGTCAGGAGTACGTCGAATGTCGTGTCTCGTTCGCCGTTTTAGTGGCGAGGAGGAGGAGAGCCCTATAATTAGGCAACACCAGGAGCAGGCACTGCATGGGGAGGTGACGACACAAAGCCGAAGGGGCTTGACCTATACTGCCCTGTGTTGTGGGTGAAGGGTACTTGGAGGAAGTGAACTGAAAGTCAGGAAAAATGTGGAATTAGGAGGGAAGTAATCAGCTCAGGACTTTGCTGCATACGTGGTATGGCATGGAAATCAGCCTCCTGGCATTTCTGTGCACTGGAGAAGGCAGGCAGAAGCCCCCCGGGTAACCGGCTGGGTAGGTGACTAGGAATGCAATCATGGGGCACCTGGGGAACGCTCTAAAGCAACAAGTAAGGCCTGCCTGGAACGAGAGAAAGAACTAAACTGACGAACAGAAAGCCAAGAACAAAAGCACACACTGATTAACATTGAATTAAGCCACTACCATGTGCCAGACCTTCCCACCTGACCTCCGTTATTTCCTGCAGACAAGGAGACCCATGGTCAGAAGTACCGAAGTCAGACCGTCAAGGTCATTTGATAAATGAGGACCGTTACTTACCAGGAGGGTAGAAGAGTTGGCCCATGGTCACATGACTAGCTGGTGGCAGAGCCGGAAACAGAATCCAAGCCTTGTGACACCCCATCCTGTGTCCTTTGCACCCAAGGACCATGAGGCACTAGGTCACCAGGAAGTCTTTAGAAAACTAGGAGAGACCTGATTAGCCTGTGAGCAGAGAGAGTAGCAGTCAGAGTGGGGTTGGGGTTGAGAGGGAGGTGTTTGCAGTGTTCTGGAAAAGAGGTCAGCGGGGGTTGGGGGAGGTGTTCATGATGGGCCACCACGGTAGCAATGAAAGAACGGGTGACGTGATTTGGAGATTCTGGGTCTGCACAGAGAAATGCCCAGGTTGCATTTAGTACCTTCTGTGGGATCTACTCAAGAGCGCCCTGTGAGTGTGGACCCCAGTGCAGCTGCACCCACAGCGTTTACAAGGTAGCTGAGCAGACAGAAATGTAAACAGCTACTGGGAGACAGAATGTGATGTGCTGGGACCCAGCCAAGACTGGTCCTCAAGAAGCAGTTTGTCTGGGTGCAAAGGACTCAGGGCTGAACGCCACGAGCCCTGAGTTCTCTTCCACGCGCTGCCACCAGCCGTCACTCTACCTTTCTGGCTGTATAGACTAGCCTGTGCCAAATTCCCCTTCAAAGCTGGTGTAGGACAGAGTTCGACAATTACAGCCTACAGATCAAATCCTGCCCACCACCTGTTTTTGCGTGGCTCATGAGCTAAGAGTAGCTTTTACATTTTTAAATCACTGAAAAAAATCCAAACGGAGAATATTTTGTGATGCATGGAATTTTATAAAATTTAAATTTCGAAGTCCGTAAATGCAGTTTTATTGAAACACAGCCACGCCCATTTCCTTACACACTGTGGTGCTGGGACACAGCCACGCCCACTCATTTACATACATCTAATGCTTTTGCACCACAAGGCAGTTCCGTAGCTGTGCAGACTGCCTGGCCCATAAAGCCAGAAGTTTGCACTGTCTGGCTCTTTACAGAAAAGGCCTGTTGACCCCAGTCTGGCATCAGTGTAGGTGTCCCCTGGTATCCACAGGGGATTGTTTAGGAACCTCTGAGGATACCAAACCCCACCGATGTAAAGCATTTGCACATAACCTACAAATCCCCTCACATACTCTAAGTCACCCGTCTGTTACTTACAGTGCCCAATACAACGTATCAATAAATGCAACTTTCTGCCAATATTTCTTATACTTGTTTATGGACTCATGACGAGAAAATAATCTGGGGCCAGCAGGTGGCGTGGAGGTTAGGGTAGCTGGATCCCACACGGCCAATGCCGGGCATGTGCACATATGTACCCCAAATCTTGAGAGGAGTCTGGAGGAGAAGGGATTGTGGTGTGGCCATCTCTCCCCCGGCCGGGTGGGTGATTTCTCACATTCCATCTCGCTGTCTCTCTCTCTCTCTCTCTGGTGAGCGCATGTACCCTATAGCAAACTTTTAAAAAAAAAGTCTGCACATGCTCAGTGCAGATGCCACCGTCATCACGCCTAAGTACGGTACAGTCAGCAACATTCCCGCTGCTGTGGCTGAATCCGCAGATATGGGGCCAGTTGCACCTCCCCTGCGAGTTCCGGCAGATGGCTGGACCAGCAGTGGAGCCTTCCTGTTCCTCTCCCCCCAGCTCCTGGACAACGCTAGGACAGTGGAGGGGCATTTCATTACGTGACTTGTGCAGAACCACCTGGCAAGGTTGAATCAAAGGACAATAGGAAGGAAAATGAAGTAAGAGCAAACTAGGGGTAGTGGGGGAAAAGCAATGAGAAAGGATTGAGAGACAAGGGGGACACGGGGGTCCTAAAGTATGGCTCTTCACAGTAAGTACCCAACCAGAGCAGACTGCTTGCCCCTGGTTTATGGGGGCTCACCACAGGGGAGTGCGGGAAGAGATTTGTTGACTACCTCTCTTCCCTGCTTAGTGATTTTTTTTTCAGAGATTTTTGCTGGAGAACGTGTGCACTTGTCAGAGAGACAGAGGGACAGAGACAGAGGGAGGACAGTCATGCCGCAATCCCTTTTCCATTCTCCTCTCAGCATCTTGGGCAGGCACGAACATGTGCCCAATGTGAGATTCAAGCCAAGGGTCTGAAATTCAAACTGGTTGGACACTTGGGAGTCCAGTGCCTTAACCACTGCGCCTCCTGCTGGCCCCTCCCTGTAATTTAACAGGGCTTCTCACTCGAGCAAAGGCAGCTGCTAGCAACACTCCCGCATAAGCCTCCAAGTCCATGGAGTGGGCTAGAAGCCAGGAAATTGGCACAGCAGGCTCTGCCCTGCTCCATGACTTCACCCTTGCTCTTCCCTCCTTGTGCATTTTCCCTCTAGATCAGGGCGGGCAAACTACAGCCGGGGACCAAATGTGGTCCACCTCTCGCTTTTGCAAATAAAGTTTTATGGGAACACAGCCACAGTCAGTTGTTGACTGTGCTGTTGTGCTGTTTTTGTGCTGCAGTGGCAGAGCTAAGTAGTGGCAACCAGACCATGTAGCTCCCAAAGCCAAAAACACTTATGATAAAACGTGGCTGACTCCTGCTCTACAGTGTAACGTGGTTTGTTCCTTCCGGTCATTCTAGTCTCTCAACTTAAAGGCCCCTCCTTTTAAGACTCAGTCCCCAGCCATGGTCACACTCTGGTACAATACTCTGTTGCATAGCAATTATTACTCTTTGAAAATATGTTAACTTGTGTGTTTAGCCTCCGTCTTTCCTAACTGTAATAATCTAAGCTGCAAGGACTTTGGCTCACTGATATGGTCTGAAAGCCTTGTTGGTGCTTATTCTGGGCACTTGGAAAGCGACTGGTTTAGATCTAGGAGTCCTGTGAAGTTTAACCCATGGCCTCCTGTGTTTCCTCCCTGCCTCCCTAGGGATCTCGAGAAGCAATGGCCACAGAAGCCCCTGTGCATATACCACCACCTGAATGCAGCACCGCCGGCGGCACAGCAGCTGACAGCATCATTTGGCAGCCACGGCCACTAAACATGCATGTCATAAGGCCCAAGTCCGCCAAGGGACGCACCCGGCCGAGTCTGTGCAAATCCCAGGGCACAGAGGTCAGCTCTCACCACGTACCACCTTCTCTGCCTCCAGCCATTCCCTGTGAGTCAGCCAGCAGCCAGGAGCCAGGAGCCTGTGCACCCAGCTCTCCAAATCAGGGGCCTCCCGATGAGATCCCTGAGCTGCTGCAGCAAGTTCCCATTGGGGCTTCCTCTTCTCTCAATAAATACCCAGTCCTTCCTTCTATTCACAGAAAGAGCCTAGAGGAGGGGGCTGTGGAAACAGTGGCTAGAAAAGCCAGCTCACTGCACCTGAGCAGCATCCGGGCTCTGTATCAAGAGAAGACCTGCCCTGTGAAGACATGTGAGGAAGCGTCCAGAACTCAAGTCTGTGACCCAGAAGGGAAACCCAACGTCCAAACCAAGAGTCGGGGCTCCTCCAGGGTTAGAGATCTAGAGGAGCCATCAGATCGGGAACCAAGGCTGCTGCTTGCTGTCAGATCACCGTCAGGCCAAAGGTTCGTACGCCACTTCCGGCCAACCGATGACTTACAAACAGTTATCGCCGTGGCAGAACAGGAGAACAAAACCACCTACCGACACTGCAGCATCGAGACCATGGAGGTGCCCAGGAGACGTTTCTTTGACCTCACCAAATCTCTGCAAGAGTGCAGAATCCCTCACAAGTCGGTGCTGGGCATTTCACGGGAAGACAGGGCGGGGTGGCCCTGAGTCCACAGACAGCCCTCTAGCCAGGATCCTGGGACTCTGAGCATGCTTGGGGGCCATGGCTTCCCAGGCAGCCTGGTGCCAAGTGCCATGTGGACTGGTGCAGCTGGGACTCTTGTCTCCACAGCATGTCTCCGGAGGCTGTGAGACCTTCACATACACCAAGTGTGCTGAGAAAGACTCTCTCCCCGTCGTTACATCCTCTCCAGCACTGGAGTGAACTGGCAAGTTATCGTGACTACTCCCGAAACAGCTGTGGCCAGGCCTTCTCCTCTCCAGAGTTCTGGGTCCTTCTCGAATAATGGTCCTTTCTGGAGCACCTGCTTGCCTTTTTTTAACTCTGGTTCTCTTAACGCCAATGGTTTGCCTTTCTGTATTTGATGCAGGATTAAACACTTCTCAGAGAGGGGTCTAGTCTGGTAAATAACCAGGGTCCAGGAAATAGCTAACTAGCATTTGTATTTCTTGCAAGTCTCTTTCAGACACAGGCAGGGGATCCTGTCTTTGGAAGCGGCCCCCTGCTGGGCTCAGGCGGGCAGTCGTACGGTGATCACATGTGTGTGAGGTGAGATCTAAGGGACGGATAGGTCTTTTGTGCACACAAATCCCCCAGCGCCTCAGCATCTCTGAAGCCGGCCTAGGGCTGGAAAGTGGCCTCCACTACTGTGGATTAGGCCAGTCGCTACTTTGAAATAAAGACCGACCAGGCTTACAACTTCAGTAGCTTCTCTGTGTGTGCAGAACTTGCAAACTGAGAAAAGCCAGTGTGATCTGATTTCCTTTGCTCCGTCAGTGAAGCAATCTTTCGTTTTGAAAATGCACACACCTACAAGTCTGTACACGTTTGCGCTAACAGCCCGTGGCACGTCTGCTTCTAGCATGCAGGGGCCTTTGGAACAATAACCACAGTAGCCCTGTTCTCTGGTTTAGAATCCTCTGGAGAAGGAGGAAGGAGCCTTGCTGGGGTGTTACTCGGCTGTGCCTGGGGTGAGAGGCCATGGGCCCAGGCATCTGGTCATGGCATGAAGAACACCTAACTGCCTTAGCCTGTGCTGCTTTGAAGACCGCCGTGGCATCTCGTTTTTCCAACTCCGAGGTGGTGATGTGGACAATTTGCCAAAGTTCTCATGCATTGCAAGTTCAGCCAGTCTCCCACAACTTGTCTGGATCCCCTTTACGGCCAAATCACTATCCAGTGTA
>NW_006159616.1:3844811-3847587 GCF_000334495.1 Tupaia belangeri chinensis | reverse complement strand
TGTAGGGAACACCTTGTGCCCCCAGAGCTTGGCCATCAAGAATCCCTAAGTATCGACATGTGCCTCCACCTCCTAGTGCACAGAGAAGGCAGGAATCAGGAGTGCTAGATGCATATAAATGTTGTTGCCTCAGCAACAAGTGCGTCTTGGGCAGAGATAAGGCATGTGGTTAAAAATGTTACTTCTAGTAGCAGAGATTATCATGTCCACTGCTTGACCTAAAGAAGGCTCGCCATATCCTAACTGCATCCCACAGCCCCAGATCACTCTAGAATAGGTCATTTCTGAATGTCTTGCTAACTGTTTGAATACCATCCTGCTATGGTCAGCTGCTCCTGTGAGTGGAAAGGTCAGTTGGGGCTGGTAGTGCCTTAGACTGGCCTGTGCAACTGATCACCTCTCCCAGTTCCTGATCATGGCAGAAGGGACTGGTGGCGTGAGCCTGGTACCTACAGTACAGGGATCTCACCTCCCACCAGGACTCAGCACGTAACTTTGCCTCTGATCTGGGAGGCTTGAGGGAAGAGTTGCCCATAAAATCACACCTACTTGGTGGTAAGAATAAAAATCCCACCCACCTGGGACTTGGTAATTTTTCAGGATAGGAAAAATAGCAAACTTAAGTGAAATGGAGCATGCTTGGAGGAGTTAGAATCATCTGCACTTAGGAGTTTGCTGCCATTTAGCTTTAGAATTTGGGGTGGTGGAAAAAATGGAATGCATGAAGCACAGAAATGTTTTAGGATATTTTAGGATATGTGAATAAAACTGGATCTCGATCATCTTAATAAACTTGTTTTTGACAAAAGATGATGACACTTAACAATAAAAACCAGTTTGTGTGAAACTGAGCTGGTGGAGAAGTGCATCTTGCGTTGTAGCCTAAGACGTCAGCTACCACACGTTGACGGACAGAGCCCCGGTTTTCTCATGCTCCAGACACCCCACTGCTACCGCACAGCCTCATGGCCTTCAGCCTCCATCTTGGCACTTAGCACATCTGTGTGGAGACACTCCCCTGACTTTCTCCTGAAAAACCATTGCAAGTCTAATCTCAAGGGTTGGGGAAAACAGACTACATCAGGATTCAGAGCTGTTGGTGGCTGCATGGGGTATTACCAATTAGGCAGACCATCCTAATGGCTCAACCCGGCCCAGGACACTACCCTTAGTGGCCCTAGCGAGACCAGTCTTGCCCATTCTGTGGTCACAGTCTTCAGTCAGTCATTTAACCAACTCTCACTGAGGGCCTACCCCGTGACGCACTTGGTGACAGGCTTTGGCATCCTAGCAAGGAAATGTTGGCAAGAAAATATGGACCCACCCCTGCACTCTCACTCAGACGTCACTGAAGCCAGTGACTCTTTCTTTACCGTGAGGGATCCAAGTGAGGACGTCACTATATCCCTGGCGTGCCTTCTCCCCACCTTTTGGAAACGCAAAGGAAGTGCTTCCCTACCTTCTCTAGTGATGGCGCTGGGAAGAACCGCTCACTGGGGATATGAGCTTTGCACAGGACAAAGCTTCATGATAAGTTATTCCAGGATATTCCCTGATTAAGTCCAATAGGTAAATTAGTCCTGGCAGCAGAAAGAACAGCAGGAGAAATAAGTGACTCATCATTTCGAATCCAAAAAATTTGCACCAACAGATGGCAGGTGGTTTAATGCAATAGTCCTCACCCGGGAAGTACCTGGGGATGCGGCCAACAACTGTCAAGCCAGGACAGTGCTGCTGAAGAGATGCCTGTAAACACGACTGCCGGCCAGCGGTCACCCAGAGCTCACGGAAGACACTTCCGCAACAATCCGAGCTGAGCCTGGAGACACTTCCTTGCAATCGGTGACTTCAGACGCTAATGACAGATTCCCCATGCTACCAGAGCAGGCTTTCGGGAACCAAATTGCATTTGTTCATGCTCTCATCTGCCATTTTAAATAGGGCCACTCTGCCCTAAGAGACAAAGACGTTTCTCTTTACACCGTTTTATTAAGGTCTTCGTAAGAAATTGAGATAAAAAGTCCATGATCTCCTGTAGTTCAGGGTATATTTTAGATAAGCCTTTATATAGTAAGAGAATCTACTTTTCTGCCTTTTAAACAGAATCACAAAGAGAACTAGATGATCTTGCTTTAGCACTAGTTTGGAAGTCGTCCTGAGAATTCAGCAGGCGTATCTGTAAAGCAAGATACCCAGTGAAGTTCACGAGCCTACTTACTCTCAGCCGGAAACAGGAACCAAGCCACCTGACTATCAGCAGGGAAGGTCAGAAGCCACCACAGAGGAGGTAGCAAAGTAAAGCAGACTTTGGGCGACTCAGTTCCAGCATGCAGGACTAACCCATGTTATACAAATAAAAACGTGTGTTTATTTTCTATGATGGTGACGTGCCATTTTCCTTTCCTGGGAGTTCCTACCAGCCCCTTCTGACATCCATCTGCATCCTTCTCCTCCTTAGGAGGTAGAAACACTCCCAAATAGCTGATGCTAGAGGACAAGCCTCTGGAGGTATTTTTGGACGTAACATAAATCCTGTCCTGAGGGGTTGAACAACTGAGGTGACAAATGCCATCAGGTAAAATTAAGTGAGGCTCATTCACACTGTCCTGTCCTGGCTGCTGCCTGGAGAGGAGGCTGTAAGGGCCAGGGTGGAAAATGGAAGGCCAGCCACCAGAGGGGTGACGCACTCAGGGGAGAGGTGACACACTCAGAGGAGAGGTGGTGGTGGCTTGGGCCGACGCAGTAGCCACAGATGTCACAAGTGGTAGCTAGATTT
>NW_006159616.1:3817975-3844582 GCF_000334495.1 Tupaia belangeri chinensis | reverse complement strand
GGGGGGGGGGGGGTGGTGGCTGGGGCCGACGTAGTAGCCACAGATGTCACAAGTGGTAGCTAGATTCAGACAAATGACCTATTTTCTTACTGAAAAACAGGCAGGATTGTTTGACAAATTAGGGCTTCCCACAGCTTGACCAGTCTCACCACTGTGAACGTGACTGACAGTATACACGGCAGGCATGGGGAAAGCACCGACCCACGGCAACGTTCGCAGGGGAAAATGCGTGTTTTTGAACAAAGTGTCCAGAGACTTCCAAAGCTATTCATTACTTCAGTTAAGAAGAACTATGCCTAAAAGAGTCACCATTTCACTTCAGTTTAGGTTTAAGTTAAAACTAAGTACTATCAAATTCTAGGAGTATGGTTACCGACCAGAATTACTCACCAAGAAATCTTTGTTCCAATTCAATAACACGTTGTTTAACTGCACCTCGCTTCCTTCTCTCCTCCCTCTCTTGCCTCCATTCACTCTGTTTATTCAGAGCAGCAGCTGATCTGGAGTGCATATCTTCTTGACAGGTCTAACGGAATCACGCTCCCATGACCTAATTAGTAAATATCTTAGTTTCATAATGTTCATGTCCACCTGTTTGTTACAACGTGGGGATCTGGGAAAGTGGGGCCTTGGGCCTTTTTGTAAGCAGTTTTTTTGTGTGAGAACCGCGTCTTTCTGACACCTGTCCTCTCTGGCAGGAGATGCAGGTAGCATGGGCCCACTCTGGCTGGTGAGCACCAGCAGCAGACCGCGTGGGTCTGCTCAAGCTCTAGCCCACTGTTGACAAGAATGACCAGCCACCTGCAGACAAACCCTGTGAGAATGGTGACAACTCCCTCCCTCCCCACTGGGGAGGACAGTCTGGAAACTGGCCACTGTCTCCACTCATCTGCCACATCCAACCTGCAGCTGTCAACCCAGACCAGACGTAAGTGTTCCAAGTCCTGAAGACTCTGGGTCTAGACTCCTGCACACTCCATAGAGGGTTTCCAAAGCCAGGGCTTGGTCGCCACTTGTTCTTTTCCTTCTTCATTGACTGCCCAGCAGCTTTCATCTCATTCAAACCATCCGTAACAAACTCGTTCAGCAAACATCTAGTAAGCACCTATGTGCCATGCACATACTGGGCCCAACAGGGTAGGCTGACAATTCCTGCCCTACACGGGGGTTACATTCTAATGTGTGGGGGGAACATAAAATAAAAAACATACATAGTAAAAATTAGTAATATAGAATGGTAGGAGAGGACTCATGCAATGGACAAAGGACAAACTGAGCAGGGTAAGGGGGATCTGGAGTGCAGGGCAGAGAGGCTGGCAGAGGGTCAGACCTTACCTCGGTGGGCAAGGGAGATCTGGGTGAAGGATCTGAGGGAGATGAGGGTGTCAGCACGTGGGTCTGTGGGAGAAGAGTGTTCCCAGCAGAGGGGACAAAAGCGGAGCACAGTCCGAGTCCGATAGAGGAAAGGTGACAGGCAGTGTGGCTGCAATGAGGGAGGAGGAGAGCTGTCAGAGACGAGAGTGAGAGACAGACACTGTCACTCTGAACCCAGTAGACGGGGCACTCCTGATGTGCGTGTCTAAGTCAGCTCTCCGGCTGCTGTGGTGACGACAGGCAAATGGAAGATTAAGGGCCACGTACAAGTGACTGTCCTTGCCCAAGTGAGATATGATGACCAGGGTGGTAGCCACAGATACCACGAGGGGTGGTCAGATTCCAGGTACAGATAGATCTACTTTAAAAAAAGGGAGTAATACGTATTGTTTCAATAATACAATATTAAGGTGAATACTGGTCTATGATATATGTCACCATCATAAATAATTTTTCTAGGCAGAAAAAGCTCATTCTTACAGAATTCACTATACTTTGCCCTTAATGCAAAATATATTTTAATAGAAAAGATTGAAAAAGAAAATAAAAATCATCCATAATCCTTTCAGTCAGGAATAAACATTGTTAATATTAGGCATATTTTATTTCATTCTTAATGATTGAATTTATGTTGAACACCATTTTTTTTTGCCAACAGTCACATATATATATTTTTAACATTTGTATTTCTAGTAAACAGTTTTACATTCTTTATCCAAATGTCTGTAGTCTTCATAATTAATCTTAAGACTTACGACTATAAGACTTAAGACTTTAAGACTGAGTAATACATATGTAATTTTTTTTTATTCAGAGGGGTATGTGCAGTCTACAGAAAGAGAAAGTACATGCATGCACAAGAGAGACACTCCCTCCAGCGGGGCATGGGCACTCACAGTCCCTCTTCCTCCATCCCCTCAGGATCTTGGCACTGGTATAGTTTTCAAGCCACTGGGACCAGGATTCAAACCCCAGGTGACCACGTGGGATCCAGTTCCCCCTGCACAGTGCTTAACCACTGTACTACAGTGCCAGCCCCCCCCCCGACTGAGTAATAGTCCAACAGGATAATACTCTGTAATTTATTAAACTATTCCCCTTTTATGGAACATCTACATGTTTCCAGGTTTTTGTCTGTTTGTTTTGTTATAGAAGTCAGTGCTAGAATCTTCATTAATATAGTTTTTTCATCTTTTGAATGATTTCTTTAGGATACATGTCTGGGGATAGGACCAGTAAGTCAAACTATATAAAAAAAATATGGAATTTACTTTGCTTTTCAAAGGGTTGCATAGCAAAGCATGTAACAGTGTCATTTGCAGCATCTTAAGTTTTTTCTTTTCTTTTCTTAAGTTTTGCTAGAGGGTGTGTGCGCTCACCGGACAGAGAGAGAGAGAATTCCCCCCGGGGGATGGGCACACCACAATCCCTTCTCCATTTCCCACTTGAGACTTGGGGCACACATGCACATGTGCCCAGTGTGATTTTTAAGCTGCTGAATCAGGACTAGAACCGCATAGTCAGCCATGTGAGACCCAGCTGCCCTAACCTTCATGGCACCTGCTGATCCACAGCATCTTAAGCTTCAAGATGACCACGTTTTATAATTTTCCCTAATTTTGTTGATTGAAAATGGAAATTTTTTCTTATTTTGCATACTGTTAGTTAAATACTAATATTTCCCACGTCCTTCAACACATTTTTACTGTTAAAATGAAAAACTGAGTAGGCACTTTGTTGTCATAACCTGGGATACGCTTTTCTGACTAAACCAAGGAAGGAAGAGACTATTGACAAGGTGGTGAGAGAAATTTCTTTATTCTTATTTATATGAAGCATTATACTTTTCAAAATACATATGGTATTAAACTGTATACATGTTGGATTTTAACTAAGCAAATCTTTTTTTTTTAAGACTTTTTGCCACAGGGACTGTGCACTCAATAGAGAGACAAAGAGACAGTGAAAGGGAAAGTGGTAAATCACCTCCCAGGTGGGATGGCCACACTGTAATCCCTTCTCCATTCTCCCGGGATTTGGGGCATGCAAGCACATACACCCAGCATGATTTTTCAAGCTTCCAGGTCCGGGACTCAAACTGTGGTCAGCCATGTGGGAGTCTAGCACATTTACCGCCATGCTACCTGCTGACCTCACAAAGCAAATCTTATTTAAATACGTATCTTTCACTGAACCAACAAGCTGAACACGTGTGTGTCCCAGCCATGGAACATGATGATGAAGTAGGCTGCTTTCTGCTCCCAAGGTTCTTCCCAATCTAGTGGGAAGAACCGTGTGAATAAAAAGCAGTCACTTGACAACAGTCAGACCAGCTAAGGAGAATGGTGGCAAAATAAGTCCTATTCGTCTAAGACAACAGCCTTTGGAAGGGTGTCTGAACACGCAACTTCACGGGAGCCTGGTCAAAGTCATTACCACTCAGTCTGAATTCCAGGCCTACCAAGCCACTGTCTTCTAATGCCTTCTAATTTGGATTTCAAAGAGTGCAGAGATGTGAGAAGCAGGATGCAGCAAAGACCAGCCTGGGAGCACAACAATCAGTCACCTCTATGGAGAGAACTTGCTCCCATTGCCATTGATAGGGGAAAAGGACCACGGGGGAGACACTGGGACTCGTAGATGATGCTCCTGGACCTGGTCCCAGCTGCTCAGACTACACCACACTGTTGAAACATATCCCACCAGACTGGCCAGAAAGGCATCTGGCACCAACCTGTCTAGACTCCTTGGTCCCCGCCTCCTGAAGTCCAAGGTGTGAGCGACAGGCACCTGCTCAAAAGAGAACAAGTCAACCTTCACACTCACAGCCAACCCAAGAGGCTGTCCCTTCATTTTCAGCAGAGGAGCCGCAAGACCAGTGTGCACTACTGGGTAGTGGGAGTGGACATGCAGCTGGCAGACAAGGGCCAGAGGGGAAATGCAGGCCATTGCCAAGAAATCTCAGACAGTGTGATTGCTACAGGTGGGGACAGGTAACCTTCGACTCAGCAGAGTCAGAAGTGCCTCCAAATGGCTTTCAAATTCTAAGACTGTATCCAACAGGCAAAAATTAAATAATGGATTTTAAGGGGGGGTGTGCTTAGTTTCCAAAGATTCTGAAACTTTTTTTAGAAAATCTTCCCCAGATCTTCCAAATTACAGTCTCTGGGGCTGTAGTCTTGGAAACTCCTCTTAGAAACTCCTCAGGGAATGCTAAGGATCAGCCAGGCTAAAAACTTGTGGACTGGACTAGGTCATTCCAAGGTCCCTCCACACCTGTGGCCTGATTCTCTTAGTCTCACCAGGCCAGACCAATGCGTGGCCTCCAAACCTGCCCAGGCCTGTCCAGCTCTCATATCTTTGCTTGGGCCTCCTCCTCCCCAGCCCGGCTCTACTCGTCTAGAGGCCATCTTTCAGTTTCTCCTCAGACCGATGCTCTCAGCTGGAAATGGCCTCTCCCTTGGGGTTTCCCAAGCTCATTGTCTCCCTCAAGTGTCTGTAAAAGAAGCACTCCTACGTGGAGTAGAAAGAGTATAGGATTCAGAATCCAAAGACCCATGTTCTGTGTCCGGGTGGATCACAGTATCTCTGAGCTGCAATCCTCCCACCCACAAATGGAGTGGACTGCTTCCCAAGGGGCTGTTGTGTAGAATCAGATGAGATCCTGTGCACAGAGACTGTTTTGACATCTGTAAAAATATGTACACATGCTAACTTCTACTTTAGTGACTACCCAGCTTACACTGTTGTCATCTGTCTCTTCATTTGTGTCACAAGCATCTACTGAGCACCCACTCTATGCCAGGCACTGAGATACAAAAACATCTCTAGTGCCTAAAACCACCTAGCACGTGGCAGGCACTCAGGAAGTGATTGTGGAATGAACAAATAAAGGGTATTATGGAATCACAGATTGAGGATAAAGGAGGCTTTGGGAAAGTAACACGGAGGCTGAGACTCAAAGGCTGGGTAGGAGAAAACCAGCCAAGAGGAAAAGCAGTAACAGAACCCATGCACAGTCGGCCGGCCCCTTCTACAAGGCCGTAAGGCCCTTCAACTCCAGCCCATGCCTAATTCATCCTTGTGTGTTCTTGGGGTCTAGCAATGGGCTGCCCATCTCCCCCAGAGGAAGCTGTTGAAGAGCCTGCTGTACGCCCAGCCTGGCAGCAAGCATTGCTAAGACACTGTGCTCTGCAGGTTGGGTCTACAGCACAAACCGCAGACTGGGTACAGTGGCGTGCACCTAAAATCCCAGTCATTCAGGAGGTTGAGGCAGGAGGGTCACAGGCTTGAGGCTGGCTTGGGCAACATAGCAAGATTCTGTCTAAAAAGAGCAAGGGTCGGGACCAACAGTTAGCATAATGGCTATGTCGCTGGACTCCCATGTAGTCGACTGTGGTTCGAGTCCTGGACCCGGTGGCTTAAACTCACGCTGGGTATGTGTGTGAGTGTGCCCAAGATCCTGAGAGGAGACTGGAAGAGAAGGGATTGCGGTGTGGCCATTCCTCCCAGAGGGGGTGGTGGTGGTGGTGGTGGTGATTTCTTGCTTTCTTTCTCTCTGTCTCTGTCTCTGTCTCTGTCTTTCTGGCGAGCACATACACCCTATAGCAAAAACCTCTCCAAAAATTTTTTTAAAAATTAAAAAAAATAAAAAGAGCATGGGTCCAGTCACAGTGGTACAAGCAGAAAAGTCACTCATGTGAGGTGGCTAAGGCTGTGTGGGAGGCCTGGGTTCGGTTTCCAACCTAATATAAACAGGCCAGGCATGATGGTGTGTGCCTATGGTCCTAGCTAACCGAGAGGCTAGGGCAGACAAACTACAAAATGGTGAGACCAAGTCAAAAAATACCTCTCTTCCCCTCTTGCTCACTCTCTCTCATTAAAACAAAATAAGGATAGGCGTGGTGGACCTGTAGCACCAGCTGGGTGTGGAAAGTCACGACAGTGAAATTGGTCTTCACTGGAAGATCCTGCCTTAACAAAACAACAAAAAGTCCAACTCATTATCACAAGCACAGATCAATGTAGGTCATCTGGGTCACCCAAGCCCTTTGGCCAGTTCACATCCTGTGACGTATCTCACAATGATGCCATCCCCAGAGAGCCTGGCATGCTTTTCAAAGCTCCTTGACATTCTATGAGGGCTGGCAAGCATGGGGGAGCTCAGCCCATCTGCTCTGGGCCTCATCTACATATTTCAGATCAGGCCTCTCATTACCTTAATCAAGATAATGTATTCTTGGCAGCAGGGGACCATGTAGACAGGTAGGTTTCTATTCTCGAAATAGCCTACATTTTCACAAGAACAAAAGCCTGGTCTACAGGTGAGAAGATGCCATAGAAGCAATCAAATACTCAAGTGCCCTTGCTTGGGGTCCCTCTCAGAGACCACATCTCTAAGTACAAACGCTGTGGCCTGAGCGAGGGGACTAGCAGTAAGGCAGAGCTGTAACCCTGAGGGCACTGGTCAGATACATTTCGGCGTCACTCTGTGTGCTCTGTCCTTAGATAAATCCAGGAAGAGAAATGGACCTTGTGACCAGCATGTCTTCTGCATCCCCGGTTGAGACAGGTTGAGCTATCTCTCAAGGCTTTTCAATGTTAAGACGGGACAGCTCACCGGGGGCTGGATCTTTGCTGCCTCTAACTGGAGATTATGCCAAAAGCCAGCACTACGGCAAAGCTGTGAGCATGAGCTGGCTTCTTTCTGAAAACTGCTCAGATCCCAGGTTCAGGCCCAGTATGGTAGTGTGCCCTGCTCAGATGCTGTGCTCCACAGCTTGGGACCACATGGAAGGCCCAGCTTCAATTTCTAGTGCAACCGACAGCTGAGTGTGGTAGCATGCACCTGGAATCCCAGACACCGGGGAGACTGAGGCAGAGAATTGGGAGCGCAAGCCTGGTCTGGGCAATGGAGTAAGAATCTGTCTCAAAAAGAGCCATGTGCATAATCCCAGCTGGGAGGCCGAGGCAGAAGGACATAACATACCGCGAGTCTGCCCTAACCAGCTACCTAGCGGGCGTGGGACTAGCTTTCTGCACTATTTACACATGGGACAGGTGAGTAAGCCAGCCTCACGGAGGCTCTAACCACGCCCCAGAACCTCTGGCATTTGGAGAACACGTCTTCCCTTATTTAATGCTTAGTCTGTGCCTAACCCGCTGCTAGGTCAGGGTCGGGAGTTGTATGAGTGCTAAGGTTGCTGTACAAGTTGAACGACCTTTTCTCTGCCTGAAGGAGATCACAGGATCAGGAAATGTTTGGCTCACAATTCAGACAGAATGATCTGACTGCTGCACCAGCTCATCATCCTCTACTCCCCTTCCGCGCCTCCAGCTACTGCTGAATCTCTGCTCCGTTAACCAGCCTTTCCTTTGTAATTACCTGGACTATCTCGTTTATGGGCTTATTTATTTATCAGCTGTTTCCCCAAACCCAATATAAGGCCCCTGAGAGCAGGGGCTTGGCCTGTCTGAATCCCCGACACCTAGAGTCTGGCTGGTCAGTGCCCACGAGTGTGCCATGAGCTTGTGAGCACACCGCTGTTCCCTGGCCTCTTGCAAATGGCAACCTGAAGGTACATTGTCTCAGAGGAAGTAGAACCTCCAGATTCCTGGGAGTACCTTCTCTAAGCCAGTGCTGCCCACTTAACCTCTGCTGCTGGCAGACGACCCGAGTCACATAAAGTTATTAAATCTGCCAGGGCAAATGGTTCTTCATGAAGAATGGTGGGGAGGTGCATGCTCCCTATGGCCATACCAGCAGGCCTCAATCCCAGTCTCCCATCTGCCAGTCAGGCCACCTTGGGCAGATCATTTAATTTCCCTGTACCCTAATTTCCCAGTGTTAGAAAAGAGGGCAGGCTCCAGGGGAGGCAGCCCTGGGGATGGAGGGATGCAGCCAAACCTCGGTGGGGTGAGATGTCATGGGAGTGACTTGGGGGGACACACTAGAGCCTCTTGGGCACCAGGATGTACGGTTCGTCTGCAATGGGAATGCCTTCTCTCCATTTAAAGGACATCCTTTCTGAGCTGCTGTGAATGACTCTGGAACAATACTGTATATTTTCCTCTAATAGAGGACTGGCTGGATCTTGAAAAAGGATTGCTGCACTGGACAGCTTCAAGATATTGTTCATAACCTCATGAAACAGGAGTCAGAGTCCCCGAGGACTGAAGTAGGCTGCCCTTCACCAGATCTGCAATGACGTCTGAGCTGGAATCCAGCAAGTACGTCCAGTGTACCAGGCAAAGTATGGCGAAGTCATGCCCGGAGCTCTACACCTATCCTCCTGCTTGAGTTGAGGTCCGTCTGCTTAGGATTTGGATTATTTGCTAGCCTGGCCTATGAATTATTAGAAAGTTTACATTATGTTTTCTCTTCCCAGTCCAATTTGTGATATAATCACAGAGTTTTTTTTTTAGCTCTTTTTTTTTTTTGAAGAGGTTTTTGCTATAGGGCGCGTGCACTCGTCAGACAGACAGAGAGAGACAGAGAGACAGAAAGCGAGCAATCAACCCTCAGGGGGGATGGTCACACCACAATCCCTTCTCCTCCATTCTCCTCTTGGGATCTTGGGCACGCACGCACACACACCCGGCGTGAGTGTTTTAAGCCACCGGGTCTGGGACACGAACTGCGGTCGACTATATGGGAGTCCAGCGACATAGCCATTGTGCTAACTGCTGGTCCCATTTTTAGCTCTTTTTAAATTTTTGAATGGAGATACAATCAGCTGGTTGGATGCAGTGCTGGTCACTACGGTAACTACTAGTCACATGTGTCTATTTACATTTAAGATAATTTAAAATTTCAGTTCCTTAGTTGCAGTAACCATATTTCAAATGCTCAAGAGTGCTGTAAAAGAATACGTCTTTGGGTCAGCAGGTGGCACGCTGATTAGGGTGCTGGACTCCCACATGACAAACCACAGTACAAGTCCCAGACCTAGCAGGTTGAAAGTCATACCGGGTGCATGTGCGTGCATGTCCAAAATCCTGAGAGGAGAATGGAGGAGATGGGATTACAGGCTAGCCTTCCTCCCCTCTCTGTTTCTCTTTAGAGAGTGTACACCTTTTATGGCAAAAACCTAAAAATAAAACTTAAAAATAACACAGCCATCATTGTAGAAAGTTCTGTTGGATGTGCTGGCCTGAAGCAAGTGTCATTCCTGTAGGTACTGTCCATTTGTTTAAATATTGTCTGTGTCTACTTCAGTGCTACAAGGCCAGGGTTGTATCAGACAGTCTGGTCTGCAAAGCGCGAACTATTTATCATCGGGTCCTTTACAGAAAAGTTTGCTGACTTGATTTAAAGGGATAGCACACAGAGCAAAAGTTTTACTATCACAGTCTTTACTAAAAATAAGGTAATAAAAAATATTTCATTCATCAAAACTATTAAGAAAAGAGAGAGAGAGAGAGAGAGAGAGAGAGCAGTTGGTGTCCTTTCCCCTCAGGGCTGTGAGAGGTGAAGCACGCAGAACTGAGCCTGCGCCTGGTAAGCGTCAGTGCCACACTGCTCCACGATGCTGCTGCGAGGTGGAGCCTCGCCCTTTTTAGGGACAGTGGGGCAAGGCAAATGGATGGGGCGCTTGCAGTGTGCTCAGATGCAAGCTCAGCGGAAGAGGCGTGCTCCTGCACCTGGGGACTCGACTGGGAGGAACTGGTCCTGCCAGTACAGCCCAGCATCAGCAGCCAGCTTCCCTTTCCCCAGGCGCTCTTTCTTGGGTCCCTCAGCTCTGGCCGTTTGCCCACTCCACACAGCGCCATCTCGTGAGCTTCCAGAAAGAGTTCTGCCACCCTTCACGGGCCAGTCTACACCCCAGTGAATACACTGAGTGAGAACCAGCTGCAAAGACCCCGCATCTGCCAACAGTAACTGGCTCACAGACACAAGTTAGAATCTGTGGAACTTTGCTATGAAGCATCTGTGAACAGAGCTTAAGAAGGAAAAGAAAAGGTGTATCCGAGCTCGGGCTATGTTTGCCCAAGGCCTAGTTACTCACGGGCCTGATTTCCCCATGTCAAAGGGGCACGGCATTAATAACAAGGGCGAAGCTGCCAGAGACCTTCCTCATGTGGCTGCCTGTGGCAACAGTTTCTTCTGTAAACTAAATTTATAGCTGAAATAAGGAAGGGACAAGGAGAACGGAACTAATTTGGTTTTGGAATGTCATAGATAGAATCTCATTTGCTCTTCAAATTATTCCTCCAGGGCAAACATTTTGCCTCCAATCTATAGAGGAGGCAATGGAGATTTAGAGGGGAAGAGTGACTTTGCAAAGGTCACACAGCCACTAAGCAGAGGCAGGAACGCTCAGTGATTGCAGCAGGACAGGATGGCAAAGGGTGCAGGGGGGCGTTTCAGAATCTGGCAGAGGGACAGGCACCAGTATCAGTCAATCTGTGTAAGAAAACCCCATGGGTGATTCTGAAATACCCTTGCCCTCACTCTTAACTGAGAACTCCTGAGAGCATTTCATTTCTAAGTCATAGTGCTTCTCCGTTTTGTTATTATAGAAAAGAACAATTAAAAAGACAAGATGATTTAACTACTCTCTTTTTTTTCTTAGCATTTTATAGAGTATCAATTTATTAGCAGACAAAGAACGACAACGCTAAATCTCAAACACATATCAGATCTTACATAATCAACGGCATAAGCATATCCTTCTAGAAGAAAAGATTGCAGATAACCAACTCTCCCACCCTCCAGTCGGTGTGGTCAGTTGATAACTCACCCTTTTCTCATAGAGGGTTAGGTAATGGTGACATGGAACAACATCAAGGCGCTTGCTTTAATTTTTAATCACCAATTATACCATTTGCGAGCCTAAGACAATCTTTACAGTAAGTCTTCACACTGTCTTTGCAGGAGGTTGGAAAAGACAGCATGTGACAAGTCTGGAAGGCCATTTTCAAAGCCAGGCCACACAGTTCAGCAATGCCCAGCTCTGGGCAGATTGACAGCAGTATGTGTGGAGGCAGGGAGGCGGGGGGAAGCTCCTGAGTAACAGGACACAACCTGCCCTTCACAGGGCCGAGGTTCCTGCCCACAGAGGGACATGTGAAGATGGAGATGGGAAACAATGGGAGACATCTCCCAGGGTCCCTCTCAGAATTGGGGGGGCACTGATGAGTCTGAAGAGAACACATGATGGGGAAGAGAAGCTCCCCAACCCCTGCCTCCTGCGTACCAGACTGGGTTGGTTGGTTTGTTCTTACACCCTGATCTGCCCCCAGCTTCAGCTTGCCTGATCACACATGCCCAGAATGTACAGGGAGGTGCTGGGATACAAACCCAGGACCTTCTCCGTGTGGGTCTAGTTATATAACTGCTATGCCACCATCTGGCCCCCAGACTGGTTTTATTTCTTAGGCTACAGACCAAAAAAAAAAAAAAAGCCCATTTTAAGCCCTCCTTCTTGCTCAGCAAGTCAGACCTTCAGAAAATTGCTGAGAAACATGGCATTACACATGGAGCTCACTCCCCACACATTACACATCTGTGCGGTGTCAAGTTCTAGGCTAGGCCTCAGGGATTCAGGCCTGCCCTGAAAGCGTTCGGCATTTGGAAGGGAGACAGACAAGAGTGTGAGCTGGTGTGCAAGGGAGCTACACTAGGTATTGACAGGAAGCCCTCCACTTGAGACAGGAAAGGGCCACACGGAGGCGGTCGTCCTGCAGCTAAGTCTTGAATGATGAAACATGGGAACTAGTGGGGATTTTAAAACAGGGGAGTATGATGGCCCCAATCAGAAGCTGGTCTCAGGAAGGCCTCTCTGATGGCTGTATGAAGGGTAGATGAGGGTGAGCCGAATGGAGGCAGGGCTGCAGTTAGAGGGCCTCACCTAAGGCTGTTGCTAGGTAAAGTATGGCCTCACTCCAGGCCACTAGCTATAATTAAGGTTCTTTGTAAAGGGCAGCCTGGAACCTTGGCATTCACACCCCTGCTGAGTGAGTCCCAGACTGTGGCTGCCACTGGAACAAGTGTCTGTCCCTGACAGTGGCCCACCGACGCGCAGCCTGGGCTCCCTCCGACAACAAATGGGCTCCAGTCCGACTGGCCTGTGAAACTAAGTCCAAGAGCAGACGGGACCTTCTACAGAGACCAAGGGCAGCAGTTCTTCCTGACCTCGATATCCCTTTTTACAAAAAGGGGCAGAGCTTGCCCCCCACTAATGATATAAATACCTCTAACGGCTTGCTGTGTGCTGCGCACCGAAGTCTTCGTTTTCTCATGGATTCTGTCTTCTAACCACCTACCTAACACCCCTCATGGTGGGCTCCAGAAGAGTAAGCAAAGGCCATAATGGCACAGGGGTCCTTGCGGAGAAGGGAGAAGCAGCGGAGAGATGACAAGAACCCTGAAATCACAAACCAGTTGGTCCTTGATTACAGAATACATCATAAAGAGAAACTTTTCCTCCTCACCTTTCCCCTCCCTCCAAATCCCATCAGAAATTTAGGTTTGTGTGGGGGGGGGTGTGCGGGAAGGCATAGTATTTGTGTTTTACGGCCTCTGGTAAATGCTTTTTCTATTGGAAATGTGTGTTGAATATTTACTTCACTTTTTTTAAAAAAAAGGTTCTTCATTATTGATGAGGTGGCCTTTCTTTGAGTGTTTCCATTTTCACCCAACTTGCAAAATGGCTCTACCATTTAATGAGGTGGTCCGTGGCTTTTCCAGTGTACTCATTAGTTACATTTCTCATTCATGGTTTAAAAAAGACATTCAACTCCTACAGGAACACAGTGAATTCCTTCACCCCTAGCATTTACCCCTCTATAATGAGGCCCTAGAGAGTATCTTGGAAGCTGTTTCATGCCAAGCATTTACTGCTTGGAACAATATTTGCGGGACGAGGGCAGTGTGAGCTACAGCTAGTCCAGCAGGTTAGAAGTGAGCCGGAACTAGATTCCGCTGTAACTCACTCACGAAGACAACTTGGCTGGCAAAGCTGACCAAGAGCAGAAGGATTTTAGACAGCTGCTTTTGCAAACTTTCTCAGGTACCATTTTAAGAAATGTTACATGAGTACCAGGTGTTTCTCATGGATGGACGCCTACGTTGCTAAGTTAAGGATGGCAGTTCTTTGTTCTCTTAGGAAAAGGCCAGCAAATAGTCCAACCATCATTAGGGCCTTATGCCAAAGAGTTGCCCACACAGTGCCTGAGGAGAAGCAGATCTTAAGGTGAGATATGGAATCCAGAGGCCTGAGTGTGTCTGCAAGGAGAGCAGCCTCAGGGCAAAGGCACCCAAGTGGGGACTAGAGGGCAGAGTCTTTGAGGTCCTTCTCAAGAGTGACTCTCACTTCCCTGGGGAGCTATAGTTTTGCAGGAGATGGAGTTCCTTCTCTGGCCTTGTTGGAGCAGAGTCAGGACTTGCATAGGAAAATGCCTGTGGGGTTCTGTGACTCTGGCCTTGGAAGGAAGGTGGTATCCAGTAGGCCAAGGTACCCATGAGCTAAGTATTTCCTAGAATGAGGTTAACGAGAGACCAGTCATATGTGTTCCCTAGTACAGCTCCCGTCTCCCCTGTCAGAAGGCAACCCCGGCTCACTCTTGCCCTCAGTACTAGACCCCTTACTCCAGCCCTGACGATCCTGTATGAGCTCAGCAAACCCAAGCCCTTAGCCTATGTGATTGAGCCTCGACTTCTCATCTACAAAGCAGAGATGCTAACATCTGCCCCGCCCATTTTCCAAAACTGTTCTGAGGAACAAAGAGAGAAAAAAAAAGGCAGAAACATGTGATAGAGTGGAAGGGCCCATGCCTACGCCAAGTTGGAAAGGTTAAATGTCACGGTGGCTCCTATTGATCTGATGCGCTAGATGCTCACAATGAAGAGCTCGTGGAACTCGGTTTTATAACCACCTTATCCTGCTTCTGCTTGACCATGCTCCTGCCAGAGTGGTTCGTTAAGCCTGGATGTTGACCTTAACTTAGGGTTCCCTAGGTACTCATCTTAAACTGGTGAAATACAGCACCACAGATGCTGAAAGGTGTGCTCTCAAAACCAGGGGCAGGTAGTGGTGCAGCGGTAATGTGGCTGAACCCAGCTGGGAGGGGTCCTGGTTTTCACCCATGGCCTCCCTGAACATGCTGGGTGTGCGTAAGTGCCTATGATCCGGGCCGACTGACAAAGGGAGTGGGTCACAGTGAGAGGACCCTGTTGAGATACCTATTTCTCTCTCTTCCTCTCTCCTTTTCTCTCTCATAGAAGAGATCAATAAATAAACTTTAAACAAAATCAAATAAAAAGAAATCTCTGTGCCTACGTCAAAAAATACCTCCAGTTCTCAGGACCAGGAGATGGCCTAATGGTTATGTTGCTGGACTCCCACATGGTTGACCGCAATTGGAGTACCAGACCTGGCATCTTAAGACCACGCTGGTACATGTGCGTGCCTGCACCAAATCCCGAGGGGTGAATGGAGGAGAAGGGACTGTGGAATGGCCATCTCCCCTGGGGGGTGATTTCCCATTTTCTGCCTCTCTGGTGAGCACACACACCCTATAGCAAAAATCTCTCTTATGAAAAAAAAAAATACTAAAAAGCTCCAATTCTCAAAATACAGGAGTACAATACCAACATACTATGGAGTCAGACCTCGTTCATAAAAAAAGAGCTGGCCTCCTCATTCAGGATTATCAACCAGAAGGTCAAAGCTGGAAGGCTTCTGAGCCAGGGTTTTATTTTATTTTATTTTATTTTGGAAGGGAGCTAGATGCCAAGACCAGCTGTCTTAGAAACCTAGGGGAGTTGCAGGGCAACCAGGTGGTCATCCATCCAAATATAGAAAAGAAAAAAAAAATCTCTTTACCTAGATTCTGCGTCCAGAAGGGATTCACATGTTGCACTTGTAGAACCGTTTCCTGGCTGAGAGCTGCCCTACATTGCTGTCCCTGCCCACACTGGTAATTGTTTACCACAGGGGGCCTGTTCTTTGGCCACAGTCTCCTCTGGTTTTCAGCCTGTTAATTGGTTCCCAGTGGTTCTGTTGCACCAACTTTTCTGAACGCCTCCCTGTGATCTGTCCACTGCCACCTCAAACATGCTGAAGGGAGCAGATGCCCCAAAGGCACCACGGTGACCCTGAAGAGGCAATCCACCCACAGAACAATCTCTGAAGAAGGGGTCACGTAACTGCTCTTGAAAATGTTTGTGGCCACAAGGAAATGGAGACGGGAGACGGGAGGACACAATGGGAACAAGAGGGGAAGGCAGGGAGTTAGCCAGATGGAGAAGTGTTCTCTCCCCTTTCTTAAGACCAAAGAATAATCAAAGCAGAGAAGAACTGCAAGGCGTGGGTAGTTGGCTTCATGTTCACTTTCAGAGAAGCAGGGAGTTGTATGCTTTTGGCTGACGAGTCAAAGGTTCCATAGCACGAGGAGGATCACGGATGAAAGTGTCTTTGGGTGGTCACAGCTGAGTCCTTACTCAGGACCAAGTCCAGTCTTTCCATTCTGCAGATGAGGAGCTTGGATCAGAGAGGGAAAGATGACTCACTGGTCAGTGGGAATGTCTAGACTAGCTCTTCAGACTTCCTGATTCCCAAGACAATGCTGCTCCCACTCATCAGACCAAGGCCATGTATGCCGACCCCCTCAAGCACCATATGGGCAGAAATACGTTTCTGTTTTGTTTACAACTGTATCCCGAGTGCCTGGAAAGTGCTGGCACACACAAAGAATGCAATAAATAACTTTTGAAAAAAAGAATGCTTCATTTAGCTACCCTTTCCCCTTAAGGTACAGTGAATTTTTTTTAAGAATTATTTTATTTAAATTTATCTATTTATTTATTTTAATTTGACCAGAGAGGGACAAGGGTTGGGGGGAGTGAGAAAGCAAGCTGCCAGGTCCAGGACTCGAACTGTGGTCGGCCATATGGGAGTCCAGTGCCCTTAATCACCATGCCAACTGTGGGCCCCCAAGGCATAGTGAATTTGAGGGCTATTCAGCTGTGTTAAGGTTCTGGCCTGTGTTATAGATGGGGTCTATTTCCATGTTAATCCCTATCTGGGTTTAATAATGTGGGGAGGGATGCTGTGATGATGGGGAAGGGGTGGGTTGTTTGTCACAGCGTGGATTATGTCAGTGTGGGAGTTGAGGGGATCAGAGGGTGAATTGTTCAAAGGTCTGTTAGTTAAAGTAATGGGGGAGGAGAAGAGAAGAGTCAGACAGTGTGGAACAACTGTCTGAGGGGCTGAGGGGCTGAGAGCCTCAAGACCAAGGCCAGGAGAGGGAAGAACGAGGCTCCAGCAATGTGCTGCTCAGTTCAGGACTGAGTGATGGGCCGAGGGCCCTGCCAGGATCCAGAGCAAACAGCTTGTCACAGGTTCTGATCAGTGATCACAGAGGCTTCAGACACGCTGGCTTCTATGATATGCTAGGGACACCACTGTGACACACTGGTGCCAGGCCTCTGGTGCAAAGTCATCTCAACTGTAACAGTGTTCCTGCAAGAAAATGCGGTCATCATGAAGATATTCTTCACACTCCTCTGCCTGGGATGTGTGGGATGGGAAGCCGGACTGCCCATGTGTCTACATCTCAACACACTCCTGGACGCTGCGACAGAGCCCAGTTCTAAGCAAATACTCCGGAGGAAGAGGGATTTTGGAGAGCCGGCCAGAGGCCACAGACTGGCAATCGAAGCAGGTGAAGCAGGACCTAGCTAGGAGTGGGTAGGCTTTCTGTTTGGGGGCTTCCTGGCAGCAGGCTCAGTCATCTAGAGAACTGTTTGCAAGCCAGGCCATGTGATACCGCACCATGACTCAGCCAGTGCCCTGGGCACCAAGGGTTTTGTTACGTCTTGGCCGGTTCAGGACATTCCAGGCCTCAAAGGTCTGAGTCAGATTCGCTGGGATAGAAAAACAAGGGGCATTAAAACTTCCCCTTATTCTAATGAGATTTTAAAAACTGAACTCACAGGAGTAAGTTCACTTCCTGCTCACATTTACGGCATATGACTCGGCAAGCAGTCGTCATCTTAAGGTGAGATGGGCTCACCCTTCCTGCTGTGATGGTGGTCTAGAGAGTCATAGGGGGACCAGCAGTTAGCGTAATGGCTATGTCGCAGGACTCCCATGTTGCCAACTGTGGTTTGAGTCCCAGACCCAGTGGCTTAAACTCACGCCGGGTGCCTGTGCGTGCGTGCCCAGGATCCTGAGAGGAGAACGGAGGAGAAGGGATTGCGGAGTGTCCATTCCCCCTGGGGGGTGATTTCTCGCTTTCTGTCTCTCTGTCTCTCTCTGTCTTTCCGGTGAACACATGCACCCTATAGCAAAAACCTCTCAAAAAAAAAAAAAAACATGGGAAGGCCCAGGTTCTCTTTTGGAGGAAGAGCATATAGCCAAGAAGGCCTTTGCTGCTCTGGACAGCCATGAGATCCTGCCCGAGATCGATCCCGAAGCACAGCCACATGTTTCGAGTCAACATTTAGGATTTGATTTTGAAGGAGCGAAGTTAGGCGTTGGCTCTAACCTTTCCCTCCCCCTCACGCTGACACTGAATAATGCAGTGTGCCTTCCCCCTTCACACTCGTGGGTGACAGTCAACTCCGTGCATGTGCCTTTTAGCTGGAGACTGGCTGACAAGCCTGAGTACAAAGCAGTTCCTCCAGGCAGTCCGGTTTAATCTAGGTCACAAGCATCTCTAGAGAGCGGAAAATGGGGTGCAGCTCCCCCCCCCCCCCCCGGGAGCCTATGCATCTGGGGAGCAAGAAACCAGAGTTGCAGGAGTGTCTAAAAAAAATGGAAGGAGATAGGACTGAGATCAGAGGCTCAGATTTTTCTTAGGAGGGAAAGGGTGGGGCTGGCAGCTAGCAAACTCTCCCTTCTCTACCCCAGGGCACAAGTAACCTTGGGTGGCATCTCCTGCTCACTAACCTAGCATCATTCTTGTGGTCTTAACCTTTTTCCTTTATTAATTCACTAATTAATTTGCTATAGGGCATGTGCACTCACCCAGAGAGAGACAGAGAGAGAGGAAAAGTGAGAAAGCAAGATGGCAGATTTGGGCCTCAAACTGCTGTCAGCCATGTGGAAGTCGAGCGCCTTAACCACCCCGCCATCTGCTGCCCCCTGCATGGTCTTACCTTGCGCTGTGTTTCAGGGCAGAGTTGGGAGAGGCGAGGCAGACAACTGAATCCGCTCTGGTCTTGCACCATCACAGAGTCCAGTTGAGGCCTTCTCTAGGAGAGTGCGTAACTGACACGTTCCCTTCGGGTGTCAGCCTGGCACATGCTCACCTCTGCCTCAGCATAGGTCGAAACGCTACTCAACTGCAATGAGATGCGTTTCACTTTCTGGTTTCTTTACCATGGTTTGGTACCAAAAATGCTGAATGAAAACTTTAAAAATGAAGTTCTATAGCTTAAGTGCCGCCATCAGCTGGGTATGTGACATTCAGGGAATCTATTTCCTTCTCTGGATTTGTTTTTGCCTCAAGCTCCTTTAGTATCAAATGAGGACAGCTGACTCAGTCTATTTCAGTGGTTCTCCATTAATTTCCAAAAGAAACCAAAAAGGGCCAGCAGGTGGCATGGCATTTAAGGCACTGGACTCCCACATGGTTAACCAAGGTTCAAGTCTCAGACCTGGTGGCTTGAAAATCACATTGTGTGTGTGTGTCCAAAATCCCGAGAGGAGAATGGAGACGGTATGGCAGCATGACCATCCCCCCAGAGGTTTATTTTCACTTTCCCTCTCTCTGTCTCTCTCTGGTGAGCACCCTAGGCAAAACCCTAAAAACATTTAAAAATCAAAAAATAAAAAAGCAATGGGGACTTTCTCCTCTTGTCCACTAGGTGGCACTGTGCCTCCAACTGCAGCCGGCTAGGGCCTGGAGCAGTCCTGTGGGTATTTGTTCACCCGTTCCACTTGGCCTAGCACAGCTGAGGTGCTGGCTATCGCTGCTCTCCCAGGACTGGGCCAAGATGATACAGTGGGGTTCTGCAGGTTGAATCAGGGCAGAACAGGAAATGGCCAGGAGCAAACTTCAAAATGTATTTGGGTATTAAAGGGGCAAAGCACAGTTAAGGGTGGACAAGCCAGGTAGGCTCCAGAAGGCAGGCGCTGGGCTCTTAACCCCATGGCATCACGTGTGCTACCCCATGTGTACTTAGTTCACCAGGGCAAGACACCAGAATGTTCTGTGCAGGCTCTGTGCTGGATTTCCCTTTGCAGCTCAGCTCAGGGCCAGTACCGTCCAGGGCAGAATCCCTGCCAGGTACCCCTGAGGGATGGTAGTCCAGGCTGGCTGTGACCATCATCTTTCCTCAGCTCTGTTCAAGTCAAGGGGGACAAGAATAACACCCCTTTCTTCTACAGTATAATCTCGACAATTATTTTTTAACGAGGGCCAATAATTCAAGTCAACAAATGTTTCAGAATAACCATGTTTTAAACGGTAGTCAGCAAACTCTGTTGAATGTTGGAAATAATAGAGTTGGGGGTAAAAAATAGTCTTTGTGGGGACAAAATTGATGAAAACATATCTGAAGGTATGCTAAATTTTTGTATACACATGGGCAAACACACATGTATAAGGAACAAATAGAAAGATTTGGTTGACTTGTGGCATTTATGTGGTTATGGGTAAATTTTTACCTTTTAGTATTTCTAGTTTTTTTTTTTTTTGGAGAGGTTTTTGCTAAAGGGCGCGTGCGCTCGCCAGACAGACAGAGAGACAGAAAGCGAGAAATCACCCCCCAGGGGGGATGGCCACGCTGCAATCCCCTCTCCTCCATTCTCCTCTCGGGATCTTGGGCACGCACACACATGTGCCCGGTGTGAGTTTAAGCCACCGGGTCCAGGACTCAAACCACAGTCGACTACGTGGGAGTCCAGCGACACAGTCATTACGCTAACTGCTGGTCCCAAAGTATTTCTAGTTTTATTCTGATGTTTGAAAAGTTTCAATAGCAAATTTTCAATCACCATAATCTACTGACTTCTAAAAATCTTCCTCTATTTCCCTAAAAATCTTCCTGTTTTTAAACCCCTTTCAAGTTCTCTGCACAAAGGTCAGAATTTTTGTGAAGTGTGACGGTGCCTGAGTTAAAAATTTCCTTTTCAAACCTCACCATTGATCTTTTCTTTTCTTTTTTTTCTTTTTTTAAATTTGCTTGAAGGCATGTGTGCTAGCTGGACAGAGAGAGAGTGAGAGAGAGAGAAAGTGAGAAAGCACTCCCCTACACACACACATAGGGGATGGTCACACTGCAATCCCTCCTCCTCCATCCCTCCCTCCTTTCAGGATGTTGGGCAGGTGCACATGCATGTGGGCCTGGTGTGTTTTTCAAGTCATCAGGTCTGGGACTCAAACTGTACAGCCTTGTAGGATCCAGCCACCATGCCATGAGCTGACTCACTCATTGATCTTTTTTGTTTTTAGAGGTTTTTGCCTTAGTGCATGTGTGCTCACTGGAGAGACAGAGCCAGTGAGAGGGAAAGTGAGAAATCATCCTCCCGGGGGGATGGTCATTCTGCAATCCCTCTTCTCCATTCTCCTCCTGGGATCTTGGGCATGCATGCACATGTACCCAGTGTGACTTTTAAGTCACGGGGTCCAGGACTTGAACCACGGTTGGCTATGTGGGAATCCAGCGGTATAACCACTATGCCATCTGCTAGCCCCAAACCCCATTGATTTTTTTTTTTTTTAATGTAATGTTTCGGCTATACCAGATTATTTATTCCTCCATCTTTAAATAGAAGGCAATTCAATACTGAAAAAATTTCATAAAAAAAATTAACTTGTAATCTCACCACTGTAAAATAACTGCCTTCACCATGCATATTTCTGTCTGGATGCTGGCCACATATGTAGGAATTTTTATATCACTGTCAGCATTGACTACATGTTATTTTATGGAATATTTCTTTTTAAAGACCTGCCAAAATTTTACCCAATATCTGCCTGGCACAGTTACCAATGCCAAAAATGTCAATATTTAATCCAAAGATTCTTTGGAATGATGTTCAGTTGAAAGTTAAAAATGACTGTGAGGAATTACATTACCTAAGGTGACCTACTTCATAGGTAAATACCTGCAGACTCTGATTCGTATAAAAGGACTATGAGGGACTAGCAGATGACATAGTGGTTAAGGTGCACGGTTTGAGTCCCAGACCTGGTGGATTAAAAACCATGGCAGGCTGGTTTGTGTGAATGGCCAAAATCCCAGGAAGAGAATGGAGGAGGAGGGATTGCGGCATGGCCATCCCCCCAGGGGAGATTTCTCACTTTCCCTCTCACTGTCTCTCTCTGTGTCTACCTGGTGAGAGAGATCTTTAAAAAAAAATAAAATAAAAAAATAAAAAAATAAAGGGCAGGGCTATGAGGCATCCACATATATAATTCAATAATGTTCAGCTCCTTCCTTGGGGTCTATTGTCCCTTCTACACACTTCAGGGCATTCTTATTTTGTCCTCTTAAAGTCCTGCCTTGCATAGTTTCCTGTTTACCTCTCTGGGTGTGGTGGGGCTGGGGCAGCAAGTCCTTATCTTTCTATAGGGCCCATGGCTGAGCATAGCACCTGACATGGGAGAGTTAATGAGTGAGAGTCCTGGGAGTGCATCTTCCTCAGTCAGAAAAAACTGGCTGCAACCTTTGGCAGAAATTAGGCTCTTTGAAAGAATGTAAAAGGGGTCAACAGATGGCGTGGTGGTTAAGGTGGCCGGATATCACATAGCCAACTTTGCAGTTTCGGTCCTGGGCCTGGCAGTTTGAAAAAACACAACAGGCACGAGTACATGTGTGCCCCAAAGCCCAAGAGTCGAGGGGAGGAGAAGGGACTGTGGCATGGCCATCTCCCCAACCCCCACCCCAGAGAATGATTTCTCACTTTCTCTCTCTATCTCTCCCTGGTGAGCACACATATCCTAAAGCAAAACTAAAAAAGACAAGACAGAAAGTAAGAAATAATAAAGAGCCCCCCCCCCTTCCCTAATGTTAAAGAGGAGCTAGAAATATTTCTCAAGTGCCCAGATCTGGCCTTTCATCTTGTTCCTGAAAGAGGAAATGGCACTGAGCACCATGATCACACAGGTGTGAGCACACCACTGCCTGCCCCAGTTCTTCCAAAGCTCACCGAGATCCCTCTTCTCAGGCCCACGCTGCTCAGGCCCACGCTGCTGCTCGCTCACCCACACACCAGGCCGCCTCCAGAGGACCAGTTCTCCTGGAAGGGAGCAGGAGTGTTGTCCATCCAACGGCAGGGAAGAGACAGCAGGGTCACTCTGAAACCAAATATAATTTTAGTGATGTAAAGAGGTCCAGAAATCACATACAGCACTGCATTTTCGCTTCACCTACTTAGAGAACAAGTCGAGATGTGTTTAAGTGAGACAAATACAAAATAAACTACTGCTGTGTCCTGAAGATTGCTCAGTGCACCCTTGCACATGCCGGTAATTAACATGCAGGCTTTGCTTTCATGCCGTTACAGGGTAAGCATGGGCACGACTTGCTGAAACATATGATGGTAATTACTTGATTGTTCTCTATGAGGTTACCTTAAGGCATTCCGTGCAACCCCAGAGGGCGGCACAAAGAGGTACCTTCTAATAAAGCTTTATCATGCAGACATCTGTCTATAATCTGCCCTGACTCAGAAAGGATATAAGGTAGCTGCTGACAACAACCCAAATAAAAATTGCCGCCATTTGTGAGTATCTACTACATGGCAGACACAGCATATCAAATGTTTTACCTGTGATACATGGCTTAGTACTGCCCAGAAAGTCTTCCAAAATGGCTTTATTAGGGAGGCAACAGACAGAGGTTAAGAACTCAGGCTCTAGAGTCAGACTGTTTGGCTCATCAGCTGGGTGCACTTGCAAGTTACCAAACCTCTCTGTGGCTCAGTTTATCATCCACAAAATGGAGATATTAGGAACTTCTTTACAGGTTGGGGATTAAATGGATCTGCCAGAAAGATGCTGAAGAACTGTGCCGTGGTTCAAGTCCCAGATCCAGTGACTTGAAAATCATGCTGGTGGGGCCAGGAGGTAGCGTGATGGTTAAGTGCTAGACTCTCACATGGCCAACCATGGTTCAGGTCTCAGACCTGGGTGGCTTGCTTTCTCACTTTCCTTTTTTCTCTCTCCCTGGTCAAATTAAAAATAGTAATAATAAATAAAATTAAATAAGTAATTCTTAAAAAGAAGAAGAAGCAGCAGCAGCAGCAGCAGCAGCAAAGAAAGTCACACACGTGCCCGGCAAATTCCAGGAGAATGGAGAAGGGATTGCAGGATGACTACCCCCCCACCCCAGGGGGGTGATTTCTGACATTCCCTCTCATTGTCTCTCTCTCTGGTGAGTGTATGCACCCTATGGCCAACAAACAAACAAAAGAAGTACAATTATAGGCAGAGACATCCAATAGTTATTTAGGGCCATGAGCTCTCCAAAATGGCCAATCCCCTTGCAGTTGGACAAAGCCATGTGATTAGTTTGAGTCAATGAAACATGAGAGGAGGTGACATGTGTCATTTCTGGATTCAACATCTCAGAGCCAGTGCATGGCTTTTTTTTTTAGAGAGAGATTTTTGCTAGTGGGTGTACATGCTCACCAGAGAGACAGAAAGTGAGAAATCACCCCCTGGGGGAGATGGCCATGTTGCAATCCCTTCTCCTACATTATTTTCTCAGGATCTTGGGCATGCACACACATGTACCCAGTGTTAATTTCAAGCCTCTGGGTCTGGGGCTTAAACTGCTGTCAACCATGTGGGAGTCCAGATATATATATCTTTGTTTCTGTTGGTTCATTTTTTGTTTTCTCTTTTTGTGCTATAGAGTGCTTTCCTTGCCAGAGAGAGATAGAGACAGAGAGAGACAGAGACAGAAGGAAAGTGAGAAATCACTCCCCAGAGGAGATGGCCATGCTGCAATCCCTTCTCCTCCATTCTCATCCTGAGTTTTTGGGCATGCGTGTTTACACACTTGGCATGATTTTCAAGCCACCAGGTCCAGGATTTGAACTGTGGTCTGCTATGGGGGAGTCTAGTGTCTTAACTACCATGCCACCTGGTGGCCCCAACTAATGCTATTTATTAAGCCAAAGAGCTCTTCTAGAACATCTATCCTAAACAACAAGGCAGGCGAATTATCTTTAGATACAGGCTAACTTACTGCTTCCCCTGTTTCTCTTTGGGAGGTAGGAGACCCCACACGGTTTCTCAGAGACCTACCCAACCAGCTATGCACCCAGGAGCAGGAAACAGTGGCACCAGGTCCTCTGTGGGCCCTAATTTCACAGCTTAATTGTTGTGTTCATTTTGTACTTCCCCCAACTCATCCATAAAAATCATTACAATTCCTCCTGCTTACCACACAGGAGGGTATGAGAATGAGCTCAGGTGCCATAAAACACCTTAAAAGCCTCCCACAAAGTGTTATATAAGTGCCGAGCATTAATATCCAGCAGCTGCCACTCACTGCCAATTTATAATTTAAAAGATTCCACCTCTACTACCTCCTTGAACATAAGAGTTAAATAATGCTTTTACCTAAATTGAGGTAATTTATGTACACTGTGAAAAATTAGAAAACATGGGGAAATACAAAGAGTAAGATAAGATTTTTTTTTAAAATCACTTATAGTCCCAGGCCCAAGTGACTTACTCTATCTCTTTTTAGTCTTTTCATCTGCATATCTTTTAAAATTTAAGTCAGAAGTCGAGATCAGGCTTAACATGCAACTTTATGTCCTACTTTAACATTACATTGTAAAGAATTTCCCACAGCTCCCATTAAAAACTGCTCATAAATACAATTTTTAATGGCCATATAAAACCCCTACCTATGGTGTTTTATATGGCCTGATCTCTGATCTCCTTAACCATGTCTTCATTGCTGGAAACCTCAAGTGTTTCCAGAATGTTCCTAATATAAACAAGGCTAAGATGCATTTCTTTAGTTTTTTGGTGTTCCTAATAATGGCCTTAAGATATACTCTCATGTGTAACTAGTTTGTGCTAAAACAATCAGCAGCAAATACTCAGTTTTGCAGAAAATGTAAAGAGAATTCAGTCATTGTAGTTGCTATGACTAATGATCTGACTCAAGTAGTCAAGCCCCTTGAGGGAAGGCCTATGACTCGAAAAGTGACAACTTCCAGTATAAAGACACACAGAGAAAGTAGTCCTAAAGGTGACTCTTAAACCAGGATTAAGATACTGTTATATGCCACCTCTTAACCAGAGAGCTACTTAATCAAGACCAGACATTAGTTTAAAAAGTATAGTATTTCGGGGCCAGCAGGTGGCATGGTGGTTAAGGGCATTGGATTCCCACATGACTGACTGTGGTTTGAGTCCTGGACCCGGCAGTTTGCTTTCTCACTTTCTCTCTGTCCCTCTCTCTCTTTCTCACTTTCTCTCTGTCTCTCTCTCTCTACCTATTTGGTCAAATAAATAAATAAATACAGTTAAATAAAATATATTTTTAAAAAAAGTATAATATTTCTATTCAAGGGAAAGGATCTGGCCACCCACACCCTCCTTGTAATTCAACAGGCTCTGTAAAAAGCACACATTGCCCACAGACACTAGCTGACAGAAAGAGCCTTGAAAGTAGAACCTTCCTGTATCCTCCGTCTGGAAGCACAGCTCTGGGAAGCTCAGCGCTCACCTAACCAGTTGCCAAGGATACCCTGAGTAGCTCGAGAATGGAGATGCAATTAGTCCATGCCCTCATTGGTTAAACAATGTTTCTTTTTATTTTGACAGATTAATTCATATTTTGTAAGCACACAACAGACAAAACACGTAAAGCGATCAAGGCATCACTCTTTGTGTGAGTGCAACTACAAATAATTACTTATTTCCCAAGAATCTATCTTTAAAAGAGACTATCCCATCAATAAGCATCACAATAGTGATATTGACAACAATAATAATTAGAGCCTCAAGCCATGTATTGCACCAGACAGGTGCTTCCATGAACACGCGGAGAGATGATGGCTCAGTCTCAGCGTTTGGGATGTGCAGCCTGGATCAGAGCAAGTCAGATCGTATGACCATACCTGGAAGACTGGTTTATTATCAGTAAGTGTTCATCACATGGGTTGAGCACTCTGTCAGGGGGTTTATTCATTTCCACCAATCCTTACAACTAGCCTGCTAAGAGGGCATTTTTAATCCCATTTTACAGAGGGGGGATCTGAGGCTCAAAGAGCTTCAGAGACAGATTGCACAAGGGTACATGGTGCG
>NW_006159616.1:3785575-3817944 GCF_000334495.1 Tupaia belangeri chinensis | reverse complement strand
GGGGGGGTCTGAGCACAGCACCAAGTCCTGAGTGCTTGCTCTTCCCTCTGCTTTTTCCACCTCTTCCACCGAACTGTTAAGCTGACAGCAATTCTTGGCCAGATGCTAGGAGACAATAGGTTTTTTTGTTTGATATTTGCTTTAAGGTTTTTGCCATGGGATGTGTGTGCTCCACTGGAGAGACACAAAGACAGTGAGAGGAAAAGTGAGAAATCACCCCCCCCACCAGAGGGGGATGGCTATGCCACAATCCTTTCTTCTCCATTCTCCTGGCATAGTATCTTTGAGATGTATATTCAACCAAATATGGTATATTCTTTTGCTTATCTCTTCCCAAGGCACAGCTCTTCCCTTCGTGGTCGCCATCTTGTTGAAGAAAAAGAACCAACTCTAAAAAGTTAATAATTAATGTGGTTTATTTCCAAGCAGAATATGAGTGACCTAGGCCTGGAGAGGAGGTAAACATGCCTTTCTCCAGGTGATCAGGTACATGGGGTGCTTTTATTTGATTTTGAGAGTGACAGACAAAATTAGTGAAAATATTTTCATTGGTCTGGCCCAAAAAGGTGGAACATGTGGAAGTGGGAGCTTACAGGTGATAGGTGGGTTCCACAATTTTAGGTTGGTGATTGGAAAAGATCTGTGTCTTGGAAAGAGATAAGCAAAAGAATATACCGTAATCGGTTGAATATACATCTCAAAGACACTATGCCAGGGACAGGATGTAGGCAGAATCCTGTTAATGTAAAAAATGGTCTGTTAATGTTTGTGGGCATGACTTTGCCTAGGCCCTCTGGAGAAGACTGGAAAAATAGGAAAAAGCAGTCAGACTTCTGTCCACACTACCACACCACCTGCTAACCCCAGCAGTGTAGTTTTTAGGAAGAGGAAATCTAAAAGCAAACAGATAACTAAGCCAGGTAAAGAAAAATGGAAGACAGAAGTGAACTACCAGATTCTCAGACCCTTGAGATGAGTCCTTCTAAATGGAGGGTCACAGCACTGCCGCTACCTATGGTAATAGAGAAGTGTATGTGGCTTTTATACCTGAGGATGGCTTTCAGAACCCCTCTTCAACTAGTCTTCAAAGAAAGAACCATTATTCTGTCTCTGGGAAGAGAGGCCAATTTTACCTTTCCCCTAAGAGATTCCCCAACCCTTCTCCACGCTGTAAGAGCCCTAGAGACTTTATATTGAAACCAGCCTTGGGCCAAATCCTGTAAGAGGAGATTAAAAATAAACAAACAAGCATTTCCACTAGAAAATGTGAGAAGTAGCCCTTTTTGAAGGTAGGAATTAAAAGTGACAAAAATCTCTGAAAGAGTCACAACCATGACAGGTGGTGAGGACAAGGAGGAGAGACAGTCACACTTCTGCTGACGAAAAATGACTCTAAAGAAAGGCTTGTGGGCCTGGTGGGGGATAGTGAGATAGCACCATTTAAACCAGAGAGCCACCTACAGCCTGCAGACTAGGAAGCGTTTCTCCAACATGTACATATTTATTCAGTGCTGTTAGCTCTTCTTTGGGGCTTTTGAGTGCTGAAGAAGGGATTCTAAAAAGACTTGTCTGACGATCAGGAGTTGGGATTCCAGAACCAGTTCTGCTAATAGTAATGAGCTGGAGCTATCCTCACCACTCTGCATAAGAAGGAAGGCCCACAGGCCATCTGAGGTCTTTTCTAAGTTTGACTAAAATTAAATTGAACGTAACTTAATTCAATTTCACAAAATTATTGAACACGGTGTGCCAGGCATTATCCTGGCTTTGATATGGAAAAATGGGGTCCCTGCCCTTGAGAAATGCAACATCTCATAGGGTAGAAGGGTGCGTAAGCCATGATCGCGTTATTAGTGCAATAAACTGTTTAAGGGAGAAGCAGCATTGAGAAGGCATCATCATTCTGGATTGGGGGACTAGGAGTGTTCATGAAATAAATGATAGCTGAGCTGGGCTTTGAAGGATCATGACCTTTGTTGGAGCGGTGTCTAGTAAATGGCTCCCTAGTTCTTTCTCACCTGGGGCAATGCAGATAGATTTCTGCATGCTCTTTTGGCCTTTGCTTGGTTCATGGAACAATGTGGTGCACAGCCTTAGAACAGAATCCAGCTATTCTACTCAGGGTGGCCCTAACCTCAGTGGGACAAGTGGACATTCTCTAGGGCAGGGCTGTTCTAATATCCTTTTTCAGGGCCGTGGGGTCCCGAGGTGGTAGGGAGGAGGCAGGAGAGGAAAAGTTGAGAGGGCAGGGCCTCAGTCCTGCCCCACACTTCCAGGAGTCATGGACTGAAGACTTTGCTCTCAAGGGGAGATGTTGCTTGGACATTTTTAGAAAACAGTTGCTCAGTCCTGAAGTGGTTATCAATTCACAGGGAAGACTTTAATATGAAAAGCCTCACAGAAAAGTCCTCTCTGGTTTTCTTTTTATCTCTGGCAGCAGGTTCTTGGTTTCTTGGGCTGACCATTAAATGTCAGAATTCCTCAGCGCTCTGCTTCCTCTCAGGGCCCTTCTCCCCAGAGGAACTTCACAGCCTTCCTGCTGGGGGAAGGACTCAGCCTCCAGCTCCTCAGAGCTCCAGGTCCACCAATCCCACTGCCCTCCCTCATCTTCCACATGCACCTGGCAGCACGGGACCGCTACACCACCACACCAGCCCTCATCTTCTTTAAAAAAACGTTGATTATTTAAAGTGAGAAGACAGCGCCCCCAACAGGGCCTTGATCCTCTCCCAGCCTCAGCCAGCCCTGGATCACGGGTACATGCGAGCCTGGTATCCTCAGGGAGGTCTCTGGTGGAAACGTAAAACCCTGCCACTGGGTCAGCCTTGCAGAGTGTCACATTTTACTGCTGTGCCACCAGTCTACTCCCCTCCCATTCTATCTTCTAAAGCCTCAGGTCCAGCAACCTCACCCCAGCCCCACGGTCAACATCCTGGTGCAGGCCACCGCTGACTTTCACTTGGATGACTGTAAAAACCTCCTTCCATCTGGGCTCCTCCTAATCTGCTCTCCACACAGCTGCTGGGCTATTTCAAGAACACAAATCTGATCATAAGAATCCCCTACTTAAAACCTTTTAATGGCTTCCCGTTCCCTTACAGTCCACAATCCTTCAAGTGGCTTAAAAGGCAATGAATGATTGGGCTCCTCTCCAACCTCGACTCATGAAATCCTTCCCTCCTCTCTGCACCAGCATGTGGGACTTCTCTTCGTCCCTAGAACAAGCCCTGCTTCCTTCTCCCTCCCATATCCTGTGTGTTCTTCCTGAGAACAGAGACTCCGCTCTGCCCCTGTGCCCTGTCATCTCTCACCTGACCTTCACTTCTCAGTTTATGTTTCATTCCCCAGGGAAGTCCGCGGTGCCTGTGAAGGACCTGCCTAGAATGCAGAGGGCTTATGGTCTGCAGCGCTGGGCACAACCGTAGTTATGTACACTCAGCTGCTTATTATCTCTCTTCCAAAGGGCCATGCTTTCTTTATGCTCTGTAACTAAACCAAGCCAGCACAGTGCTGGGTACACCATAGGTGCTCGGTATATATTTTAAGGTATTTTGTTCAACTACTCGTGTATCTCTTCCTGGCCCCTGTAAGTAGATATGGCCCTCAGGTCCCTGTCTCCTTCTCTCCCCATTCTCCCCTGCCCCTTATCTCATGGTCTGGGTCCTGTCATCAGGCCCTGCTGTTCTATCAGCAGGCCTGATTTCACCATCACCCTCACACACTGTGTGAGATAACAAACCCAGGAAGCAACTTCATATTCTACTGAACAGTGCCTATTGTCACAATACGCCCGCAATTGTTATTTCTACAAAAAAATAATAATAATGACCCTAGAGTTCTGTGTCTAGAGTACACCATCTGGACTAGCATGCACAAAAATGGGAAGAAATGTAATTTAAAATACGTGCCTGGTTGCCACTGCCACTGTTACTGTTCAGATAGATAAAGAGATATACCATGGGGGAATGTGCTATTTAAATAATTCAGCTTAGCTGAGATTTACAGCTATTATCTCGGGAACTCAGCGCTCAGGAGGGGGGAAGGTGGGCAGAGCAATCCCCTAGAAGTATAACATGTGGAAGCATCAAGCACAGAAAACGGAAAACCCTGCCCTCCCAGGTCCAGAGGCTCCCCCCTTGCTGCAGTGCAGTTTCTTGCTGGTGCAGACAATGTGACCAAGCGCCAACCGTGAACCACAGCGTCTGATTTGCTCAGCAAAGCCTGTTTCAAAGCAATTAAAAAGAGAATGTCATCGCCCCGTCTAGGTTGCGAACAAAAGGCCCGGATGCGGCTTCCTTTTCTAATTGATCTGGGCCGTCAAGGGCTTCATTAGCAACCTGATTAAGTTCTAATTAGCGCTGTAATTAAGTGCTTTTAAATCAGTTCAGACAAGGGTGTGAACTGGGAAGTGAAGGTAGGAGCAAGGTGGACAAGGCCACCTGCAAGGGATTTAAACCTGCTTCTTCACTTGAGGCAGAATTTAAGCTTCATTTTTGCAAGTGGATTTCCATCTAGAGGGAGTCCTGTGAACATTTTCTTTCTAAAGCAAATGGTTCAGCCCCTCGCTTAGTCGTCTAGGCAGTAAAGCACAGAGCACTGCTTGCTTAAGAAAAACATGGGAAAATAATTGGAAAATATGTCACAGGCAGGGGTAAAGGAGAAAGCAAAATTGATGTTTTTTGCTTAAAGCCTGTCCTCATATGTCCTCTAGAATAATGTTCTTTGACCTTATGAAACTTGGACTCCAGGCAACCAAGAAGAATCTTGGAAAGACTTCTCAAATCTAAGATTCGTGGAAACCCAGCATCATTCCTTGGGACACCACAGTGAGGCAGTGTGGCTCCCAGGCCTCACTTCAAAAGCACTGCACTTTTAAGATGCATGTTCTGGGGTGGTGTGGCGATTGTTTGTCCGCTGTCTATTAATTTCAACCACCAATGTTAAGAATTCAGATCATGCTCAGCTAAACAGATCATAGGATGGCAGCCAGGTCTGAGAAGTCCAACAAAAGGCTTCGAAATTCTATTTTTCAAAACCAAAAGTACCAAATTTCGATGGCTAAGTTGTTTGTTTAAATCAAGCACAGGAAAAGAAACATCTTCATTTATTTTGTGTGTGTGTGGAAGGGGGGGTAATTTTTGCTATGGGGAAAATGTGCTCACCAGAGAGACAGACAGAAAGCAAGAAATCACCTTCCAGGGAGATGGCCATGCCACAATCCCTTCTCCTCCATTCCCCTCTCGGGATTTTGGGCATGTACACACATGCCCGGTGTGAGTCCCACTGGATCTGGGACTTGAACTGGATTCGACCATTTGGGAGTCTACCTGAACCACTACACCACCTGCTGGCCCCTATTTTTATTTCTTTCTAAACACTCATCTTCTGAGTAATTTCTCCTTCTCTTTCTGACTTCGCAGCAATCACAGGAGGGCATTGCATAAGAAATCATTTGGTATGGCTCTTCATGTAAGCAAGAATTTTTCACTCACATGATCAAAGGATTTCACTGACTGGTCAACACAAATACTATAGGATTAGCACCCAAATACTATACCCCCACCCCACCTCTGGAATTTCCTAAGCTCAGAAAGTAGATTAAAAGTAGGTTCAAGTCATTTGGCCGCAATGGATTGATCCATAGATAGTATGAAACCCTATCTTATAGATAGAACCAGAGATAGTATGAAAGCCAAATGGATTGAACCATAGACAGTATGAAAACTGACAAGGGAACAGAAATTCTCTGAAAGTTTTCTGAATTAAGTGTGTGACAGAGATGCGTATGGTGGTAGGTGGGGCAGAGGGATGGGGGTATGTACATTCATCACAAAACTTTCACTGGTTTGTGTTATAAACATATTAAGGTCATTATTTAGGAACATCTTGTTTAGGCCTCACCTTGTAGTGCTGTCCCTACCTGTCACAAGGATGACCACAGAAATTGAGGGTGATTACAAATCACCTTAAAGTTATGGCATCAGATTGCCCCACTCTTCCACTAGCTGGCTCTTCCAGAAGGATGGGGCGTTAAGAACACAGGCTGCGGGGTCAGAAGACCCTGAGTGTGGCCTTAGGAAGAGATATCTTTCTGTCCTGTTTCTCTGGCTATAAAGTGGAGATAACCCTCTATCCTCACAGAGGTTTTGTGACTATCAAAGACATAACTTTTGTCAAATTGTGAGCACACAGCAGAGACTGATAAATGTTAGCTTCTGGTCCTCCTTCTCTGCTCACCTTTTTCTACATTTTCCACACTATGTTTTCTTTTCCCAGTCCCCTTCTCTCTCCTTCTCCTTCTCAAACCACAATTCTTAACTTTAACCTGTGAAGTCAGAATCTATTTTTTCATTGATTTCATTGTAGATCAATTGAATCCAAAAAACAAGTCATCAGTAAAATTTCTTGTATATCATCTTCATGGGTATCATGCTTTTCTAGAAGTCTTGTAATGCACATATAAACAATGGAGATTTAAGGTACTTATCAAAACAGTCTAAAAATGAAGCCCTGAGCATAATGGCTCATTGTCCTCATTATTCAGGGACCTCACAGAATTCCTTTACCCTGTCTGTTGTCATAGAACTTCAAGCAGGAGTTCCCATCTCTCCGCCTCCTCTTGCTCTCTGCATTATCAACCCTGACAATAGCACCTATCACAAGACAGGCAGGTGCTCTTACTCAAGGGCATCTATTGCAAACAAAATTGCTAACACAATTCAAAAGCTTTCACCGACTTTGGGAGAATGTTAAGAATTCAGATCATGCTCAGCTAAACAGATCATAGGATGGCAGCCAGGTCTGAGAAGTCCAACAAAAGGCTTCGAAATTCTATTTTTCAAAACCAAAAGTACCAAATTTCGATGGCTAAGTTGTTTGTTTAAATCAAGCACAGGAAAAGAAACATCTTCATTTATTTTGTGTGTGTGTGGAAGGGGGGGTAATTTTTGCTATGGGGAAAATGTGCTCACCAGAGAGACAGACAGAAAGCAAGAAATCACCTTCCAGGGAGATGGCCATGCCACAATCCCTTCTCCTCCATTCCCCTCTCGGGATTTTGGGCATGTACACACATGCCCGGTGTGAGTCCCACTGGATCTGGGACTTGAACTGGATTCGACCATTTGGGAGTCTACCTGAACCACTACACCACCTGCTGGCCCCTATTTTTATTTCTTTCTAAACACTCATCTTCTGAGTAATTTCTCCTTCTCTTTCTGACTTCGCAGCAATCACAGGAGGGCATTGCATAAGAAATCATTTGGTATGGCTCTTCATGTAAGCAAGAATTTTTCACTCACATGATCAAAGGATTTCACTGACTGGTCAACACAAATACTATAGGATTAGCACCCAAATACTATACCCCCACCCCACCTCTGGAATTTCCTAAGCTCAGAAAGTAGATTAAAAGTAGGTTCAAGTCATTTGGCCGCAATGGATTGATCCATAGATAGTATGAAACCCTATCTTATAGATAGAACCAGAGATAGTATGAAAGCCAAATGGATTGAACCATAGACAGTATGAAAACTGACAAGGGAACAGAAATTCTCTGAAAGTTTTCTGAATTAAGTGTGTGACAGAGATGCGTATGGTGGTAGGTGGGGCAGAGGGATGGGGGTATGTACATTCATCACAAAACTTTCACTGGTTTGTGTTATAAACATATTAAGGTCATTATTTAGGAACATCTTGTTTAGGCCTCACCTTGTAGTGCTGTCCCTACCTGTCACAAGGATGACCACAGAAATTGAGGGTGATTACAAATCACCTTAAAGTTATGGCATCAGATTGCCCCACTCTTCCACTAGCTGGCTCTTCCAGAAGGATGGGGCGTTAAGAACACAGGCTGCGGGGTCAGAAGACCCTGAGTGTGGCCTTAGGAAGAGATATCTTTCTGTCCTGTTTCTCTGTCTATAAAGTGGAGATAACCCTCTATCCTCACAGAGGTTTTGTGACTATCAAAGACATAACTTTTGTCAAATTGTGAGCACACAGCAGAGACTGATAAATGTTAGCTTCTGGTCCTCCTTCTCTGCTCACCTTTTTCTACATTTTCCACACTATGTTTTCTTTTCCCAGTCCCCTTCTCTCTCCTTCTCCTTCTCAAACCACAATTCTTAACTTTAACCTGTGAAGTCAGAATCTATTTTTTCATTGATTTCATTGTAGATCAATTGAATCCAAAAAACAAGTCATCAGTAAAATTTCTTGTATATCATCTTCATGGGTATCATGCTTTTCTAGAAGTCTTGTAATGCACATATAAACAATGGAGATTTAAGGTACTTATCAAAACAGTCTAAAAATGAAGCCCTGAGCATAATGGCTCATTGTCCTCATTATTCAGGGACCTCACAGAATTCCTTTACCCTGTCTGTTGTCATAGAACTTCAAGCAGGAGTTCCCATCTCTCCGCCTCCTCTTGCTCTCTGCATTATCAACCCTGACAATAGCACCTATCACAAGACAGGCAGGTGCTCTTACTCAAGGGCATCTATTGCAAACAAAATTGCTAACACAATTCAAAAGCTTTCACCGACTTTGGGAGCAGCCCAGGTGGGAAGTACTCTGGTTATTCACGCAAATGACAGAGCTGTCCCTCCTCCTCAACAACTGCATTTTAGAAAGTACTTGCAGCCCATGCGAAGGCTACTCACTGGGCCTGAAGCTTGCAGGCCACAGATTGGCAGTGTAAGGGGGAGACTGGAAAGAGAAGATGGGAAAGAAAGGCGAAGGGAGCGGAAAAGGGACAGAACCTGAACACCTGCATTTAGAGGATGGAAGGAGGAAGAGGAGCCAGCCAAAGAAAGAGAGGACAAATGTTAAGAAAAGTAGGTGAACCCAAGGAGTGTGATTTCTAGGAGCCAGGGAAAGCCAGAAGGGCTGCTCAGCAGTATCTGCTACTACTGATACCCAACATCACTGCCCGTTACGATGTGCCAGGCTTCAGCCCAAGTCTGTGACCTAAGTTAGCCCAATCACCACAGCTAATGAGATAGACTATGTGGGTGCTCACATTACAAATAAGGAGGCTGAGCTTCTGAGAAGATGAGCTAATCTGTATCTGCAAGCTCACCCCCTGTAGGTAGTGGAGTGTAAGTGTATAAGCCAGGCCACGTGGCTCTAGAAACATTTCCCATGATCTCCAGTGAGCAGGACGCAGGCCTGTGCACCAGACTTGTACATGGGGAGTTTACTGGAAAGTGTGCTCTGGATCACATCTGTGGACGAGTGAAGGCTGTAAAGTGGCAGAAGGAGAAACAGCTGTGACATCGTCCCAGCTGAAGCCTCAGCCTGGAACCGGAAGGGCCCTGCATAGTTGTGCTCCACTGAGGCAAGAGAGCTATCAGCTACCCCGGGTCCCAGCAGGAGGAACAACTGCTTCAGTCTGGGGGTGGCAGGGGGCATGGGGATGGCACCTAGGTAGCTGAACACAGAATCTACCACGGTATTTTACATCTAAAATGGAGGGCTGGTTTACTAGTGTGGTATCAGACCAAGGCTTGGCCAAGTCCCTGGGTTTGCCTCCTGGCTCAGTCACTTGCTAGATGTACAATTTTAGCAACTTGTTTGACTTCTATGTATCTACATGGCTTTATCTAGAAAATAGAGATGATAATGCCTATTCAGTAGACTGTCGAAGAATCACACAAAAGTGTATATGCAATCCGTGCTGTTAGGTAAATGCTTCCTTTTCAGTTTTGCAGAAAGTTAATACTCCACGGAGAAGGAGCAGGTGAAAGAAAGCAAAGCTAGGAAGGAGCAGCTATAAATCCACAGAAGAGACTCCATCCCAACCTATTCAGGGCCACACAAGGTTAGGCCGTACAACTCTGTCCATTCAAGGTTTGTGTCATGAAAGAACTACTTTCCCTCCGCTGGGGTCCTTCCTGCAATGACAGGCAGGACAGGGACTCGGGGGATGGCTGTGCAAGGCCTCTAGTCACCCTATTCTGACATTCCCAGGTGTATGAAACTGGTCTGAACAACCAAAGACAGAAAACACCAGAAAGAATGGTGGCCTCGGCAATGTCAGATGCCATGATGCCCTCTCTTGCTGGAGCACCACCAGGCAGAAAGCTCAAAGGTCTTTTTTTTTTTGGGAAATGATTTTTGCTATAGAGCACATGCACTCACCAGAAAGACAGAGAGATACAGAGAGACAGAAAGCGAGAAATCACCCCCCAGGGGGATGGCCATGCCATGATTCCTTCTCCTCCATTCTCCTCTTGGGATCTTGGGTACATGTGCCTGACTTCAGTTTAAGCCTCTGGGTCCAGGACTCAAACCGCAGTCAACTGTATGGGAGTCCAGTGGCATAATGGCCATTACGCCAACTGCTGGTCCTATCAAAGGTCTCTTAAAACAGGCAAAGGAACAAATAAGATCAGCAGGCTGTGAACCACAATCTTATCTTCTTGCTGGAGAAGATAAGCAACTATGATGTGCAAGATACTATATCCTTTCTACCTCACCAAATACGCACTGGTCTTAATCCATGACTCAGAGATTGGATCAGTTTTGGGGATGGTGGGGCTGGGCGGAGAGGGAGGATTTAAGGTAGCATATGTGTACCAAGCCAATGACGAGAAGAAAGGGAAAACCATCACTGACGGAGCAGCCAGCATGGTGCTATGTACCCCAGCACTAGCTAATGCTATCTTTGAAAGCACCCTGTAAGTGGGTATTGGCATCATCTCATTTCCTGGACTAGAAAATGATGTGCAGAAAGGCAAACGTTTCCTGAGTTGACAGCGCTAAGTAATTTAAGAGACTAAGTGGGATTAGAATTTGAGCTTGTTCTCCTTCCACCATTTAAGTGCCTGTGCTGTTCTTGGATAAGAATAACAGTACCCTCCAGCCAGTGGCTTCGGCATGCCTGGGAACCATCTTGGGCCCTGACTCTGGCTTAGATGCCCACTCACCATGCCAGGCCCATGAAGTAGCTCTTCAAGCAGGGTGACAGCTGCATGCACTGCTAGAGCTCAGCATTAAAGCTGCAGCAGGGCCCTTGACTGCCAATTGCAAAGATCTAGGTCTGGGGACCGCCACCCCCACCCCAAGGATGTCAGGGTTTCTCAGGCTGCTGAGGCTCTCAGCAACTCAATGAACTCAATGGCCATGGACTTAGAAAAGGCAAATACACCAGTGCTCTTGGGCAGGCCCCGTCATCAGACCCATTGAAGTGTGACACATTTCTCTTGCATTTCATGTTTCCTTGAGAAAGACCTTGATTCCAACACTGTCTTGTACCACTTGTCAGATGTCAGATCTTGGATAAATAATGTGACCACTCCGAGCTTCAGTTCCATCTGTAAAATGGGGTTAGGGCGACTCCATGCAGGGCTGTTGCATGGCTGTTTCACACAGCAGGAAATGGAGATCCATGAAACTGTTCAGGCATAGGTACGTGGGCAGGGCAGGGCTTAGATAACAGAATAACATGTGACAATGCTGGTCTTTCTTTTTTTTTTTCACTCAGGTTCAACTTTCAAGTTGTTCCAGTTATGGCAAGAAGAAATATCTCTTTAGTTATTTGGTTCTAATACATCTTTAATGCCTATCACTTCTTTTTTAAAATTTATTTAATTCCATTTGTTATTATTATTATCCTTTTTAATTTGACCAGAGAGAAAGGGAAAGCGAGAAAGCAAGCCTCCAGGTCCAGGACTCAAACCATGGTCAGCCATGGGGGAATCTGGATCCCTTAACCACAACGCCACCTGCCGGCCCCTTTTCTAACACTTCTTTCTAATCACTCTTTTTAACACAGATCAGGCCTTAGGTCCAGAGTATTACCTAGCTAGAACTTGACAACACTGTTTTTATTTTTTTCAAAAAAGTATTTAATTTTACTTATTATTATTATTTTAAAATTTGCTATAAGACATGTGCACTCTCCAGAGAGAGAGGAACAGTGAGAAAGCAAGCTGCCAGGTCTGGGACTTGAACTACAGTCAGCCATGTGGGCCGATGCCACCACACCACCACCATAATAACAACACTGCTTTTTAAAAAATTGTATTTATTTTCTAGGTCATCATCTATTTATAGTAAATGATGCTGGATTTCCACACGCGTGCTTCAAAAAGTTCATGGAAAATGGAATTAAAGTATGAGTTTATTTGGGTACAAAGGTTTTTTTGAAACTCATTCAGTTATTTCCTAATGCATTTCATTGAGCATTTGAGTAGTGATAACTTCCTTTTTTTTTTTTTTTTTTTTTTAAGGTTTTTGCCATGGAGCATGCGTGCTCACCAGAGAGACAGAGACAGTGACAAGGAAAGTGAGAAATCACCCTCAAGCGGGAATGACCATGTTGTAATTCCTTCTCCTCATGGGATTTTGGGCATGTAAGCACATGTGGCTAGCGTGACTCTTACGCTGACAGATTTTGAACTCAAACTGCAGTTGTTCATGTGGGAATCCAGTGCCTTAACCACTTCACCTGCTAGCCCCAACAACTTGCCTTTTAAAATACATTTATTTTAAAAATTTGAGTCAATTTTAAAGAAATTAAGTAAAACAATAATATAGATGGTACACAGAAATAGCAAAAAAAAAAAATGTGAAGATAGAACACGAGTGATTAAATTTTAGTAAACACTATTTAAAAGACTACAGAATTAGGCCAGCAAGTGGCACAGAGGTTAGGGCAGCTAACATGGCCAACTGTATGGTCCCAGACCCAGCAGCTCGAAAAACATCCTGGGTGAGTGGGCACACATGCCCAAAACCCTAGAGATTAAAGGAGAAGGGATTATGGCATGGCCATCATCCCTGGGAGGAGGGGTGATTTCTCACTTTCCCTTTCTCCCTTCCTCTCTCTCTCTCTCTCTGGAGAGTGCCACATACCCTATAGGAAAAAACAAAAAGAAAAAAAAAAGACTATAGAATGAATGCCAACTGCCTAGTATACACCAACCATATAGTGGGTACTCAATAGATATTAGTTATCATCATTTTTTTATTATTAGCCTTGAAGTTTAATTGCACAGCTAGCTCACTGCCAAAACACCCAAGCACTGTGCAGTTTCTTTTCCATAGTTCTTTGGCACTAACACAGCTTCTTTTCTTACGAAGGAGTAAAGGAAGAAAACAAATCTCAAAAGATTTAAATTCACAGCCCAGTTCCACCACTTGCTAGCTGTATAACCTTGTAGAAGGTAGATGACCAGCCAAGTTCTGACTCTCCATAATAACAGCTCCCTTTATTAAGTACTTATTACATGGCAAGGCACTGAGTTAAGGGTCTTATACCATTTTTTTTGAAGTCTCACAAGAACCCTATTAAGGGGATATTATTGTCTTTATTATACTGCTGCGAAATAAAACTCAGAGGAATCACTCGAGGTACTTCAAGTCACACAGCTGGGAAGAGGCCACATCAGCATTCAAACCTAGATCTTCTGGCTCCACACTTACCTCCCAAAGTTGATATGGGAATTGAAAGACAAAGGAGGGAGGCAATGCCTTCCGCAACACTGGCATTTGGTAGGTGGCTGTTCCTCAATAAGTTTAAACTATTTCTGGCAGAGGCACCAAAGGAACATTATTTTCTCAAACTGTTCAAGAGATGCACAGGAGGGAAAGTGGAGGAGCCAGCTGCTGCTTTGAGGAGTGAAGCCCGGGAACATCAGCTTTTAGCATTTGCTGCAGGACTAGAACTTGCACTCCCCTGGCAATCTGCCTTGAAGTAAGACGGCTAATGAGGATGAGCGAGGGTGGGTGTACAACAGCACATCTGCTGCTGCCAGCCACGCTTTCATTTAAATGCTCAGGCTGACAAAGAGTGCCGGGGGAGAATTACCCACTTCCAACCCAGATGAAGAACCCACTTGCAAAGCATGGGCTGCACAGTGCTGAGAAGACAGATCAGGCTCGGAGGCTTAGCAGGCCAAGCAAAAGCTGCAGTGAGAGCCAACATGCCAACAAAGCAACGACAGACACAGACAGGCGAGATCGGGTAGTGTGTGTGTGGGGGGGACAATTCCCTGTTACCTACACATGACAAAAGCACCCACAGAAATAGAAAACTGTCCTGATTTAAATGAAAAATAAGATTGATTGCTGGTCCCACCTATCAGGTGCTGGTGCTGAACAATCAATTACAACATTATTCTTAGGTTAAATGCTTAATTTTAAAAAATCACTGTAAAAAGAATGCCTTAAAATTTCCATACACTGGTAATGAGTTTTCAATTCTCCCAAAAACTAGGCTCTGAAAGGGTGGGAGAACAAGATTCGTTTGAGGGAGCCCTCAGCTGACAGGTCATGACATTGAAGACTGCTGACAGGAGGCCCCGTTTCTCTTCACCTTGCTAAGGAGGAAGGCAAGGCAAGAGTATCTTCATGGGGATGAGAAAGGAGAGAGCGCGGGCTGACTGCAGGCTCTGTTTCAGAGACAGAAAAGAGACACTTCTACAGAAGCGTTCATTAAATGGCTCCATTAATTCTGTCGGGCATGAGCTAATAGATGTTGATTACAGCGGCTTGGGTGTGTGTTATACAAATGAACCCACAGGGGACAGCTAATGCTGCACGGTCACCACCTGTCATATTCTAGTGCCTTGCATTTGGAAAAGGGTTAAGAGTGGCTGGCTTAGTCCTTAAAATACCTGAGTGGGAGTCAATAGACTTGAACACCATTATTTCAGATCTGACTCACTGTGGGCAACTTTAATTTCCTATTTGCAGAAACCATTCTCCAACACATGATAGATCCTATTTATTCAATTTACCACCTCCGTATCTGTCAGATGTTACTGAAGTCCAGAGGCTCTGCAAATACTGGTCTTCCCCACAGACTTGGCAAAGCTATGCTTTTTCAATTATGGTCTTAAAATGCCATTCAATGTTTGTCTCGGTAACAAATTAATAGGCCAGTGATGGATTGTTAAAAAGACTTAAAGTGCTGAAGGCAGGAAAAAACTGTCAAAGTAGGTGTCCGTCAGATGACGATCTTACCACAAAACAGTTTCACACCAGCCAATCTTCCCTCTCAGTGGCCGTGACGAAACAGTTCATCACCCTCATTCGAAAAGATGTATTTAATGCCTTCTTGGTTCTATGGGGGTTTTCAGAAGCTCAGTAACCCAGCCAGTCCTCAAGAGATCACATTAGAAGATGGAAAGTGGCGTACAGCTTGTGTTTCTGTCACATGGAGGACTAGGAAGGAGAATGACTACGGGTTAACAGTAAATAAGCATTATACAGATTCCTGTCTGTAGCTCCACTTTCCTAAAGTTCCTCCACCTTACATTTTACCAGTAAGGACTATAGATTTTCCTGTCTAGCCAACTCATTATTGTACAAAAAAGTTACATATGGTATTAATGCATTTCTTGGTACTGTAACAGAATGAAGGTTTTGTTTTTGTTTTTGAGGTTTTGTTTTTTTTTTTTTTACAAGTCTACATTTAGAGGACACAAGATAAACTGAAGACAATATTTATACATCTGCCAGGGCTGTCTGTCTCTTTAATAACAATCACAGCCTATTTCTCCTACTTCTTTCTTCCTTTATTGTTGTTATAATATTTGTGCAATCCATAAAAACCAGGAAAAAGCCCAAAAAGAAATCTGGTCTTCTTTTAATCCCATGTTTTTATAACAACAAATTAACAGAGAATGAAATCACCGTAAGCCTAGACAGATGAGCAAGCCCTCCAAATCAGCAGCCTTTCTCTCCTCAAGCACCCTGCTACTCAATGAAACAAAGAGTCTTCTTCCTAAATGGCAATATGTGACCGATTTATGGATAATGAGATAGAAGTCTAGCCTCTTAGACACCCTTGATCCATTCTAATTCCTCCTTCCCCTCTGATTTATCTCCAAAGAGATGATTCAGTAGATCGATGAGAACTTTGGCAGGCAGTGCACTTTAAGAGTGGCTCTGATGTTTGCGAAGAACTGTGTGGCAGAGTCCAGACTCCCAGGTCACTGCGGGGAAACAACCCCCATCCGTGGTCTCTCTCCGCTCCGCTCCTTCCATACATTGCTGAGCAGACCTTTCTTCCTGTAATAGATAGCTGCTGGCTTGCTGCCCAGCCTTGAAGCAGCCTGCTTCCAGCAACAATCCTCTCTTCATTTAGAAATTCATTCCTCCCGTGCTGTCATTCAACGTGGTTTAGTTGGTGCTGACCCCACCCCTGAGCTGGAGAAACAGGGTATGAATCTAAACTAGGCCTACGTCGCTTGGCACACAGCATTCTTCTGGTTACGAACACCAGTCCTGAGAAGTGCCCAGTCATCTCAGCTCGGAGCTGGGTCATTACTGAAGCCACTGGGAATGTGGATGACCTTTAATCCCCTAGACCTGGGCCTTCAAAGATGTGATCCTAGAGCTGCTGCAACCATCCTATCACCGTAAGGGGAAAGCCTGCCTGAGAAAGGAGCCTACCCAAAAGATGGAGAAAAAGAGATACACAAGAGACCAGTTATATCATCTGAGCTGTTGGATCTAGCCATGCCTAAAGTGGGGCCTATCCCTGGACATCCAGTTCCACCAATTTGGGATGGGTTTCCCTCTTGCTGGCAACTGAGAGCCCCAATAGATCTGTTTCTCATGTCGCTGATTTGCAGACATTACCATTCGTGTTCAAAATGATGAATAGCTTACTATTGGCTAAAATACTTGAGCCTGGCACTCAGGCTATCCACAAGATAGTCTCAACTTTCTTCCTCACCTTTATTTTATATTCTACCTTAAAAGAAGCTCTTCTGCCAAACTGGTACATTCTTTGTCCCCTGATTACTCACCTTTGAAATGCCTTTTTTTTCTCTAAGAAATAACTCAAGTCTCCACCACCTCAGGTCTCAGGATATCTCCTTATCTAATTTTCATCACTCATTATCTTGAGTTTTCCTTCGACGTTTGTTGTCAGCTACCTACTGCTCTCATTCTTTAACCATTGTTTAATGGCCATTTCATGTGCTGAAGAGTCATGATATCAGTTCCTAAGGAGCCTGCAGACGAATGGTCAAATCAATGACCAGTTACACACAGAATATTACATAATTATAATAAAGGTAAGCAGCCGAAAAATAAAATCAAATACATAAAATAAAATGGCAAGCTTTTATAATAAGGCACAATAACCAAAAACTAATTTAAATATTGGGAAGATAGGAAAGGCCTCCCTGAAAAAGTGACCATCCATGCACAATGAGAAGGACAGTGTGTCTGGAAGGAGGCAAATGGGTGAGAAGTGCAGGGAGCTGGAGTTAAAGTCAGCAGGGGCAAATTACATGGACTGTTCGGGCCTGGGAATGACCCTAAACCTTAATCTGACTGGCAAAGGCATTGGGGATTTTCGGCAGGCAAGTGGCCTGACCAGCTTTGTGCTTAAAAAGATCACTCTTGTTGCCATGTGAAAATGGATTAGGAGAGAGTTAAGAGACAGCCTGTTAAAGTGGCACAGGGAAAGGATGATGATAGCTTGAACTTCAGTGGCATCAGTGGAGATAGAACTGGGTAGATTTCAGTTATACTTTGAAGCTGTAGGACAGTGACTTACTTACTCACTGTGGGCAGGGATGATATGACAGACGGGAGACTGCAGAGATGATTCCAGATACCTACCTTCGGCTGCTTCATGAAGACAGGCCACATTGGAGATAGAGCAGGTTTGGAGAAGGAGGCTTATTTTAGTAAGTTCAATGTGGAGGATTAAATGTAGAGTAAGTACATTTATTGAAACAGTTGGATATATGGGTTTGGAGTTTAAAAGAAAAGTCTAGATTCTAGATATACATTTAGGAGTCTTTGTAGAGGGTATTTAAAGCCATGGGAGTGGATGAATTTACCCAGGGAGAGTATAAAGTGAAAAGACCTGGACCACACTTTAGAGAACCCCACATTTTAGAGGCTTACTCGTTGGGATAGAGGCAGCACAGATGAAATGTAGATATCCCTAACATCCCAGAAAACTGAAATTACATGAGACAAGGATTCCTGTCACACTTCTGATTTCTTTGAAAAGACAATGTTTGTTGTTGTTTTAACCTTTGTTCCAAACTTTATTCCCAGGCTTCTTCAGCTTAATTAGCTGCAAAGAATGAACGGCGTATAAGCAAAAACTGAAAAGAGCTGCAGTGTCCAAGGAGCTTAGGCTTAAAATATTAGAGATCTCGATTTTATCAGATCCATACACAAAACAGAATTTTAAAAAGCAATCATAATATAAAATAGCAGCTCCCAGGAACTTCGTCAAGTTTATCCCTTTCAGAAGTTGACTCAGTTCCGTGTGCCTCATTCTTGGAAGCCTCATCAAAATTCTCCACGAGATCTGGAACTTCCTCCTCCTCCTCTCCAGCAGCAAGTGGTGCTTCTCCATCCACAGTGTCTGGGCAGAGCTTCAGCCGGTCTCCTTAGACTAGTCAGACCATCTGCCCCGAGCTGGTTTAAGATGCTGGGGAGCATTTCCATCAACTGCTTTGTCTCAGCACGGCCCGTAACGGTGAAAGTATTCGCTGCCAGAGATGCCTGAACTTTGGGTTGTTAAAGTGGATCGCTGTTCCCTGGTTTGGAAACATATTCACTTCTTCAATACCAGAGATATTGTTTACTCCTAACTTCTTTAAGGAGAACTGAAGTTTCTTATCATCTGCTGTAGCTGTTCTATAAACCACCTTCTTCTTTCTGCCAACAGTTCCTTTCCCACCAATGCACACTTGTGCCTGCAGCTTGGCAAGTTTTTCCTGGTTCATGATAGTTTCTTTCATCTTGTCAGAGCGGAAAAGGGGCCGTGCGGAGGACTAGGGTTGGCGCTCAGGAGGTCTCAGGCAGACCAGCTGAGATTAGGCACACACTTGCGGGGACGCAAGATGGCAGCTAGCGAAAAGATGATGTTTTGAACCTGTGTTATAGAAATATTTATGAAGTACACCAAATGGAGAACAGAGCACTGGACCGAGGGTCTAAATATGTGTATTCTAAAACTTTGTAATTCTGGGCTAAAAGGAAAGCCTTTAGTTCACACTCATAATTTAACTGTATGTGGCAGGTTCTCATTCACTCAACTACTATTAAATAGAACCTACAGGCACAAATACTGAGTAACGGTGAAAACAAAATATGAAGGAGTGGAGGGAAGGAGAGAAGAGTGCATCCCATCTTTAGTTACTTCATTCTTACTACATGCCTACATGCCTATAAGAAACACTCCTATGGGGGGCCAGAAGATGATGTAATGGTTACATCGCTGGACTCCCACATAGTTGACTGCGGTTTGAGTTCCAGACATGGCAACTTAAACTCATGCCAGGTGCATGTGCATGCATACCCAAGATCCTGAGAAGAGGTGTGGCCAACCCCCTTGAGGGGTGATTTCTCATTTTCTGTCTCTCTGTCTCTTTGTGTCTCTCTGATGAATGCATGCACCCAATAGCAAAAATCTGTTAAAAAATTTAAAAATCCTATGAAAGATAGGTTTTTTACAGATAGGTGAAAGTTTGAAAAATTGAAGGTCACAAAGTTTCAATCACACAGCCAATGAGCAGTGGGACCAAAATTCAGACTCAAGTCTGTTTATCTCCCAAACCTCTGCTTTTTCATCTACTGCATCTTGGCCCCCCATGCCCCACTCAACAATTCGTAATCTTACATGAAAGTTGACTAGCAATGTAAAGTGGTCTATGATTAAACATCAGAGCTGTGGTCCATGAATGCTAGCTTAGAGAAAAGGATGGGATTAATATGATACAGATGAGGAGGGTCTGGTGGACTGGCTGGTTCTCAGAAAAAGGATAAGAGTTGGAAAGCAAGATCACAGATCAGGACAGCAAATCCCAAAGCCACACACCAGCAGAAGAAGCAAAATTAAGCTTCAGAAACTCTCTCTTCACATGCCTCACACAGATCCTTTGAGAATACATTGGGTCTTCAAAATATCCATGAAAAATGTGCTTATAAAAAAGTATGCACGGATTTCAAAGTTTTTTGCACCAAAATGAACTCATACTTTAATTCCATTCTCCCCACTCCCCCAAGTTTGTAGAAATCTCGTATGTCCCCAGAGTCAGGTGGCATGTCTATGATGATGGATACTGAACCAGGAGCAGGCAGAGCAATTAAATTCTTTTTTATGACAGCTAAGAGTCTGGAAAACCATGTAACTTTCGCTCTAAACTTGGTGTTCACTGAAAGACATCAAGCTGATTACAAGTAAAATAATATGGCCACTAAATATAATCAAATAAAAGATGTTATCTGTGGAGACTCAATATTTAACTCTACCTGTATCAGATCCCTTACATTCTTTCCTAACAATACCATGAGATTCCTTAAAGAAGGGACCATATCATAGTTTTTTTCTCCAGACTAGAGGGCTTAAGCCACAGTACTTTGTCCATGTCACTGACTGTGCAAATGTTTTATAAGATATATATTGTAACATTTGTCCAGGAACAGAACAATGTGCCTTGTGAAAGAAAATAAGAAACAATGATAAAGCCAAGGCTCCTCGCTCCCCCATTTACTGGGCTTTTATCAACCAAAGGAGTAAGGAAGGGAAGGAGCCAGATGTTCCATTTTCAATATTGGCACTTTCCAACCTCCCAAATTAATTAGTAAATTGATATACATCCCGTAATTGCCAGAGATCTACACTGAGAGCAGCTGCAAGTTACCAACTCATTTTAATCTCTTGGAGGGAAGTAGTAAAGATGCACAGCAAGGCAAGGGCATTATTACAGTCTCACTGAGTCCATCTTATTCTAAGTTATCCAGTGACTAATTGGATCTATTTAAAAGAAATCTGGCCAGGAAAAAGCAAAGCTTGACCTCTTTCTTGATAATAATAATAATAACAATAATAATAAGAAGCTACAAATAATTATATAAGCCTCAGGCTTTCATAAGAGCTCACATTTATAACATGCTTAACAGCATGCCAAGAACTTTCACTTCACTTTCATCATGTTTGATTTCCCCATGATAACCTTGCAAATAAGAAACACTTAGTACAGTGTTCCCTTAAAGTCCGGGCGGGAACTGTTCATCCCATTTCACAGATGAGAACCCAGGCTCAGAGAAGTAAACGTAAACTGTCTAAGCTATCTCCAGGCTCCCACAGGGATCCGGCTCAGATTGCTCATCTGTCAAATGTGAGCATGGGTTGAGCTATTTAAGGTCTGGTGCATTCTACCAGTCTAGGAAGTTCTACAGAGCCAGCTGCGGATCCCAGCGCTCTGCAGTTCCCACAACGACGTCCCTTTCAGGGTTCGAGCTGCCCAGGCCCGTTCTTGGTCCCTACGCTCCCACCCTTCTGCCACGCTCGCCCTCCGTGCCCCGCCTAGTCCCGCGGCCCCTCTCGGCCACCGCCTTCGCTCGCCCACCTCGACAGCCATGTCCGCGGGTGGGGCGAAGCCAACCTGACCCTCGGTTTGCTGCGATCTTGGGCTACCCTAGATTGGCGCGAACCCGAGCTCTAGATCTGACTGAGCCACTGCGCTTGCGCATGAGTTTCTTCCATTCCTGCCGGATGGGAACCCAAGTGGTGGACTTTAGTTCCGGAATCAAGCAGAGCCGCCCTGCTGGAAGTTGAGTGTTAATGGAGCTCTGTTTTAGAGCTTGTCCAGGGCTGCTTTTCTCTCTAACTGGCTTTGAGAAGAGCAAACTAACAACAGACAGACTTTCATATTGCCATTCCAAATTGCCAGTTAGGAAAAGGAGGTCAAACTCTTAGCCAAATGGTAGTACCTGGAAAGGCAGGTTAAGAGCCAGATAGCTGGGTTCCAAGAATTCCGCTACTTACGACCCGGGTGACCTGGATAGATACTCACGTATTTTACTGGACTAACATGCTATCAATACCACACTTGAAATAGTTTTTTTGATATTGTTAATATATGATTGCAAGATTTTCCCTCCCTCTCCTCCTAATTACCAAGATGTCTTCTTTTCATTACCTGAGCATTGCACCATGTCTCCCAATCTCAGATGGTGAGACTTTTTCCACAAGGAGATACTGTATGTGTCTTAGAGTGTACCCATAATTTTGATGAATTAAGAAACTGAGGTGCAGGATCAGCAGATGGTATTCATAGATACGTTGCTGGACTCCCACATCGTTGACTGCAGTTCGAGTCCTGAACCTGGTGGCTTAAAACTCATGCTGTGCATGTGTGCATGTGTGCCCAAAAATCCCCAGAGGAGTGGAGGAGAAGGGATTGTGGTGTGTGCATCCCCCCTTGGGGGTGATTTCTCATTTTCTGTCTCTTTGTCTCTCTGGCAAGTGCATGCACTCTATACCAAAAAATCTCTTTAAAAAGAAAAACTGAGGTGCAGTTGTCACTCAACAACTCAATATTTGAATGGTGGCTCTCCCAACACTATCTTAGTTCATACAAAATTTCCAATTAGCAAAAAAGCTTTACTTTTATCTTTGGGTCTGTGATCTGACTTTCTACAATTCCTTTAGCAGGTTGAGAGAGAGAGAGAGAAGAGAGAAATCTTCCATTCCTGTATGCATCTCCCTTTGCAACGTGTTTGCTGAATTTCTAATCAAGAGATGGAGTCTGTTTCTCTACCTCCTTAAATCTGTGCTGGCCTTGTGACATGCTTTAACCAAAGAATGCATCAGAATTCCCACTGTGGAAGTTCTGATTTGCCCAGGCCTGAAGAGTTTTCCAAGGTAGTTCCAGGCAAAGTAGTATGGCTGGTCACCTTACTTGCTGCCCTGGTACTAGTATCACCCTTGACAATGAAAATCAAGGGAAGTGATTGGAGTGGACATCCAGCACCATCTGTACTGGACTCAACTGGCCCCTGTCCCGTCACCAGGTGATGGCAACCTCATGAGTTAATTCTGGTGTGGCCAGCAGAACTGCCCAGCCAAACTTCCCCCAAATTGCTGTCCTACTGAATCCCAAGCAAACAAAATGGTGGTTTTCTTAAGCCACTCTAGCGTTGGAGTGCTTTGTTATATAGCAATAGATAACTGATACCACCCCTTAATTACAGGCGACTATGCTAAAAACCTAAGGAATAGACTCCAACACCAAGAGAACAAATGTCCCTTTCACTATCCACTTAGAAGAATTATTTACTGAGCCAGTCAGTGGCATGGTGGTTAAGGCAGCTAGATCCCCCATGGCCAACTCTGCAGTTCAGTCTTGGACCCAGTAGCTTGAAAAACACACTGGACATGTGTGCGTGTATGCCCCAAACCCTAAAATGCCAAAGGGAGAAATGGAGAAGGGATTGAGGCACGGCCACCTCCCATGGCAGGTGTTTTCTCATTTTCCCTTTCCCTTTCTCTCTCTTGCTCCCTGACAATTTTTTTAAAAGAATATTTATTGAGTGCTTACTATATACAGGAACTGTGTCGAGTGTTTAGCATCCGGCCATGAACAAGAGAGACTAGTAGTCTGCTCAATAGTTGTTTTGTTTTTTTTTTTTTCAGTTTCTAGACAGTTTGGGATACAGATATTAAATAAATCATTAGAAATTATAGGGTGATTTGAACATCAACAGGATTAAATTAGAGTAGAGGAGTGTAAAAAAGCAAAGCTTTTTTTAAAAAAAGAAATGGCATTTTTAAGAATTATTTTTTATTTAACTTTATTTATTTCTTTTAATTTGACCAGACAAAGAGAGAGAGAGGGATAGTGAGACAGCAAGCCTCTAGGTCTAGGACTTGAACTGTGGTCCACCATGTGGGAGTCCAGTGCCTTTAACCACCACACCACCTGCTGGCCCCAAGAAATGGCATTTAAGCCCAGTTCTGAAGTAGGAGTTATCCAGGTGAAAACTGGGCTGCCATGTGTTCCAGGTAAAGGGAGCAGCATATGAGAAGGCCTTGGGGCAGGGAGGAGCCTGATGAGGAAAGGCGAAGGAGCTGGTGGTCAGTAGCCAGGGAAAAGAGGCAGAAATGGGACTGGGGGTGCAGGCAGAGCCCAGGCCTGCAGAACCCTGAAAACACATTGAAGCTAAAAGGCACCTACAGGCCATCCAGCTCTTCAAAATATGTCTAACTGCACCCTGCCTTCTCCTAAAGACACATTACAAGACCATCATTGTGTATAAAAAGGTGAACAAACTGCAAGACAAAATGCCTAAATCCATTTCAGCAAAGAATTAAACCTCACTAGCCTAGGTTTTCTTATTTATAAAAGGAAATAATCATTCATATGCAGTACTACGTCTGTTCAGGGTTGGGATGAGTATTATTAAGTGGGTTAGTATGGGAAGGAGCTGTATAAAATGGCATGTATCTCATGAAACTTAAGGACTATGATATTGAGGTGCTGGTGTGCCCGGCCCCTTGTATTTGGTCACGTGTCATATCTGGCCCCATTTATGCTACCTGGGAGCAAGCATGTCTATGCTTCACCACACCTTTTACTCTGTTCATGGATTTTCCCTATCCCACGCTAGAAATTGCTGTCCTGCTTTGTTATTGATCTAACCGATTATTAATGCACTGTCTAACTTCTGTGTTGTACTATTTTTCCTAGAGTTCTTCAGTGTTCACTGAAAAACTAGCATTTCATCATCCGATTATATATTCACTCAACAAACATTTTTGTGCATGTGCATCTGCCTCAGGAACGGCCCTAAACACTGAGGACCCATCATGAACAAGACAAAGTCACTGCCCTCTGGTGGAAGAGACAGAGACCAAAACATACCACTCTGTAAATGTAACGTCAAGTAGAAATAGTGACAAGTGCCGTCCCCTGGAACAGGGGCCAGGGGCTCCTATTTTAAACAGCAGTGTTATGAATGAACTAGTTACCAAGGATGAAAAGTGATGTTGTCCAAGTTTAGGAGAAGCCAGGAGGCTGTTCTTCCAGCTCTTCTTTCACTGGCTTGACTCCTTGATTCCCAGAGATGTTGGGCATTTACTGGTGCAGCGTATCACTCTGGCAGGTGAGAGGAGACAAGATAAACTCGTCATGGATCTGTCCCCAAAGGGATTACTGAAGAGCTGACAGCGTCACAAAGTGCACACTCTGACGCACATGATTTTGTTTAGTGTCGTGCAAGAGTAGGGAAGTGCGCAGGGGTCCGTTACAAAGCCAGCCTTCCGCCACCACGCCTGGCCACCCTGAGCTGTCAGTGTGGTCACACTCAGAAACTCCTGACTTCCTTCTTTGTATTTTATTTTTTAAGTTTCCATTTATTTATTTCTTCCATGAGTGAGAGGGGTAGAGAGAGAACTCACCCCACAAAAGGTCTTTATACTACAATCCAACCCCAGCTTCAGCAAGCCTCAGACCTTGGGCGCATGTGCATCCCATTTCCAGGGAAGTCTCCAGACCCAAACTCCATCCTTCCCACGTGGGTCAGTCTTGCAGACTACTGTGTTTTACGCTGCCCCACTGTCCAGTCCCTGATGTCTTTCAGTGTTGCAAATGTTCATACCCTTCCTGCCTCAGGACCTGTGCTCATTCTGTTCCCTTGGCCTAGAATGCTCCCCATCTCTTTCTTCATCAACTTAACTTTCTCCGAGATGTTATTTCTTTAGGGACCCCTGCCTGGGATGCTCATACTAAGGCTATCAATTAATAATGATGCTACATAACAAATGGCCCCTCACATCTCAGTAACTTACAGCGATATGCATTTCTTGAATTTGCAAATGCCCAGGTTAGCTAGAAGCCAGATAAGCTGGGTTGGAATTGGCCGTGCTGTGCTGCTGAACTCAGCAGGGCTCTCTCACTCATCCTTAGGGCTGGGGCTCAGCAGTTTAGGTCCCTGGACTCAGCTCAGCTGGGATGGCTCTGCCCCACAGCCTCCCATCCTCTCTCTGGGGGCCAGTGGGGGCTGAGGCAGGTATTCAAGGTGATGCTAAGAGGACAAATGAGGACATATCCAGACCTGTGAAGGCCTGTGCTGGGGACAGGCCCTCTGTCACCTCTACGTCACCCTACTGGCCAAAGCCAGTTCCATGGCTAAGCCCAAAGTCAAGGAGCTATGGGAATGTACTTTGCTACTATGGAAGGAACTTCAAAGTCACATGACAATTATGAGGTTCAAAGATAGGTACAGAACTGAAGTCAATGACAAAATTTACTGCCATCAGTTCCCCATTATACCACCTTCAAGCATTTTGAGCTTTATCACAGGACTCGTTACACATAAAGGAGTGTTACAATATATGTATTTGCAAGGGCACTTCAAACACTGATGGAAAAATGGAATTTAAGTATGGGTTTAGGGCTAGCCAGGTAGCATGTAAGTTAAGGCAGCTAGCTCTCACACGGTCAACTGTGTGGTAAGAGTCCCAGACCCAGTGGTTTGAAAAACACGCTGTACATGTGTATGTCCAAAATCCTGAGAGAAAAATGGAAGAGAAGGGATTGTAGTGTGCCCAGACCCCTGGGAGGTGATTTCTCACTTTCTGTCTCTTTTTTTCTGTTTCTCTATCTGTCTTTTGTGAGTTCATGCAACGTATAGAAAATTAAAGTATGAAAGTTATTCCATTTACTATAGCCACCAAAAGTATAAGATATTTAGGAATAAATCTAACCAAAGAAGTTAAAGACCTCCACAAGGAAAACTATGAGAAGCTAAAAAAAGAAATTGAAAATGACACAAATAAGTGGAAGGACATCCCATGTTCCTGAATTGGAAGAATTAATATAACCAAAATGGCAATTCTACCCAAACTAATCTACATATTTAATGCAATGCCAACCAAAGTACCAGACACATTCTTCACAGATCTAGAAAAGACAACCATAAAATTCTTCTGGAATCATAAAAGACCCCATATTGCCAAAAAAATTCTACACAAGAAGAGTGGAGTGGGTGGCATTTCACTCTCTGATCCAAAAATGTACTACAAAGCTGTGGTAATCAAAACAGCATGGTACTGGCACAGAAACAGACTGGAGGACCAAAGGGACAGAATAGAGTCCCCATAAATAAATTCACAAACATACAGTCAACTGATTTTTGACAAGGGGTACCAGTCAATCCAGTGGGAAAAGGAAAACCTCTTCAGCAAATGGTGCTGGAAAAATGATTTCCACCAGTAGAAAGATGAATCTGAACCCCTATCTATCACCATTGACAAAAATAAAGTCAAGGTGGATCAAGGATCTAAGTCTAAGACCTCAAACTATAAAACTGCTCCTGGAAAACACCGGGGAAACTCTGGGAGACATTGGTGTAGGAAAAGACTTCTTAAATAAGACCCCAAAGCACAGTTGATCATTCCCAAAATAGACAAGTGGGATTACATCAGACTAAGAAGTTTCTGCATGGCAAAAGACACAGTAATTAGTGTGAATCGACAGCCCTCTGAATGAGAAAATATTTTTGTTAATTATGCACCAGATAAGGGTCTGATAAGCAGAATACACAAGGAACTAGAGAAGGTGTTTGGAAAAAAGATGATCAGCCCTATTAAAAGATGGGAGAAGGAATTGAAAAAAAAAACAGTCTCTAAATATGACATACGAATAGCCAAAAGGCACATGAAAAAATACTCCACATCCCTCATCATAAAGGAAATGCAGATCAAAACAACATTAAGATACCACCTAACCCCGGTCAGAATGCCTAAGATTTAAAAAAAAAAAATGGTAAGTGTTGGCGGGGGTGTGGTGAAAGGGGAATTCTTTTACACTGCTGGTGGGAATGTAAATTGGTCCAGCCACTGTGGAGAACAATTTGGAGATTCCTCAAAAATCTACAAATAGAACTACCATATGACCCAGCAATCCCGCTCCTCAGTATCTACCAACAGGACAGAAGAATTCTTAATTGGAAAAGTGCTTCCACATTGATGTTTATTGCGGCATTATTCACAACTGCTAAGACATGGAACCAACCCAAATGACCCTGTATGGATAAATGGATTGAAAAACTGTGGCACATATACTCTATGGAAAACTATTCATCCATTAAAAAAACAACAAAACTCTGGCTTTTGACAAAAAGTGGAGAATATGGAAAATTTACTGCTGAGTGAAGCAAGCCAGGTTATGAAGGAGAAACACTGTATGTCCCCACTTACTATATACCAAATGTCTGCACTCTATAACTGAAACTGATTGACCTAAGGTTATACAAACACAAGAGATGGGGGTTAGTGCCAGAAGTGTAGTGTGTGGAGAAGAGGGACCTAAGGAAGGACATTTGGAAGAGGGATACAGAGAGAGAGCATTGACAGGATGGGGAGGTGTGGTATTATTGGTGGAAAATACTCTGATCGACTGGACTGGGGAGAAATGTTCACACACATACTGAAATGTTCACTTTGTAAGCTAAATAATATGATAGAATTTATATAAAAAATTAAAATAAAAAAGAAAATTAAAGTATGAATTTTTTGATGCAAAAATTAAATCCATGCATAATTTTTCATAATATGTATTTTTCCTTAACTTTTTGAAGACACCCCCCGAATATGTATTTATTTGTTTGATGTTTTGTTATTTCTCTAGTTAATCTCAAGAGTAGAGAACAAGTCCGGATTGTTCCTTTCTTACATGATGGTTAACACGGTGTTTGGCACATAGTAGGTGCTCAGTAAGTATTTGTCGATCATTACTGGGAGGTGTTCACAGAGGGAGAAAAAATTTCCGAATGAGTTGAATAAAACAAGCTTCTTGAAGGAAGGGATTGTGAGTTAAGAATTCAAGGTGTTTCTCTGGGTCACTTCTGCTCCCTCTTTGAGAAATTAAACTGCATGAGGAATGATGTGGTTGAAAAAATAATGACCCCCAAATATATCCATGGAACCCATGAATATGTTACGTTACATGACAGAAGAGACACTGGGGTCAGTTTGTGGCATAGCGGTTAAGGTGACTGTATCTCACATGGCCAATTGTATGGTTTAGTCCTGGGCTCGGCAGCTTGAAAAACACATTGAGGACATATGCACACATGCCCCAAATCCCAAGAGGAGAATAGAGAACGGATTGCAGCATGGCCATTCTTCCCCAACCCCCCAGGAGCGCTGTCTCACTGCCCATCCCACTCCCCAATCTCTCTCCAGCAAGTGTTTATAAGTTACGGATCCTGAGGTTGGGAGAGCAGTCTGGATTACCTTGATGAGCCCAATGTAATCACGAGGGTCCTTGTAAGTGAAAGCAGAAGGCAGGAGAATCGGTTATCAGGGTGATCGAGTGTGAGAAAGGCTTGACTGGCCATGTGGCTTTGAAGATGGAAGAAGGCGATGTGCACTAAGGGATGTCAGCAACCTTTAGAGCCTTGAGAAGGCAAAGATATGGATTCTCCCCCTGGAGCCTCCAAAAGGAACACAGTCCTGCTGATGCCTAGATTTTAGCCTTAGTGAGTCCTATTGTGGACTTCTGACCTGCAGAACCATAAGATGATAAGTCCGTGTTGCTTTCAGTGTGTGGTCCTTTGCTACAACAGCAACAGGACACTAATACAGGTGGCTACCTCAGTATGCTTTTGGAAGAAAGAGAAGGAGAGGGGAAGGAAGGAGAGAAGGTAGGAGCTTAAGTCAAGGCAGGCTGACCCGATCTCTAGGTCTGTTGTGGGCTAATAGCCTCTGGTGCCATTTGTGGGGAGGAGGCCTCGTGAAAGTCAATGTTTACTAATGGGGCATCTCAGCCTCTGTGCTGTTACTAACTCGGTTTTGTTATGAGTCACATTTAGCCTTCATTTTTAAATGCTCAAAATCAAACACACTGCTGGCCCCACAGCACTTACAAACACATGGAATGGAGATCCCTGCAGACACAATTGGAAGCACTTTAAATGTACATTAATACTTTCATATGGACCTGGCTCTAGCAGGGTGATCCTCCATGCCATGCAGCAGACATCAGGGAGGCCACGACTGGTTTGGTGGGATTGTCCAGTCACCTCTGCCCACGGAGCTGGCACGTCTGCGCACTGCACTGCCTGGGGCTGGTTACCGCAGGGTGGGGCCAGGCCAAAGTTTGTTCCTTAGCCTCTGCCCTTCATTCTTCTCGGGACCTACCCAGCAAGCAGGCCAGTGAAGGAGGGGGGTGAAGGCAAGTCCAAGCACAGAGACAGCTGCTGTGTGATAGTGTCCTAGAAAGTGGCCCACTCTTGGGACCAGCAGTTGACATAATGGCTATGTCACTGGACTCCCATGTAGTTGACTGCAGTTCAAGTCCCGGGCCCGGTGGCTTAAACTCATGTCAGGCACGTGTGCATGGGTGCCCAAGATCCCGAGAGGAGAATGGAGGAGAAGGGGTTGTGGCGTGGCCGTCCCTCCTGGGGTGATTTCTCGCTTTCTGTCTCTCTCTGGCGAGCATACACACCCTATAGCAAAAACCTCCCCCCCTCAAAAAAAAAAAGGCAGAAAAGTGGCTCACTCTTTTGTTTTTGTTTTGTTTTGTCTTGTTTTTTTGTGTTTTGTGTTTTTTTGAGATAGACATTTTTTTGTTATAGGGCACATGCACTCACTGGAGAGATGGAGAGAGACATAGAGACAGAAAGCAAAAAATCACGCCCCAGGGGTGGTGGCCACACTGCAATTCCTTCTCCTTCATTCTCCTCTTGGGATCGTGGGCATGCACACACACCCAGCATGAGTTTTAAGTCACCAGGTCCAGGACTTGAACCACGGTCGACTGTGGGAGTCCAGTGATGAAACCATTATTCCCTCTGCTGGTCCCAAAAGTGACCCACTCTAAAGAGGTCTACAGACTCTGATTTTTACAATTTCTCTCCAATGAAAAGTATGTCCCCCCAGCTTCTCTCTCTGCATTAACAGAAGTTGCTCCCTGGTTGTAAACACCTGATCGTGACAATTGACCCACAGGGCCTCTACCTGGAAGGCTCTCCCTCAGATGCGGAGCTCAGATGAGGCTTCCTCCTCTCATCCAGCTATCAGATTCCAAATGGCATCCTCCGAGAGGCCACCTTGGACCCCCTTGGCTGCAGTGGGCCATCTGGTCTCACCTGTGCACTGTTGTCTTTCCAGTGCTTGTCATTATTGATGTGATCCTGTTCGTGGACGTGCTTGGTGGTGGCTGGTCTCTCTCTCTTGTTCCACTGGAGTGTAAGTCCCTGGGAAGCAGAGATCGCCCCCTTTTGAATTCTACCAGATGCCCAGTGCCTTCGACAAGTTTAATTCCTGCCCGATAATCACATGCTCATTTCTCAACCGCCAGTTAGGAGCTGAATTGTGCCCACCCCATCCCCAAACTCACATGCTGAATCCTTACTCCCAATAACCCAGAAGGTGATGGTGTTTGCAGACAGAGTCTCTTTAAAGAGGCAATTAAAATCAGGTCATTAGGGTTGGCCATCATCCAGGAGACAGATGTTCATACAAGAACAGAAACTTTGGACTTAGACATGTACAGAGGAAGACAGGAAGAGAGGCCTGGAACAAAGCCCCCTCACAGCCCTCAGATAGAACCAACCCTGCCAACACCTTGATCTTGGACTTCCAGCCTCCCAAACTGCGAGTGAGTAAATTTCTGTTGTTTAAGACCCCAGTCTGGATTCTGCAGCTCGAGAACTAATACACACCCTCACAGGGAGAACCAATGCCATACCAGAGGGGGCGTCTGTGATTTTAACTGTGCTAGTTAAGGTACTAACAAGAAATAGGTGGCACTTTCAAACAGGGTAACCCCAAGCAGGTTTGTTTTTTGTTTTTTGTTTTCTGGTTTGTTTTGTTTGTTTGTTTGTTTGTTTGTTTGATTGTTTGATTGTTTTTTGCTATAAGGAACGTGTGCTTGCCAGAAAGACAGAGAGAGACAGAGAGACAGAAAGCGAGAAATCACCCCCCGGGGGGATGGCCACGCCACAATCCTTTCTCCTCCATTCTCCTCTTGGGCACACATGCACATGCGCCCAGCGTGAGTTTAAGCCACTGGGTCCAGGACTTGAACCACGGTCGGCTACATGGGAGTCCAGCGACATAACCGTTACACTAATTGCTGGTCCCATGAAGAAACTTCTTGTAACCATGGGAGGGGCGTGTGCTCCTTTGTGTGTGCTGCCTTTCTATTTATGTATTTATTTTTTATCTGCTATAGGGTGCATGCACTCACCAGAGAGAGGCAGAGATAGTGAGAAAACACCCCCCGGGGGGATGGCCATGTTGCAATCCCTTCTTTTCCATTCTCGTTTTGAGATTTGGACACATACACACACATGCTCCCAGCATGTTTTTCCAGCCAAGACTTGAACTGCACAGTCAGCCCTGTGGGATCCAGCCTCCTCAACCACCACGCCACCACTGACTCCGTTGCTGCCTCTCTAACAGATCTGGCATTCCATAAACAGACTCACTGAACGGTCTGCCGTGGATTCCATACTGAGAGCATTGTTTAGAAATGACATTCCTGTCCTCCTGCAGGAGGCAAAGGTGAAGGCAGTACAGGGGAGTGCAGTACCCTAGGCTAGCAATGATGGGGAGCCATTACCACCCTGGGCGGTCAGCA
>NW_006159616.1:3779711-3785561 GCF_000334495.1 Tupaia belangeri chinensis | reverse complement strand
AAGCCAAAGAGAGAACATTCCGTGGAGAGAGAGTTTCCTGAACAGAAGCGTGGTCCTTGGCGGTCAGCCAGTCTACAGTGAAGCCACGGGGGCTGGGGGCAGGGAAATAATTCCCCCACATTCCTTCCCTCACTCGCCATCCAAGACTCATGAACAGCAGACCTCACTGGTACGGTTCAGCCTTCTGTGGCAGGAGCAGGGTGCAGAAGGACTGAGAGTGGGTCAGGAGAGCCACATGGAAGATTCCAACGCACTGCTCCCTGTCCTCCATTGTTGTCAAGGCATTTCTCTTCTACTTGTCAACCCCTATAAAGAACTGAAGCTGATCTGCTTTCATCTTCACCTCCTGCAGGCTAGGAATGTCATTTCTAACAATATTCTCAATACTGAATCCCACCGCAGCCCCCTCAATGAATGTATTTATTGAGCCCTACTTGCTCTTACTGATAGCATGTTGGAGAAGAGAGCAGTCTCAGCCCCTGCACCACCTGGAGCTGAGAGAGGGTTCTCTAATCGTTCTCAGGCAGAAATCGTCTCTTGCCAGTCCGATGTAAGGAGGATGTGTCAGTGATGCTCATTCATCAATGCCCAGGAAGATTCCGAAATAGAAAGGGTGGGTGGTTAACATTTACTGAACACCTATTAAGTGTCAGACAGTAACCCAGCCTAATCCTTACAAGAATTATGAGGTGATCTTATTATCCTTTATCTGCAAAAGATGAAGAAACAGAGAATGAGCAGGGCCACACAGCCCGCAAGGTAGCAGAGCTGGGGCTGGAGTCCCACGCAGCTCACTCTGGTGTCTGTACCCTCCCTGTTACCCCAGATGCCTTTCAAAGAAATCAAATGGGACAAAGCGAACACCTAACAGGTGAGATGAAAAGCTCAGAGTAATAATGCCAGACACATGCTGAGTATTTGCCATCTGCCTGGGCACTCCAATTTGCATGAATTATCCCACGAAATCCTCCAGGCTACCCTAGAGAGGTTTGCACTGTCGTTATCTTCACATTAAGGATGAGGACCTGGGACTTAGGAGACCGCAATGCCTTGTCCCAGGTAAAGCATGGGCCCACAGTTCAAACCCAGGGCAGCCTGGCTCTGGAGCCCAAGCTCTTCATGAAAATTGGAGCCACTGAGAAAAGAATGAAAGAACGACAAGAATTTAGGAGAGAGGCAGAAAAGGGAGACCTTCTCTGTGTGGAAAACGCAACCAGCTCAGGATACGTGTGCTGCTTTGCACTGAGTCAGGAGTGGGAGGTGGGACTGTGGCAAGAATGGCTCAGGGAATCTTCCAGAAGGAACCAGCTTTCTCTGTGTTTAGGAAGACTGAAGGAGGCTTGGCCCAACCCAGGGTTCTCAGCCCCAGCGCTGCTGACATTTGGGTCTGGTCATTTCCTGTTGCAGGGCACGGGGTGCCCTCCTATGCCCTGTGGGCTGGAGAGCAACATCCCTAAGCTCTCCCCTTTGGGTGCCTGCAGCGGCTTCCCTGCCCAGGGGTGACAACCCCAAATGTCTCCAGACTTTCCAGATGGCACCTGTGTAAGATGGCTCCCCACCCTGCCTGTAACTGTGGCTCACAGTGAGGATAAGGAGTAGGAGGGAAACTCATGGTAGAGGGTTTTCATCTTGAGTCGTCAGACGTACAGCCTCCAAACGAAAGGGTTGACTTCTGGGAAGAAGGCAGAACCTTGGTCGGGAAAGCCACCGAGAGGTCGCAGAATTGGATGGAAGGGACACGGGCTTCAACCTCAGTCAGGCAAGACTCAGACCTGGGGTGTCACTCATGGCTGTGCAGCTGCAGGCATCTTGCTTCAACTCCAGAGATCCGGTTTCCCAGGCTATAAAAAGGGCATTGAAATGTCTACCGCACAGAGTTTTTGCAGACATCAGCTGATGCCTCCAGTGCTCCCTCCTATCAGGACTCACAAAGCGCTTGTTCCCCCTTCCCGCATCTCCAAGACCAGCAACGCCAGGTTCTGCAGCTGGGCCGCGTGACGCTATCCATCTCCCTGCGCATGTCTCCTCTGATGAAGTCCTTTCTCGCCCTTTAAACAGCTGGCTACATATGAGTCACCACCACAGGAGAGCCATATCCTGGAGATTGCAGTGGGAGGGGCATGCCAGGGAGAGAAAACAGCCTGTGGAAGGGCACGGAGATAGAGTCAGGAGACAGGGCGTTTGTATGTGTGGGCAAAACCAGCTCCTCTCAAGGAGCTTATAGTCCAGTGGAAAAATCAGAGCTTCATCAGGTGACAGCACCGAGGAGTGCTGGATTAGAAGGGGCGAAGTAACACACAGAGTGCTGGAGTATCACAAAAGGGCTGCTCTGGCCTATCCAGGCTGCAGGGAAGGCTTTCTAGAGGTGGTGGCACTTCCACCGACATCCACAGGTGACCTGGATTCAAACCTATTCTGTTACAAGTTGATGTACACCAGGGAAATCATTTGACCTCTCTGGTTCTCCACATCTACAACTGAAGCACAGGATTTCTAGTATCTCATATTGGCGACGTTTTCACGAGGTGCTGTTCACGGTCCCTGGCCATGGGAAGCACTTCGTAGGCAGTCTCTCGGGTTCCTGTTTCAGACCAAGCCCCTTGGCTGCTCCTGCCTGGGGTCAGTGTCCTCAGCACCAGCATGCAGGGTGAGTTAGAACTGTTGGATCTGGGCCAGTTCGAGCCTGCATGGACTCCGCTCAGGAAATCACATGCTAGAGAAGATGAGAACAAAGGCTTTGGGTAAAGGTGGGAGATAATTAAGTCCCTAGGGCTGACCCCAGCTCAGTCTCATCTCTGTCTCTGCCTCAGTCCCTCCCTCGAAGTGCCCACTTACATCAAAGCTTTACTAGAACCACCTGGGCAAAGGGACGTGGTGGGTGTGTGGTGGAGAGCACCTCCTGATGTTCCGTGGTGATTTGGAGACACTGGGCTGTGAGGGGTTCTGGTGGGCAGGATGCATTCTTCCAGCTCACAGGACATTTGCCCCAGTCCTCTCACTAGGAGTGAGCCTACCAAAGCACTACTACAAGAAGCACTCTGGGGACCAGCAGTTAGCATAATGGCTATGTCGCTGGACTCCCACATAGTCAACTGTGGTTCGAGTCCTGGACGCCGGGTGCGTGTGTGTGCATGCCCAAGATCCCAAGAGGAGAATGGAGGTGAAAGGATTGCGGTGTGGCCATCCCCCTTGGGGGGTGATTTCTCACTTTCTGTCTCTGTCTGTCTGGTGAGCACACATGCCCTATAGCAAAAACCTCTCCAAAAAAAAAAGCACTCTGTTCCCGGGACCTACCAGGAGCTCTCCTACCCCAGTGTCCAACCAGAGCCCTCCTATTCCCAGTGGTACTACCAGAGACATTACCCCCCAGTACCCTACAAGGAGCTCTCCTCTTCCCAGTCTCCCTATTAGAAGCATCACCATCCCCAAAGTCCCTGACAGAGCTCTCCTACCCGAGTACTCCTGCTAGAGTACTCCTACTCCCCATTGCTCTACCAGAAACATTCCGACTTGCAGTATCCAGCAGGAGTGATCTGGGTAAAGCACTGTGCATTGGAGAACGGGTAGGGGTGCTGGGACTAGGAGTGCTCTGGTGAGGGTGGGAATAAAATAGCTCCTGGTAGGAGTGCTGGGAGTTAATAAGCTCCTAATGGGGTGCTGGGAGTAGAAGAGCTCCCAATTCTCCACCACGGAAACTCCTACTTCCAGTACCCTACCAGGAGCTTTCCTGCCCCTGGGATTACTACCAGTGGCACTCCTACTCATAGTAACCCTACCAACCTCACTTACTCTAAGTACTCTTACCAGGAGCTCAACTACTCATAGTACTCCTACCAGGAGCTCACCTACTCCAGTACCCATACCAGAGGCTCACCTACTCATAGTACTCCTACCAGGAGATCACCTACTCATAGTACCTCTACCAGGAGCTCACCTACTCATAGTACCCCTACCAGAGGCTCACCTACTCATAGTACTCCTACCAGGAGATCACCTACTCATAGTACCTCTACCAGGAGCTCACCTACTCATAGTACCCCTACCAGGAGCTCACCTACTCCAGTACCCCTACCAAGAGCTCACCTGCTCCCAATGTACCTACCAAGAGCTCTCCTACTCCTGATACCCCTGCCAGGAGCTCTCCTACTCCCAGTACTTCTACCAGGAGCTCTCCTACTCCTAGGACTCCTGGCACTCCTAACAGGAGCTCACCTACTTCTGATATCCTACTAAGAACTCTTCTACACCCGGTACCCCTACCAGGAGCTCTCCTCCTCCCAGTACCCCTTCCAGGAGCTCACCTACTCCAAGTACCTCTACCAGGAGTTCTCCTACACCTGGTATCCCTGCCAGGAACTCTTCTACTCCCAGGACCCCAGATCTCCTCCTCCTAGTACCCCCACCAGGATTTCACCTACTCCTAGTACTCTTACCAGGAGCTATTTTATTCCCACCCTCCCCAGAGCACTCCTAGTCCCAGCACACACACACACACACACACCCCAGTTCTCCTATGCACAGTGCCTTTACCCACATCACTCCTGCTTTTGGTGCCCTCCTGGTAGGGCTGCAGGTTGGGCCCACACACAGGAGAGAAACTCAGTGAAAGGCACTTTTCATTTTTCTTTTTTTTGTGGAGGGGGAGGGGAGAGGTTTTTGCTATAGGGTGCGTGTACTTGCAAGAAAGACAGAGAGAGACAGAGAGACAGAAAGCGAGAAATCACCCCCCAGGGGGATGGTCATGCTGCAATCCTTTCTCCTCCATTCTCCTCTTGGGATCTTGGGCACACATGCGCACATGCCCGACGTGAGTTTAAGCCACCAAGTCCGGAACTAGAACCGCGGTTGACTACATGGGAGTCCAGTGACATAGCCATTATGCTAACTGCTGGTCCCTCACTTTTCATTTTTAACCCTCAATTCTCTCTAGTGTAAAGTAGACAATTCAACTAAATTTGTGGCTCTTAAACATTGCCGCACCTCAGAATCACCAGGGAGATTTAAACCCCCAAATACCCAGCTGCAGCGGCCTAAACCAGGTTATCTCTGAGCGGGACCTGGGCAGCAGCATTCCGGACTCCCCAGGTGACCCCCCATGCACAGCTAGCCGGGCAAGCTCTGAGTGTACTTCCAGCTGTGAGAATAGATGCTCTGGCCTTGCCCTGTGACCTCAGGGGAGTGAGCTGAGAGCCCCATCCTTCCTCCAGTTCCTCATCACTAAAGAAAAAGAACATCACACCCCACATCACGGTGTTACGAGGATTTAACGGGTTCGTAAAGCCTCCAGTAGAGGAGCTGGTGGCTGCTGTTGCCACTCTTACTCTTGCTTTCATTGTGGCCATGAAGGAGAAGGAGGAAGAAGGGGAGGAGATGGGAGATGGGAGCTGGCAGAGGAGGAAGCAGGGACTCCCTGTCAGGTCCTACACTCCGTCCCTTCTCCCTACTCTGGCCACGATCTCCCTCAGTTCAGCCATAGAAGTAGGGCAGGTTTGACTCTCATAGTGGAGAACCCAGGAGGCAGAAGCGCATTGGCAGTGAGAGCTCCATTGGTAAGAGAGAGGACGGTGAATACAGCCAGTCAGCCGGAGCCTGAGTGTTGCCCAGCCAGCACCACCTAGCACACCCTTAGGGAACTGCTAGACAGAATCTTAGACGTTACCTAGTTCTGCAGCACAGAGAGTTTAAGTAATTCATCCAAGGTCACACAGCCTTGCACCAAGCCAGGTCTCAAATCTAGTTGTTTTTTATTTTTAACTTCAGTCCAGGAGTCACTAAAAAGAAAATAATAACATTTTGCTGCCTCCTCTCAGAAGATGAAATCATCAGCAATAATCAGTCTTCTTTACTTTG
>NW_006159616.1:3771212-3779414 GCF_000334495.1 Tupaia belangeri chinensis | reverse complement strand
TGCCTTATCTCTTCCTTCTAAGCAGACACAGCGCCTGCAGCCGAAAGAGCAATTGTGATAATTAATAATAATATTTTGCACTTGGAATTTTCCCCTGGCAGCAGCTGCTCTGAAAGCATCTCCTCATTCAGCCACATGTATCAGCCAATCAATCAGTCCACAGGAGATCATGGAGCTTCTGCTGCCAGCTCCTCGCCTGGCACCGGGTCCTGGGAGGAAATGGTTCCAGCATTCAAAGGCAAAAATAAACCCGACAAGAGGCTGACACTGAGAAAGGCACCGGGCCTTTGCAGCACGCTTGCGTGGCACAGTAATAGCAGATACAGTAGCTATGGTTTGGCTCTCTGCAGATTCAGTTACCGTGGTCAACAGGAGCCTAACTATATTAAACGGAAAGTGACTTGTAAGTCCAATACCACTCTGAGTATCGTGACAGAGTACCTCCCACCTCATCTCACCCAGCACGTAAATCTCCCCTTGGTTTAGCGTATCCCCTGCTCCATAGGCACTCTGCCCACCTGTCAGTCCCTTAGCAGTGGCCTTGGTTATCAGAGCAAGAAAGCACCATATTTACAGGGTGCAGTGTGATCCACAGTCTCAGACGCCCGCTGGGGGTCTTGGAATGTATTCCCTACAGACAGCGGGATCAACTGGACCATTTCAAGAGCTTCCATTTGAGTTACCATTATGTTTTCTTCATTGGCAGCTATGTCTGAAGTTCACTGGCCCAGGGCCACTAGCATTCATTCAAGAATAAGGCCAGACACACGGGGAGGGTTAAATGAAGTAAAACTAAAACAAATGAAGCGCTTAGAACAGGGTCACCTGTATTGGGAGCACCCAGCCTGTTAGCCATCACTGTAGTTGCTGACAATTTGCCTTGGTGTCTGCAACAGCAAGGGTCTCACTCAGAAACACGTGGAATGCTCAAAAGCTTTTCCGGAAGAGAGCGTAATAAAGAAATGGTGAGGAAGTCTTCAAAAAGCTCATGGTACATGCACATATGAAAAAAACTGCATCGATTTCAAGATTTTCTCACACCAAATGTTTTGTTATTTAATTTTTAGTATTTTTTAAAAATAATGGTAGAAAGATTCATTCACTTTTTAAAAAAATCATTTATTGGGGCCAGCAGGTAGCATGGTGGTTAAGGGGCTGGACTCCTACATGGCCAACCGCAGTTTGAGTCCCAGACCTGGCAGTTTGCTTTCTCATTTTCCCTCTCTCTCTTTCACTCTCTCTCTCACTCTCTTGCTCTGTCCCTCTCTGGTCAAATTAAAATAAATAAATAAATAAAGTTAAATGAAATAATTCTTTTTTTAAAAAATTATTTATTTGTTGTGATTTTCAAGCTGACAACTCCAGGACTTGAACCGTGGTTGGTCATGTGGGAATCCAGCACCTTTAACCACTGTACCACATACTGGCTCCAGTTTTATTTACTTTTAAAAATTGACATGTAATGCTTGTACATATCTGTTGGGCACAATGTGATTTTTCAGTGTCAGAATACAGTATGTATTGACCATTCAGGGAAATTAGTATATCCACCGTCTTAGCCATTTGTCCATTTGTCACTACTTTCTGTTAGGAACATTCAAAATCCTGTTTTCTAGTTACTCTGAGATTGACAATAAATTGTTGTTAATTGTATTTATCCTAATATATTTCATAATGCTAGAATTGTTCTTACCTATCTGAAATTTTGTTGCCATTAATAAACAACCCCATTCCCCCATCCTTCCCAGTCCATGGTAGTCTTCGATTCTACTTCAGCGAGGTCATTTTTAAAAATTTCTACATATGTGAGTGCGAACACATGGTATTTTTCTTCTAATAAAATTTTCTTTTATTTTCCCTTTTGTGGTTTTTTAGAGATTTTTCTATAGGGCACTTGCACTCACCAGAGAGACAGAGAGAGACAGAGTCAGAAATCATCCCATGGGGGGGGTGGCCACGCTGCAATCCCTTCTCTGTTCTACTCTCGGGATTTTTGTGCACGCACACATGCCCGTCATGAGTTTTAAGCCACCGGGTCCCAGACTTGAATCACAGTTGACTATGTGGGAGTCCAGTGATGTAACCATTACACCACTTGCTGGTCCTTATTTTCCCTACTTTTAAATTTTATTATTTCTTATTTACATTTAATCATTGCACATCTCTATAGCACGTGATATGATTTTTCAAAGTATGCAAGCAATATATGACAATCAAATCAAATATATCACCACATATATAATTTTTTTAAAAGATTTTTGCCATAGGGTACATTTCCTTGGCAGAGTGAGACAGTGAGAAGGAAAGTGAGAAACCACCTCCCAGGAGGGATGGCCATGCTACAATCCTCCTCCATTCTGCTCCTGGGGTTTTGAGCACACATGCACACATGCCCAGCCTAAATTTTAAGCCTCCAGGTCCAGGACTCAAACCATAGTCAGCCACTTGGGAGTCCAGCTCCTTAACCAACGCACCACCTGATGGCCCCATATATGTCATTTTCAATACAGAGCTTTACATTCTTCTGTCTGTTAAGTGTTTCTTCCCTTTGCCCCACTCACATATCCTCTGTCATCCATTCCCTTCCCTTACAGTCTCTGGTGTCAGCCATATGTCCATTTGTCACTTCTTTCTGTTGGGAACATTCAAAATCCTCTTTTTTAGTTACTCTGAGATTTACAATAAATTGTTGTTGACCATATTTATGCTACTATATTTCATAATGCTAGAATTTTTCTCTTATCTATCCATAATTTTGTTTCCTTATCTGCCATAGAGTGCAGACCATTTGGAATATATTGAGCAGGGATATACAGTGTTTGTCTTTAAAGTCTGGCTTACTTCCCTTAGCATCAAATCTTCCATATTCATCCACTTCTTATCAAATGACACGGTCTCATTGTTCCTTATGCCTGAATAGAATTCCATACTATACATGTGTCACAATTTTTCTTTTTTCCTTCTCTTTTTTTTGGGGGGGAGGGGGAGAGGTTTTTGCTATAGGGTGTGTATGCTTGCCAGAAAGACAGAGAGAAACAGAGAGACAGGAAGGGAGAAATCACCCCCTGGGGGGGATGGCCACACCACAATCCCTTCTCCTCCATTCTCCTCTTGGGATCTTGGTCATGCACACACACGCACCCTGAGTGAGTTTAAGCCACTGGATCCAGGGCTTGAACTGCAGTCGACTACGTGGGAGTCCAGCAACATAGCCACTACACCAACCTCTGGTCCTATGTATCACAGTTTTTCAAACCAGTCATCAGTCCACAGGTACTTAGGTTGATTCCAACATGTGGTTATTTCTTTTTCTATGGTATTTCATTTAATTTAAGGTTCTCCAGGCTCACCCATTTCACCTCGAATGACAGGACTTCATTATTTTTAATGGCTGAATAGTATTTCTGTGTGTGTGTGTGTGTGTGTGTAAAAAGTAGTGTGTATATATGTGTATGTACATACATACACATATATGTACGTGTATATATATATATGTATGTATCTCACTTTTTTACTCCATCTCTTGATAGAGACTTAGAGAAATTATGTATCTTGACTATTGTGAATAGTGTTGCAATAAACAGTGGGTACAGCTATCTTTATAACACTGATTTCTTTTCCTTTGGATGTATGACTAGTGCTAGATTGATGCTCATACGGCAGTTCTATTTTTAGATTTTTGGGGCACCTCCACAATATTTTCCGTAATAGTAGCATTAGTCTACATTCTCACCAACAGCATAAAAGAAATTCGTATTTTAATTCCTCTTTTCCACAAGCTTTTAAAGTCCCTCATGTCTGTAAGATGTGACCAGGGTTAAAAGAAGGCACAATCACATCACGAATTGTGGATGAGGGCCTAGCAATAGCAAGTAGCTGTTGCCATTAAGAAACAAGACCTCAAGCTGGTAGTGAGGACTGGAGACACAGAAGAAGAAACTCCACAGGGGCTGTAGCTACAAGAAAATCAGATATTGACAGACTGTAGCCAGGCAGGAGGGAGTGAGGGGTATAAAGGCCCCAACTTCTTCTTTCTGTCTTCCAATCTCCTCTTGGTACCTTTACCTAAAAACCAGAGGCCAAGGGTAGCTGACTGATGGGGTTGCAGTGGTCAACCTCTGGGACACAAAGCAGTGAGAGAACAGCAGGTGAAAAATGAATTCAGCGAGGGACAGTAGAGGTAGGGAGGGGGCAAACAGAGATTAACCATGATTAAATCCAACCGGTAATTCAATATGGCGGCAATGCTTTGCCATTACTCCTGGAAGGTTGTAGTCACACTCTTCCTTGTTATCTACAACTCATTGTTGTTTTGCTTTGTTTTTTTTCCCTGAATGTTTTGATTTTTCTGGAGAGCACAGTATAGCTGTTCCTTGTTCCAGAATTCTGGCAATGACCCCTAGCTAAAAGCTTTGAAGTTTTGAAAATGCAGGCCCTTGGAAATGACAAGTGTGTGTGAAATTGTGGAAAAATTTACACCCACACCTAAACAATAAATATTGGAGTGCAGCTTTCTGGGTATCCTGATATCACCCCCACGCCCCCCCTTTACCTCTCACAGCTTCGATCTCTCTACTCTGGGAAAGGAGACTCCCCACTGGTCTTAAATCCCACTTGTTCAGCAACACGGCAGCTTCCCTCCCTTGGACTTTGGAGTTAGACAGTCATGTTTGGCTCTCAGCGGCCTACAGAAAGTTGCCAGGTGCCTTTTGGTTACTCATTCACCCTCATCTGAAAAAGACAAAAATAAGGGTGTTGTGAGGATTTAATGAGACAATACACAGAGAGCCTTCAGCATAATGTCTGGTACTCAGTAGGTGCTCAATAAACATGGCTCTTATTGCAACCCACTGAGAGCTCCTTGAGTTCAGAGGTCAGGACATTTTAACTTTGGCCCTCAGTATCAAGAATGGTGCTTGGGGGACCAGCAGTTAGTGTAATGGCTATGTCTCTGGACTCCCACGTAGTCGACTGCGGTTCGCGTCCCAGACCCGGTAGTTTAAAACTCATGCTGGGCACGTGTGTGTGCATGCCCAAGATCCCAAGAGGAGAATGGAAGAGAAGGGATTGCAGCGTGGCCATCCCCCCGGGGAGTGATTTCTCGCTTTCTGTCTCTATGTCTCTCTCTGTCTGCGAGTGCATGCGCCCTATGGCAAAACAACAACAAAAAACAACTCTCCAAAAAAAAAACGCTGCTTGACATATACCTTGTAACTGTAACAATCATTGTGTAAGATAGAACAATCATTCCTATTTTCCCAGTGAGGAAGTTGAGGCTCATAGAAGTTACCTGAATTGTTCAAGGCCACAATGTTATCAGAACCAGAACCAGGGTTTCAACCCAGGCAGACCCAAAGCTGCATTTTCAATATCCATGGTTCTCAAATTTTAACAAGCATCAGAGTCACCTGGAGGGCGTTAAACGATCTCCCGGGTTGGGACCGGCAGGTGGTGTGGTGAAGGCGTTGGATCCCACATAGCTGACTATACTGTTAGAGTTCTGGACCAAGTGACTTGAAAACACACTGGGCTTCTGTGCCTGTGTGCCCAAAATCCCAAGAGAAAAATAGAGGAGGAGGGTTGTGGTGTGGTCATATCCCCCCACACACCCAGCGAGGTGATTTCTCTCTCTCTCCCAGACAAGTGTATGTGTCCTTAGCGAAAAGCCCCAGGCTCGTGACTCATTAGTCAGGTTAAGCATTTGTATTTCTAGCAAGTTGCCAGGTAATATGGATGCTGCTGTGTGGGGGCCTCTTTAAGAACTCCTGGTCTTAGGAACCAGCAGTTAGAGTAATGGCTATGTCGCTGGACTCCGATGTAGTCGACCGCGGTTCAAGTCCCATGCCCAGTGGCTTAAACTCATGTCGGGCACATGAGCTTGCGTGCCCAAGATCCCAAGAGGAGAATGGAGAAGGGATTGCAGTGTGGCCATCCCCCTGGGGGGGGATTTCTCACATTCTGTCTCTCTGTCTCTCTCTGTCTTTCTGGTGTGCCCATGCCCCCTATAGCAAAAAATCTCTCTCAAAAAAAAAAAAGAACTCCTGGTCTCCACTCTCAGCCTCCTGGTCAGTGTCCACCTCCTCCATGAACCCTCTCCTAATCTCTTCAGTTCCCATCAGCCCTTTGCACGATCCAGTTCCTACCTGAATCCTATCTCATTGTCCAGATGGGATTCTAAAGGTCGCCTGAGCTTCCCACAGTCCCGACAGCCTGTCTGTGCTCAGGCGAACGTGCACACAGATAGACTTTTCCATTAAAAAAAAAAATTGGAGTTCATACTACACAGTTATTCTAGCTTGCTTGCTTGCTTTTGATTTTGCCCTTCTGGAAAATAACTTCTTCCTCATCCCGGATGAGTCCTCTAGGAGCCAAGCTCGTGTGACTCCACTGCCCACTCTCCACCTCCACCTGCCCCCCGCACTGAGGGACCAAGTTCACTGATGAGTCTGGGATAAGGTTTGGGAGGCGCCCAGCTCCTCCCTCCCCGCTCTCCCTTGGGAGCGAGCTGCCCACGGGGAGCCTGGTTCTGCTCTGCTCTCCTAGGCCCTGCCATGGCCAGTGCTGCCTACACCCGGGGGCGAGTCTGCCTATTCTGGGTACAGCAGAAGGCAACCCACTTCCCTGTAGACAGAACCACGCTCTCCAGTCGCAGCTATCTTTAGTGAAGGTGATGCTGGGGGCTCCATCTGCCTTCCTCTGTCCTTGTTTCTCAGTTGGCTCGGCATGTGGGTGGACCCGGTTACTGGTTATTGGCCCCTCTTCGTGCACAGCATTTGCAATAATCTCCTACCTGAAGACCCAGTGCCTTCAAAACCACGGACTCTGTTAGGATGCTTGGGTTGCAAACAGCCAGTGCAACTAAAAGTGGCTTACATAAGGAGGGAGCTGCTATCTCGCAGACAGCTTGGCCAGCCTTCTGATCGCAGGCTCAGCTCTGGTGGCCCTTCCCATCATTACTCACACTAGACTGGTGAAGGGATGGGAGAAGTCAGACCCCCAGGTTCCAGTGTCTGTTGTGATATTTCCTCTCTGTGGGTCCTTGGCCAGATGATGGGAACTCTCCAACCCTCAGTTTCATCCTCCATAAAATGAGAGCAAGCTCTTCCAAAGTTCAGTGGGGATGAGAGTACATCCCGACGTGTCCAGCACTGTCCCTGACATAGAGCAGGACTCACTACCTGACAGTTCAGACCCCATTTCCCCTCTGACAACCCGCTCAGTCTAGAGAGAAATGTCACCCGCCAGGTTTCGTGCTTAGACATTCTTCAGGGTATGCTGTCACCGCTGTCACCGTTGACGTGTTGCTCTCTGTGGGTGGAAAGCCACATGGACGCATGCTTTCAACCAAGTCCCAGGTGTGGAGACAGGTTCCTCTCGACCCAGGTGGCCAGTCTCTTACTTATTTCCCTTGGTGACAAGGGATCTTCTTGAGGCTAAAAGTGCAATTCCTAGGCACAAAATTGCATTTCTGGAGGCCATTGGCCAGAACAGGCCCTGACATACCTGCGTTACTTTACTGGGACAGTCACAACAGAAAGCAGAAACGTACTTTTTCACAGTTCTGGAGGCAGCAGCCCAAGATGAAGGTGTCAGTAGGGCTGCGCTTCATCTGAAGGCTCCAGGGGTCTGCCCCGGCCTCTCTCCCAGCGGCTGGCTGCCCTTGGTCATGGCAACCACATGCAGTCTGTATAGGCACTCTTCCCGTGCTTGTGCCTTTGTGTCCGGATTTCCCCTTCCTGTAAAGACATCAGTCCTATTGCGTTAGCAACTCCCCCCCAACTCTAGTATGACTGGTTACATGTGCAAGGACTCTGTTTCCAAACAAGATCACATTCCGAGGTACCGAGGGTTAGGATTCGACATACGAATGCATCCCATGACATGGCATGCGTTAGGTAACAGCACCCCCGAACACAGCTCACTCTGCTCTTTTCTGTGTTCTTGCTGATGCATTCCCTTGGCCTGCGTTGCCCCTTCCCCTCTGTCTCTATCAAAATCTCACCTGTTCTTTAAGGCCTCAAACCACGTCCTCCATGCAGTCTTCCTTCAACCTTCGAAGCTAAAAACAGTCTCCCTCTTATCCTCCCAGAAGTTCTCTTTGCACTCAGGTTATGGTGAGCCTGTCTTTGCTTTAATGCTGTGGTGGTGCATCCCACGGCAGGTCCCAGCTTAGCCACTCTCCCGCCACGTGATCCCTGCCCG
>NW_006159616.1:3766392-3771198 GCF_000334495.1 Tupaia belangeri chinensis | reverse complement strand
CCTTCCTTCCTTCCTTCCTTCCTTCCTTCCTTCCTTCCTTCCTTCCTTCCTTCCCTCCTTCCTTCCTTCCTTCCTTTCTTTCTCTCTTTCTTTCTTTTTAAGAGAGAGTTTTGCTATAGGGTACATGCACTCACTGGAGAGACAGACAGAAAGCAAGAAATCACCCCCCAGGGGGCATAGCCACGCCACAACCCCTTCTCCAGTCTCCTCTCAGGATTTCGGATGCACATACACACATGCCTGGCATGTTTCAAGAAGCCGGGTCCAGGATATGACCCACGGTCGGCTATGTGGGAGTCCAGTAACATAATCACTATGCCATCGGCTGGTCCCAGTCCTAGCCCTTTCTATGAAGTGTGGCCCATGGGCAGTACCCATGTGGCCCTGTTTGAAATGCAGAGCCTCAGGCCCCACCTGGACCTGCTGGTACTGAATAATCCAGAGTTTAACAAGAGCATCAAGTTTCTATATGTACACTCAAGTGTGAGAAGCACTGTTCTAGCACAAGTCACTTATGTGAGCCTCAGTGTCCTAACCTGTAAAGTGGAGATAATAATAGTACCTGCCTATAGAGGTGTTAGGAGAATAATTGCGAAAATGTGTTTAACATTGTACAGAGAGTACAGGAAGTGACAAATAATGATAGTTTTAGTTATTATTAGTATAAACTTTTTTAAAAAAACATTGCTATAGGGCATGTGCATTTGCACATGGGAAGAAGCAGAGGGGACAGAGAGACAGAAAGTGTGAAACCACCTCTTGTCGGGTATGGCCACACCTCAATCCTTCTCCTCCATTCTCCTCTGAGGAGTTTGGGCATGTACATACAAGCCTATGAATTTTCCAAGCTGCTGGATTCAGGGCTCGAACCACACTATTGGCCATATGGGATCCAACCTTAGCCACTACACTACCAACTGGCCCATTAGTATAACCTTGAAAGAGCAGAGATCATGACAGAGTAACCCAAAGAAAGCTCTTAGAATAAGCACACTAAGCCCTCAGGGCGTGATCGATATTGATGTTGTTCTTATAATCTTAATGTCCCAACTCTACTTTTCCTACCCACCCCATCTTGGGACAGTGATCTTCTCAAAGAGACTGTCGATATTTACTGAGAGCTTGCAATGGCTGAGTTAACAGCCCCATGTGGACAGGGAACCCTGGGCCTCATCGGTACTAGTTGCATTCATGGCCAATGCCAAAGCCAACCTCCCTGGCAGCTGCCCCCTTCCCCAATCCCACTCCCAGCCAAGAGCTCTAGGAACACAAACACGGCAGCTTTCTGTCTTCACCCCCTCCCGTAGGACTCACAGCAGAGACACACAGAGAGAGAGAACACTCTGAAACTACCATCAATATGAAGTGAGGTTATGGAATGTCATTTTGGAATATGGGGCACTGAGCTCCTGCCAGGAAGGGCAAGGACCTGGGTGTCACCTACTATGTGCTGGGACTCTTCTTGGACCCTCCCCTTGCCTCATCTCATTTATCCCCATGACAATCCAGAAGAAACCATTGTTTTTAATCCTCATTTTGAATTGATAGATGAGAAAACTGAGGATGGAAGAGGTTACGTGAGGTCAGGCTGGTTAGTGACGCAGCAGGGATTTCTGTACAGGTCTCTCTGATCCTGAACCTGCTATCCTGAGACAGACGGGAGGAAAGGAGAGGAGTAAGACCCTCAAACTGATGCCTCTGCCCAGTTTTGTCAGAGCAGAGCAAAGACTAGCACAGAGAGGGTGAGAAGCCTTGCAGGTGAGACCCCCTTCTGGGCAGTCTAGAGGGAGGGTGTGTTTGAGCTGGGAGGAACTTGGGAGAGGTCCCGCCCAGTCTTCCCATGGCAGGTCTCTCATCTCATCTTTTCGTGACTAAATGAACTCTCTGGGCCATTACCGTCCCTGTCACTGCCATTCCAAATCTTTTTAAAGAGTTAGGCAGGAAATACATTTTTCAAAACCTCTTTTTACCCCCATCTTACAGATGAGGAAACTGAGACTCAGAGTGGTAAAGGGACATACCTGAGGCCTCAGAGCCAATGACTGGAGAACCCTGCCTGGTCCCAATGCACATAGTTTCTGCCAGTGCCAGAGTTAAGAGTCTCAGAGGCAGCAGGAACACCACCGGAGGCCACCTCCTTCTGCCCCGAGTAGCCCAGCACGGCTTGTCCTCAGGGAGGGGAACAAGACTTCCCTTCCCAGGCACAGAAGCCACAAACCTTATGGCACTAGGAGGTGGACAGAAGGTCAGTCCAGACGGCTCTGCTCAGTGGGAGCTCCTGAACCGATTCACCATTGCCTGAGTTGGAATATTCCAGAGAAATCTCCCACTCGGACCCCAGTGGGCTCAGATCAGCTGGGCCTCACTTTCTGTTTTCCTCCTCCACCCTCAGCATCCCGTCTGTCTTCCTGACACCCATCTCTAAGCTCCTGTCCAAAGCTGCATTTGTTCAATGGCCACCACATCCTTCGACCAACTGTCCTGTGATTCACTTGATACTTTCCGTTGGAGTGACTAACTTCAAATCTGGCACCGCCCTGAAGAATAACATCCACAGAATTGCATGGGACCAGCAGTTAGTGCAATGGCTATGTCACTGAACTCCCATGTAGTCGACCATGGTTCGAGTCCCAGACCCGGTGGCTTAAACTCACACTGGGCGCATGTGCGTGTGTGCGTGCCCAAGATCCCGAGAGGAGAATGGAGGAGAACGGATTGCGGCATGGCCATCCCCCCGGGGGGTGATTTCTCGCTTTCTGTCTCTCTGTCTCTTGGGCGAGCACATGCGCCCTATAACAAAAAACCTCTCCAAAAAAAAAAAAAAAAATGGCAGCCATGGTGATCTCATTATTCATGCTGAGAGCCGCAGAAATAAACACATGAATAGTACAGTGAAAATCGTTTATTTGTGTACCCATCAAGGGTCTAACATCCTACTAGTGGTATGTGTGGAACTGGAACCCCAGCCCAAACACACCCTCCCTCCAGATTGCCTGGAAGCGAGGTGGGTCTCACCTGTGTGGCTTCTCATCTTCTCTTTTCTGCTCTGACAAAACTGGGCAGTGGGACTGGTTTGGGGTCTTCTCCCTTCCCCTTTTCTCCCGCCCGTATCAAGGTAGCAGGTTTAGGATCAGAGAAACCTGCACAGAAACCCCAGCTGTGTGGCTAACCAGCCTGACCTCACATAAGCGCTTCTACCTCATGCACCTGCTTCCTCATCTACAAAATGAGGATAAAAATAATGGCTTCTTCTGGGCCATTGTGGGGGGAAAATGAGGTGGGGGGGTGTCCAAGAAGCATCCCGGCGCATAGCAGATGGGAACGACACCCAGATCCCTGCCCGTCCTGGCCTATGTGCACTTGACTAACCTCCACAACCGCCTTTGCATTGTGCAGTCATTGCCACTCTTAGTTTGACAAGTGACAAAACTGGGCATGAGAGGCCAGCCTAAGGTCAAACAGCAGTGAACTTGGGAGCTCCAACCCCCTGGTCACTGTGCCCTGCTCTCCCTCTAGCACTGAAGAACTGGATCACTTTGATTCCCTCTTCAGCAACTCTTTCTGGGTCTTGGGCAAAGGCTTCTGAGCCCATGGCTCTGGCAGGGCTACTGTCAAAAAGGTTGGCCATGGGAACCAGCAGTTAACGTAATGGCTATGTCTCTGGACTCCCACGTAGTCGACCGCGGTTCGTGTCCCGGACCCGGTGGCTTAAAACTCACGCCGGGCGCGTGTGTGTGCGTGCCCAAGATCCCGAGAGGAGAATGGAGGAGAAGGGATTGTGGCGTGACCATCCCCCCTGGGGGATGATTTCTCACTTTCTGTCTCTATGTCTCTCTCTGTCTGTCTGGCAAACGCACGTGCCCTACAGTGAAAATCTCTCAAAAAAAAATTTATCATAGTTCTCAGTATAAATTGCCAGCAAATCCCTCTTTTCTCAGCAATTCAATGGCCACCGTCATAATACACTTAAGGAAATATGAGTGTATGTGTGTATAACACTGATTTTTATTCCATTCCATTGATATTTGGTCAATTCTTGGTCTTTATTATACTCTAAGTTATTGTAATTTTACAGACTCATTTTGACATTTAGCAGCATAAGTGTCCCTCAATATATCTAAAATATTTATACCTCCAGATAAACTTTGGTATGACTTAAGTCACCACAAACTCTCATGGTTGGAAGTTTGTTAAATTTATAAGTTAATTCTAGAAGTTTTGACATCTCTCTCATATTTGAAGTTTCCATCAAGAAACTCATTTTCCTTAAAAAGTTTTCATTTACATCTCTGAGAAAATACTCTTATTTTCTCTTTACAAAGTACATATTATCGTTAAGTTTCTTGTATGGAATTTTTAATTTGGGGACAGTTAACTAGATTTTCACATTTGTAATCTGTCATTCTCCATGCTGCTATTTAGTACAACTCCAAACATAAGTCTAAAGTTTAATTCAGATTTAAAATTCTCTTATGAAATAATATTCTGTTTGGGAAAATAAATTATATATCTAATAAATATATCTTGTTATATCAGTTAGGAACTAATCTGTGTGTTGGAAAAGTGGTTATTTCTAAAATAACAATAAGCTACTAAATGTCATCACCAAAGTTATACTTGTATAACTAACAGATGAGTTTTCTTATTAGCAAAGGAAAGAAACATTTTGCAGACAAAAGAATGTAAGGTTGTCTGTTAAAAACAAATCTGTAATTTTTACTTTATAAAAAAATAAAATAAAACAGATAGCGAAAGTGAGAATCACCCCCCCCCCCAGCCCCAGGGGGGTTGACCACACTGTAACCC
>NW_006159616.1:3757658-3765836 GCF_000334495.1 Tupaia belangeri chinensis | reverse complement strand
AACGCACGTGCCCTACAGTGAAAATCTCTCAAAAAAAAAAAAAAAAAAAAAAGGTTGGCCAGTGGCCTTCCCGTTGCTAGAATATCCCATTTCTTTGCAGCAGTTGATGTCATTGTACACAAAAACCAGAAACCTTCCCCTATAGCAGTGGCCTCTGGAATGGAAAATTCGTTTTACCCTCCAGGAACCACGACATTGCCGGGAGAAAGCCATGCAATGCCACTAAGTGTCATAAAGGAGCATGTTCTAGCTCCCTGTCCCCAAAGGACAGTGTGACGATAAGCTTTTCAGGATCCGTGCTTCCTTCTGCCACTGTGGCACACAGTCCCATGTGAGACTTCTGCAGCCAAGACTGATGTTAGGCTCATCAACTGCACAGAACAGAAATCCACGAAGGTTCACGTAAGCAAAGAAGAGATTCACTGGAGAGATGTGGGAACATGGGAACAAACCAGGTCTCAGAAACCACAGGACACCAAGAATCCAGGCTCTGGGGACGAAAAGGTGATCCTTGCCAGGGCCTCTTGAGTGATTGTGTTACTCAGTCAGTCTTCACGTGACTCCTCTGTAGATTTAAACTCCGGAAGCAATCTTGGGTCCTGTGTCTACTTCTTGGCCGGATAATGAGCAGGACGCCTTGATTGACAGCCCCCGTTTCCTGCCCAGGTGCAGGATGGGGCTCACAAAAGGGACCTCATAATGAAGAGGATGAGTGCTGAAAGCAAAATACAGACTTTTGGGACCAGCAGACGTCACTGGACTCCCATGTAGTCGACGCAGTTCGAGTCTCAGATCCAGTGGCTTAAAACTCACCTCGGGTGCATGTGTGTATGTGTCCAAAATCCCAAGAAGAGAATGGAGGAGAAGAGATTGCAGCATGGCCATCCCCCCTGGGTGGTGATTTCTCACTTTCTGTCTGTCTCTGGTGAGTGCATGTTTCCTACAGCAAAAATCTCTCTCAAAAAAAAAAAAAAAAATACAGACTTCCAAGGTCACTGGCCACAGCACCTTTAGAAGATGCTGAGGGGATCCGTCATCTTCATCCCCAGGGCAATTGTAGGTCCCTATTGGAGCTGTAAGATGCTGGGTTCCGGCATGGATGTCCTCAGATCAGTAGCAGACTAAAGAAGGGCAGGAGGAACTCTTGAAGACATCTTGGCCTACAAGTAAGTGGCTCTGCCTCCAGATCATTATCAAATACTTGGCCATGGATAATTCTAAAGATTCCTACCCGGTCATCCTCAAAGCCTCTATAATGCTGGCTTCCAAAGACAAGCACAAGGTCCTGCCCATCTCACATGCTCTTCTGCAAAATTGGCTTTCCCAGTCCTCCCGCCATGAAACCTAATCTATTACTCCCCACCCCCTTAGCATCTGGACTGGCCCTAAGACTTGCTTTGACTAATAAAATACAATGGGTGTGAAGTTGTGTGACATTTCCTTCTGAGCCTCAACAGGCCTTGCAGCTTCTGTTTTTGTACTTGGTACCCAACACTTAGGAGATTTACCTGTGAAGGACTGAATCGTGTCCCTTATGCCCCATTCACACGTTGAGAGCCTCAACGTGACAGTATTTGTAGATAGGTTCTTTAAGGAGGAAATTAAGATGAAACAAAGTCATAAGAGTGAGATCCTGATCTGATAAGCCTGCTGTCTTTTTAAGAAGAAGAGGTAGCAGGAGTGTGTGTGCAGACAGAAATCACATTGTGGCCTCTGCATGCCAGGAAGAGAGCCCTTACCAGAAACCAATCCTACCAGCACCTCAATCTTGGACTTCCAGCCCCCAGAATTGTGAGAAAATAAATTCTTGGTTTTTAAACCACCTAGTTGTAGTATTCTGTTATGGTAATACGAGCAGATTTTAATTGATAGAATCCCTCAAGGATCGATCCTGGTCCCTCTCCTGATTCCACATTCTATTCCTGGTGGATCTATCCTAAGACTTAAAAAGTCCTATATTCTGACAGCTACAAAATATGAAATCTTCCTGCTTCTCTCCAGGTCCATTGCCATCACTTTAATACAAACCAATCTCATCTTTTCTTAGTGTATGAGTCAGCAATTGCTATGATAATTCTGGATAACAAACAATCCCCTTCCCCAAAAAAGAATCCCAGTGATTTCCACAGCAAACATTTATTTTCTTGCAGATAGTTTTGTGGGTCATTTGGGTGAGTTCTTCACTAAGTAAGGTTTTGGCCTTCTCTATGTGTCACCCCATTCTATGTGGCCCCACAGCTGCATAGGGCATATTTTTCTCATGGCAGGTGCCTCATACATAAGAGAATAAGCCAAACCATGCAAGTATTTTTTTAAAGGTTTTTGCCATAGGGTGTGTGTACTAACTGGAGAAAGAGAAAGTGAGAAATTACTCCTCAGGGGGGATGACCATGCCACAGTCCATTCTCCTCCATTCTTCTTGGGATTTGGGGTACACACACACACATGTGCCCAGTGTGATTTTAAAGACTCAAACTGTGATCTGCTATGTGGGAATCCAACACCTTAATCACCACACCATCTACTGGCCCCTATGCAGGTGTTTCTAAAACCTCTACTTGTGTCACATCCATGAACAGTAAAAGCTCATGCGGTAAGCCCAAAGGCCATGGGCTGAAAAAGTGTATTCCTCTGTGGAAGGGAATCATGGCAAAGGTGAGGAAAGGAGGAAGAACTGAAGGTAAATAATATAACCTGCCACACCTGGGCTGCTTCGATAGCTTCTATAATAGGCATCCCTCCCAAAATCATGGGAAGAGTCATCTTTTAAAAGACTGTTTTGGGGGCCAGCAGGTGGCCTAGTAGTTAAGGCACTGGACTCTCACATGGCCCACTGCAGTTCGAGTCCTAGATCCAGGGGATTGAAACTCACCACCAGTATATATGAGTGCATATCCAAAAAATCCCAAGAGAATGGAGGAGAAGGGATTGCAGTGTGGCCATTCCCTCAGGGGGTGATTCCTCACTTTCTGTCTCTCTGGCAAGCACACATGCCCTATAGCAAAAATATCTCTCTCTCCTTCTCTCTCAGATTTTGATTAAGCTACTCTTCTGATGAAAACCTCCGTGGTAGGGGGACCAGCAGATGGCGTAATGGCTATGTCGCTGGACTCTCATGTAGTCAACCATGGTTTGAGTCCCGGACCCAGTGGCTTAAACTCATGCTGGGCATGTGTGTGTGCATGCCCAAGATCCTGAGAGGAGAATGGAGGAGAAGGGATTGTGGTGTGGCCATCCTCCCTGGGGAGTGATTTCTCACTTTCTGTCTCTCTGTCTCTGTCTTTTTGGTGAGTGCATGCACCTTATGGCGAAAACCTCTCTGGAAAAAAAAGGAAGAAAGAGAGACAGAGAGAGAGAGAGAGAGAGAGAGAGAGAGAGAGAAAGAAAACCTCCATGGTAGGAAAAAGTCCGGATTCCTTCCAGTGTTGCCTGGAAGGTTATGCATGATCTGGCACCTGCCTGCCTCTTACTCACTTACTCACCCCTTTCTCACTCTATTCCAATCACATTAGGCCTCTTCAAACTTCTTGAACTCACCAAGGACTTCCCAGCTTTTGCCTTTACACATCTGTTTTCTCTCCCTAGAAGTTCATCTTTCTCTTTCTTTCTTTCTTTCTTTCTTTCTTTCTTTCTTTCTTTCTTTCTTTCTCTCTCTCTCTCTCTCTCTCTCTCTCTCTCTTTCATTTATTTATTTATTTATTTTTGGAGAGGTTTTCGCTATAGGGCACTTGCACTTGCACTTGCCAGAAAGACAGAGAGAGACAGAGAGACAGAAAGCGAGAAATCACCCCCCAGGGCGGATGGTCACACTGCAATCCCTTCTCCTCCATTTTCCTCTTGGGATCATGGGCACGCACGCACGTGCGCTCGGTGTGAGTTTAAGCCACCAGGTCCGGGACTTGAACCGTGGTCAACTACATAGGAGTCCAGCGACATAGCCATTACGCCAACTGCTGGTCCATCTAGAAGTTCATCTTTATCTTCCCCCTCTCTTCCTGGAAAATGCCTTCAGTCTTTCCAGTCTCTGCTGAGAGATGTCTTTCTTCACCTCTTTTTCTTTTTTTTTTTTTTAACGTTTGATCAGATTTCTCTTTATGGTGTACAACATTGCTTTCTCCAGCATGAACACCATACCTATTAGTCAAGATAAAGACATCGCTATATACATTATCATCGGCAAGTAGCTTTTCAATTTTTTGTCAGTTAAACGTACCCTTTTCTCCATTTCCCTCCTCTATTACCCATCCCCATATTATCCCTATCCTACTGTCTCTGGTACCTACCGTTGCCCTCCCTGCTTCTATACCCGTCTCTGGTACCTACCGTTGCCCTCCCTGCGTCTATACCTTCCAAACTCTCAGTTTCTGCGATAGAGCACAGACAATTGGTATAGACTGAGTGCGGACATTCGAAGTCTTTCACGGTCTGGCTTGCTTTGCTTAGCATTAAGTCTTCCATATTCTTCCACTTTGTATCAAATGTCAGGGTGTCATTGTTTTTTATGGCTCAGAAGTAATCCACAGAGTACAGATGCCACATTTTTTTCAGTCCAATCATCTGCTTTTGGACATTTGTGTTGATTCCATGTCCTAGCAATGGTAAATAATCCTGCAATAAACTTGAATGTGCACGTGTTTTTCTGACCGAGGCTTTTTCCGTCCTTTGGAAATACCTAAGAGTGTAATTACTGGGTCGTATGGTAGTTCTATCTGTAGGTTTCTGAGGAACCTCCATATCATTCTCCAAAGTGGTTGTACTAATTTGCATTCCCACCAACAGCGTAGGAAAGTTCTCTTTTCGTCACCGCCTCACCAGCACTTATCATTATTTATTTATTTTTAAAATGTTAGCCATTCTTGGACCAGCACTTAGCGGAATGGCTATGTCTCTGGACTCCCATGTAGTCGACTGCGGTTCGAGTCCCAGACCCGGTGACTTAAACTCACGCTGGGAGCATGTGCGTACATGCTCCAGATCCCGAGAGAAGAATGGAGAAGGGATTGTAGCGTGGCCATCCCCCCAGGGGGGTGATTTCTCGCTTCCTTTCTCTGTCTCTCTCTCTGTCTTTCTGGTGAGCGCATGTACCCTATAGCAAAAACCTCTCAAAAAAAGAATTTTTTTTTAGCCATCCTGACTGGGGTTAAATGGCATCTCATTGTAGTTTTGATTTGCATTTTCCTTATGATACGAGACGTCAAGCACATTTTCATATGCTTTGGGGCTGTTCATATGTCTTCTTCGGAGAATTTTCTGTTCGGCTCATTTTCCCATCTTTTTTTTTTTTTTTTTTTGGGATGTTTTTGCTTTAAGTGTGTCTCGCTTGCGCTCACCAGACAGAGACAGAGAGACAGAAAGTGAGAAATCATTCCCCCCGGGGGGGAGGCCACGCCGCAATCCCTTCTCTTCCATGCTCCTCTCAGGATCATGGGCACACACGCACATGTGCCCGACGTGAGTTTTAAGCCACTGGGTCCAGGATGCGAACCGCGGTAGACTACATGGGAGTCCAGCGACATAGCCATTATGCTAACTGCTGGTCCCAATTTTCCCATCTTTTAATTGGATTGATTTATTATTTTTTTAAATAGGTAAGCTGCTTGAGTTCCCGTATACTCTGGTTATCAGTCCCTTATCTGAGGTGTAGTTTGCAAATATGTTCTCTCTGAGGGCTGTCTTCTCACTCTCCTTGTTTCTTTTGCTGTGCGGAAGCTTCTCAGCCTAATACAGTCCCATTTGCATATTTTGGGGACTATTGCCTGTGCTTTGGAGGTCTTCTTTAAGAAGTCTTTGATTACTCCAAGTCTCTAAGTGTTTTCCACCAGTATTTTTATAGTTTGCAGTTTTATGTTTAGATCCTCAATCCTTTTTGAGTTAATTCTTGTTAGTGGTGAGAGATAAGGATCCAGTTTCATTCTTCTGGAGGTGGATACTCAGTTCTCCCAGAATCATTTGCTGAAGAGATTTTCTTTATCCCGCTGGATTGTCTTGTGCCCTTTGTCAAGGCTCAGTTGGCTGTGTGTTTTAGGGTTCATTTGGGCATCCTCAATTCTGTTCCATTGGTCTGTCTGTTTTTGTGCCAATACCATGCTGTTTTAATTACCATGGTTTTATAATATGTTTTGAGGCCAGAAAGTGAGATGCCTCCTACTTCATTCCCCTCGCATAGTATTGCTTTGGCAATATGAGGCCTTTTATGCTTCCAGACAAATTTTGTGATTTTTAAAATTTTCTGTTTCTGCGAGGAATATCTCTGGTAGTTTGATTGGAATTGGATGAAATCTGTAGATTACTCTGGGTAGGACTAACATCTTCCAATCCAGGAACATGGGATGTTTTTTCACTTTTTGTATCATTTTTAAATTTCTTTTTCTAGTGTTTTATAGCTTTCCTCGTAGAGATCTTTGATGTCTTTGGTAAGGTTTATTCCTAGATATCTTATTTGTTTTATGGTTATTGTAAATGGGATTTTTTTCTGCCTCAGTTTGTCCATTGTTGGTGTATAAAAATGCTGTAGATTTTTATATTATTTTTATATACAAGTTGATCTTGTATCCTGTCACTTTCCTATAGTCATTTATCATTTTCAGGAGACTTTTTGTGGATTCTTTTGGATTCTCTCTGTATAGCATCATGTCATCTTCAAATAAAGGTAACTTCACTTCTTCTTTTCCTATTTGAATGTCTTTTATTTGACTCTCTTGTCTAATTGCATTGGCTTAAACTTCCAGTACTATGTTTAAAAAAAAAAAAAAAAGTGGAGAAACTGGGCAGCCTTGCCTTGTTCCAGATTAAGCTTTTCCCCATTTAGTATGATTTTAGTCATGGGATTTTCATAGATGGCTTTTATCATGTTGAGGAATGTCCCTTTTTTTTTTTGAAGAGGTTTTTGCTATAGGGCGTGTGCGCTCACTAGACAGACAGAGAGAGACAGAGAGACAAAAAGAGAGAAATCGACCCCCAGGGGGTAGGGCCATGCCGCAATCCCTTCTCCTCCATTCTCCTCTCAGGATCTTGGGCACGCATGCACACGTGCCTGGCGTGGGTTTTAAGCCACCGGGTCCAGAATGCGAACCACGCTCGACTACATGGGAGTCCAGCGACATCGCCATTGCTCTAACTGCTGGTCCTGAGGAATGTCCCTTCTATATTGATTTTGCTGAGAATTTTAATCATGAAGGGATGTTGTATTTTATTGAATGCTTTTTCTACATCAATTGATATGATCATATGGTTTTTATCTTTTCTTTTGTTAATGTGATGTATTACATTTATTGTTTTGTGTATGTCAAACCATCCTTGCCTTCTTGGTCATGATGTATAATCTTTTTAATATGTTGTTGAATATGACTTGCTAGTATCTTGTTGAGAATTTTTTTTTATTGCAGTCTGAAAACAGCCACTGTTTATTTACTAACCAGATTACAAAAATAATCATGGTAGATACCTTAGTTCATCCTTCTAATAAGTCTGTTGATCTGGTCTTCCCTGTTGCCAGCATCTCCACCTTCTACAAAATGGGTGGGTTTTTTTCTTCATTCCACCTAGTGGAGAAGATAATTTGAAGGGCCACAGAAAGTTATTTGCTTCTTTGAAGCATTTTCCAACAGTATAGACTTCATGAATCAGATCCTCTATGCAGATGATGCCAAATTTATCAAGAGATCGAGCAATCAAAGCGTTACCTGTCAAAGCAATTTGCTTCTTACTGATTTTGCCATAACTGCGTTTGTAGATCAGTTCATTTACTGACTTCAGGTTGGGGTACCCCCACCTGAATACGGTTCCACAATTATCAGCATGTAAATTAAGGCCTGTTAAGCTTAACAAAGGTGCCATTGAAGATCTGGCAAGACGAAGAAGCTGCAACACCTTTTGAATCTTTGGGCTCACTCCACTGATACCTCTGATCCTGATGACAAACGCCAATTTGGGTTCTGCAGGTACATAGAAGTTGCCAGTTTTTCTTGCCATCCTGGCCATGCAAATCTCTGTTCTGTACGTCTGTCTATATTCCTTATGATAGTGCTTAGCTTTTTCATAGACAAGCTTCCTCCTTGCCTTTTGAAGCATCTTTTGAGCAAACTCTTTTCTCAGGCGCTTGATCTTCAGCTCTGGAAAATTCCTTCGCTTTTTCTTAAGGATTTCTGGCACAGCAGGAACCTTTTTCTTGGTGGCTTC
>NW_006159616.1:3733163-3757501 GCF_000334495.1 Tupaia belangeri chinensis | reverse complement strand
CTTTTTTTTTTTTTTTTTTTTTTTTTTTTGTCACATCCTTCTCTGGTTTGGGAATTAAGATGATGGAGGCTTCTTAGAATGAATTCAGGAGGGTTCCTTTCTTTTGAACTTTTAGTAATAGCTTAAGGAGAATTGAGTTAGTTCTTTTTGAAAGGTTTTGTAGAATTCAGAAGTAAAGCCATCAGGACCTGGGCTCATCCTTGTTGGGAGACTCTTACAGATTCAATCTCATTACCTGTTATGGGTCTATTCAAACTTTCTATTTCTTTCTGACTCAATCTGGGTAAGTTATACACATCCAGAAATTTGTCCATCTCATCTAGATTTTTTTGTTTGTTGGCATATAGTGGCTCATAGTACTCTCTGATGATATTTTGTATTTCTGTTGTATCTGTTGTAATAACACTGTTTCCTTGCTGATTAGATTTATCTGGTTCCTTTTTCTGTGCTTCTTGATTAATCTAGTTAATGGTGTGTCAATTTTGTTCATCTCAGTGAACCAACTTTTGGTTTCATTTATTTTCTGTATAGTTCTTTTATTCTCAATTTCACTTATTTCTGCCAGAATCTTTATTATTTATTTTCTCTTGGAAATTTTGTTGTTGTCTTTCTAGTTCCCTGAGTTGTGTCATTAGGTTGTTTATTTGCCACCTTTCTGGTTTTTTCTTATGGGCACTAGTTGCTGTGAACTTCCCTCTTATGACTGCTTTTACTGTGTCCCATAGGTTATAAGTACTTGTTTGTTCATTATCACTGGTTTCTATGACGCTTTTGATTCTGAGTAGGTTGTTTAGTTTCCATGTGTTTTGTGAATTTTTGAGGGCTCTTTCTGTAACTGATTTCAAGTTTGATTCCATCATGGTCAGAAAAGATACTAGATATAGTTTATATATCTTCAAATCTGTAAAGGCTTGTTTTTGTCCTATCATGTGGTTAATCTTCAAAAATATTCCCTGTGGGGGTGAGAAAAATGTATATTTTGTGGTAGTTGGGTGAAATACTCTGTAGATGTCCATGAAATCCATTTCATGTATGATATCATTTAGATCTTCTATCTCCTTATTTATTTTTTGTCAAAATGATCTGTACAGAGGAGTCAGCGGGGTGCTGAGATTCCCCTACAATGATTGTGCTGCAATCTATCTCTCCCTTGAGATCTAACAGTCTCTCTTTGATGTATTTAGGTGCTCCAGTGTTGGGTGCATAAATATTTACAAGTGTTGTTTCTTCTTGCTGATGTAGTCCTTTAGTACTATATAATGTCCTTCTTTGTCTCTTCTTACATCTTTCATCTTAAAGTCTATTTTGTCTGATACCAGTATTGCTACTCCAGCCTTTGTTTTGATTTCCATTTGCATGGAATATCTTTTTCCAGCCCCTCACTTCCAGTGTGTGTATGTCCTTATCAGTGAGGTGTGTTTCCTGTAAGCAGCATATAGATGGCTTCTGTTTTTGTATCCATTCAGCCAGTCTGTGTCTTTTAATGGGGGAATTTAATCCATTAACATTCATTGTTATTATTGATATTTGTGGACTTATCCCTGTCATTTTGTTAGCCATTTTCTCAGTTGTTTTTTGTTCTTTTGTTTCTGTTTGTCTCCCTTTAGTTGTCCTGATACAACACTCTCCTCAATACTTCCTGTAGAGCGGGTCTATTGATAAATTCTTTCAGTTTTTGTTTATCTGAGAGTACTTTTATATGTTCTTCCCATTTGAAATTTAATCTTGCTGGATATAGTATTCTTAGTTGAAATTGCTTTTCTTTTAATGTTTTGGAATACATCTTCCCTTTCTTTCCATGCTCACATTGTTTCAGTTGAGAGTTCTGACGTTAGTCTAATAGGATAAACTTTATAAGTAACTTGACATTTCTCCCTTGCCATTTTTAGAATATTGTCCTTGTCTTTAATTTTTACCAGTATGGCTATGATGTGCTGGAGAGAGAATCTTTTTATATTGATTCTATTTAGGGTCCTTTTAATTTCTTAGGTCTGAATTTCTCCATGTTTCTCTATATTTGGAAATTTTTCAGATAGTATTTCATGAAAGAGGTTTTCCATGCCTTTAGCAGATTCTTCACCTTCTGAAGAATCTATACTTCTGAAGAAGTATACCCACTGCACAGATAGTTGGATATTTCATGATGTCTAGAATTTTCCATATGTCGTCTTCATATTTTTGTTTCGGTTACTTGGTCTATGTTGGAAACTTTGTCTTCCAGGTGAGAAATTCCTCTGCACAGTCAAATCTGCTGTTAATGCTTTCTAGGGAGACTATAATTTCTTGTATTTCAGTCTTTATTTCCAGAAGTTCTGTTTGATTCTTTTTTTGGGTATCTATTTCTTTACAGATTTCTTCTTTCATGTCCTGAAATGATTTTCTCATTTTCTGAAACTGATTGTCTGTTTTCTCTTGCATCTCTTTGAGTTTTGTCGCTATGGCTATTTGGAATTTTTTCTAACATTTCTGTGTATTTCTCTGTGTTATCCACTGTTGGTGAGGAGCTACTATGCTCTGTTCTGGTGTCTAGCCATTTGATGCAGTATTCACTTTTTTTTCTATTTGTTGGAGTAGATTCTGTAGTACTAGTATAGGAAATTACACCCTTAGTGTGTTCCTACTGGAGGGCTGTGTCTCTCAGGTCAGAGCAGTTAGGAGTAACTTCAGGTGCTTGGCTCCTCTGCCAAGTGTTCAGCTCTCAATGAGGTGGTAGCAAGTGAGGGAGATAGAACTTAGTGAAGAGGGTCAAGTCGCTCACTGCACTTTCTGCATCATGTGGGTTGGTGTACCAAAAGCCCCAACAAAGCTCCTAAGTCCTGAGCCTTGGCTCACCCAAGGAGGTCTGCCCAGACCAGGCTTAAGTATCCCAGTCCAGGCCACCAGAGCAGTGGGCAATGGTCCATTCTTCACCTCTTCCCTGCCTCTCTCCCATTCTGCTACCCTAGAACTTCCTCTCATGCACCCTCCTCACATCCCTTTTTGAGCTGAATTGTTTTGCCCAAAATTCACATGTTGAATATAACTGGTCTTTAAAGAGGTATATGGTGACAGTGAGATCAATTAAACCAATACAACCAGTGTCTTTAAAGAGGTATATGGTGACAGTGAGATCAATTAAACCAATACAACCAGTGTCATTATAAGAGGGGACACATACAGAAAGACACATGAAGACATGTGTCTACTAAAGCCAAGGAGGGAGGCCCCAGAAGACATCCGAACCTTGGACTTCCAGCTTCCAGAACAATGAGGACATAAATTCTGCTGTTGAAGCCACCCTCCAGACTGCTCTATTATGGCAGCCCTCACAAACCAATCCACTTCTGGTATGTTTTTTCCTAGCCTGAGATACCTAACGCTAAATGGTAATCATATGTTTACTGTGACATTTCTTGTGTGTGCCTGTCTCACCCACTACACTGTAAACCACAGGAACCACATCTGTCTCCTCTAGCACAGTGTTTGGCACATAGTAGGTTCTCAAGAATTAATCCGAATGAATGAATTGAACAATGAGCTTCACCAAGGTGATAAAGCCAGGGGAGGAGGGGCACCGACGCAATGCAGATCTGCGACTCTCACTCTTTCCACTCTTTCATCGTTCCTAACAACCCTTCCAAAGCAGAGCTGCTCAACTGTGAGATTTGCAATTTGATTTACTCCTGAGTGACATCATAACCATCACCATGGCAACGCCCAGCGATGCCTGTCTGCAGACAAAGTCTCTTCCGTCAGGAAAGGGCAAATGGACTCCCAGGATGGAAAGGAGCCGTTTGTGAGGCATAAGCCTCAGCCTTCACCAGCCTGCAACCAAGGCCTGGTGAAGCTGCTGCTGGGGTAAGGGGTATGTGCCCCTATGGGGGGCAGCCAACACCGCCCTCTCTGCCACTGAAGAACTCTTTGAGACAGACCAGCCAGCCAAGAGCTAACTGATGCAAGTGGAGGGTCAGCATAGTACAGGCACACCCGGCTGGCTTACCCTGTGGGATCTGCCCTTTGTCCTCACAACACCTGAGCCGTAAACAAAGCTATTATTCTCTATGTGTCTAACCACCTTTCTCTTTCACTTCCTTATTTCTTTCTCTCCTGCCTGCCTTTTTACTCTCTCTTTCTCTTACTCCACCCCACCCCACCCCACTGCTCTTTTCTCCTTTTTCGTCAGCATGTATTGAGAACCTGATGTGTATCGGGTACTATTTTAGTTGTGTTATTACCTGATGTCCAGAAGGGATCAGTTCCTTGCTGATAGAGATAGTAAGCCCCTTATTCTTGCCTACTGGGAGGAGCTCTGAGGATGTAACTTGGGGGTGGGAAGTTGAAGTGGAGAGAGGTTGTTGGTATCATGAGGGAAACCTCATCCTACAAGTCACAGATGGCTGTAGTTGAAAAGCTACTAGGAACCCTCCAGGTACTGAGGAGTCAAATGGAATTTTGAGAGCCTATCAGAATTCCACTCATCATCCTTTCTTTTCTTTTCTTTTTCTTTGCTTTTTTCTTTTCTTTCTTTTTTTTTTTTTTTTTTTTTGGTTTTGCCATAGGACACCATGTGCTCACCAGAAAAAGAGAGAGTGAGAGGGAAAGTGAGAAATCACCCTCCAGGAGGGATGGCCATGCTTCAATCCCGTCTCCTCCATCCTCCTCATGGGATTTTGGGCACACACACATGCACCTGGCATGATCTTCAAACTGCCAGGTCTGGGACTTGAACCAGGGTCAGCCACGTGAGCGTCCAGCACCTTAACCACCACGTCACCTGCTGGCCCTCCAACTACCACTTTAACTGGGCCAATGAATTCCAAACTTGTAAAGATGATCTTTGTATCCAGTGGCCTCCATTTCCTCTCTGTGCCTCTCAGAGGCATTCAGCCCTCCTTAATCCTCAGAAAAGAAAAGACAGGAAACTCAGAATCATGACATCACAATTTCATACAGTTCGACTCTGCAGGTAGGGCTGCCTGGCCATGAAACAACATGGTACATGACAGAGTCACTGCAGACTGCCCCCACCTGCCCCCAGCACTGCCAATATTTTCAACTGTGAAATGGAATACCACCTACATTCCTGGGTCAGCATGGGGTGAAGACGTCACACACAAAGAAACTGGTCCTCAGAAAGCACAGGCTAAATGCCAGCTGTTACCATAGTTTCCGTGGGAAAGCAGAGCTGGCCTTACAGCCACATGCCATGGGCAGAAGTGTCAATAGTATGAGTGACATGTTGAGAGATGCCTCTTCAGTGGATGTTGACAGAGTACCTGTGACAATCTGCTTCTAGAAAAATCTCAGCAAGTTGCCTGGCCCATGGGAAATCCAACCAGGACAACTCAGCCCAGATTCTGCAAGATGTTCCCTAATTGCTGATGTTCATGAGGGACAAGCAACAAGGAGCTCATTCCTCTTCTTGTCAGTCCACAGCACCTGCCCCAGCTCGTACTGGCAGTGGAAAAAATAAGGGCATCTGGGCACCCCTTCAGGCCACCAATCTGTGACACATTATTGGGTCCTTCTAGAAGTCGGGCTTGCTACCTGGTCTCTGCATTGGCAACAACTGTTTGGGAGGGCAGAGAGCATCCCTGTGGGCTTCTTGTGGCCCCTGTCTTTTTAGTCTGTGTAGCCCCAGCACATAGTAGGGCATGGAACACAGTAGGTGTTCATAAATATTGCATGGATGGATGGATGGATGGATGGATATATGAAGTATGGCGAATTGAAGTAAAGGTCTCCTCTTCCTGCAGGGATTCCATAAGCATGTGAAGGCCTTGGCTGGGAAGGAGGAGCTCAGCCTCTAGGAAAAGCCTCTCATGCCCTTGAGACCCAGGACCAGTTGCTCGTTGTGGAAGCGCAATGCGGTATATTTCACAGATGGGAGACTGGGGACTTGGGACCAGCCCCACCCAGCCTCTCCTGCTGTAGATGAGGGCCTGGGCCTCATCAATCTATTAATAAAAGCAAGTTAAGTGGCTAAGCCCATAGGCCATGGGCTGGACGTAACTATGCACTTCCCTTTAGGGCTTTTGGGAAGTTTTCCTTGCGATACTACCAGCTAAGCAGTTCATATAGAGACTGCTATGTACCCATGCTCAGTAAATATGTTCATGTTATTTATAACATGCAAATGTTGGTAACATATGAATACCTTGTATTAATATTGTCATCTGAGGCAAGGAGACCTCTAGGAAGGAGGAGATACAGAGAGTGACAAGTGTGCTTTTACTTAGTTGCATTGTTTCCTAAGTCCTTTCCTCCCAGGTACAAAGAACCCCAGGAGGCCAAATAGCACCCCCTACCCTAGCCCAGCACAGGGACGCAGCAGTCATGGTGCACAGAGCATGGATTTTCAGGAGAGACAGACCCCAACTCTGCTACTTCCTTGCTGCATGACCTTGACTGAGTGAATTCCCTTCTCTGAGCCTTGGTATCCTCATCCTTAACATGTAAATGGCACTATTTCTGTAGATGACCATTACTAAGAGGGCTAAATGAGTTTAGGTACTTATAAGATCCCGGGCTGGGTAGATGCTCCAATCAGTCTTCTCCCTTGCCCAAAGAGACAGCATGGAAATAATTAAGATCTGAACCAATGTCCAGGAGCCATATGGTCGATGGGGGGTGGGGCACTCCAGGAGGGCCATCCTCTAGTTGGCTCTTGAAGGAAGAGGCAGGGCATTCCAGGTAGATAGCAGGGCCTGGAATAAATGCCACCTGTGTTCCAGAAGCTGAGGGGAGGGCAGAGAGAGGAGGCAAGTGGAGGGAATGTCTCTGCATTTCAGGCTGAGGGGAGGAAGATACGAGGACAGTTTGTAATGCTTAGACGATGTGATCAGAGCTGGAAATCTGAATGGGAATCTGGCCAGCGTGTTCCAGTACCAGGTGGGAAGTAGCAGAAACAGTGCATCCAGTGTGCAAAGGATGAGGAGGCTGGACTCAGAGCAGTGGTGGTGGGAAACGGAGAGGGGGGATGGACTCCAAAACTTGTGTTGAAATGTTTATTGAGCCCTTTTCAACCACCTTCAATCTCTCCATATTCACTCCAAATCTTCACTTGGCAGCCATGTGATCTGTCTTAGTCCATTTTCTGCTTCTCTAACAGAATACTGGAAACCAGCAGTTAGCGTAATGGCTATGTCGCTGGACTCCCACGTAGTTGACCGCGGTTCGCGTCCCGGACTCGGTGGCTTAGAACTCACGCCGGGTGCATGTGCGTGCGTGCCCAAGATCCAGAGAGGAGAATGGAGGAGAAGGGATTGTAGCGTGACCATCCTCCCTGGGGGGTGATTTCTCGCTTTCTTTCTCTCTGTCTCTCTGTCTGTCTGGAGAGCGCACGCGCCCTATAGCAAAAACCTCTCAAAAAAAAAAAAAAAAGAGAGAGAAAAAAGAGAAAACAGAATACTACAGACTGGGTAATTTATGAACAATAGGAGTTTATTTGGCTCATGGTCCTGGAGGCTGGGAAGTCCATGGTGTGGACATCTGGCAAGAGTAACCCCATGACAAAAGGGTGGAGGGAAGAAGGGAGCAGTGAGAGAGAGGAAATTAGGCCAAACTTACGCTTCTATCAGAAGCCCAGTCCCAGGGTAGCTAGCCCAGTCCCGCCATTTATCCCTTTGTGAGGGCAGAGCCTTCGTGGCCTTATCGGCTCTTGGCGGTTCCATCTCTTAATACCGCTGCAATCAGGATTAAGCTACCGACACATGAGGTTGGGAGGACACACCAAACTGGACCGTGATTGTTTCAGAATGGATCTGATCCCATCAACCCTGTTTAAAAGCTTTCTGGCGGCTCTGACCACCCTGCCAGATTCCTCAGCATGGCCTGACGGCCCACAGGGTGCGTTCCTGGCTGCTCCTCGCTCTCTGTGGTCACTGCAGCCCCGCTAATGGTCCATGAGCTCCCTCACCACGCAGCCTTTGCACATCTTGTGTCCTCTGCTGGAGGCCCCTCCTTCTCCCACTCTAGTGACCACCCAGTCACTCAGATCCAGGTCTCAGCTCAGGTAGACTTCCTTACTTCCCTGACTAGGTCCAATTTGCCCATGGTAGGCCAGCACCATCGAGCTCTTTAGGCCACATTTGTCACTGCTGTGCTTTCCTACTAACTAGCAGCTCCCCATTCTGCACAAGGTCACCTCCATGAGCGTCAGCACCACGTCTTCGCCCTCTCGCTGTATCCCCAGCTCCAGGCACATGGGTGTACTCAGTGACCAGCGGAGAGAGTGAATGGGCACACCTACATGCCAAGTGCCAAGGGAGATGCAGTTGGGGACATCCGCAGCAGGGCCTCTTTCAGGAGTGGAGGACCAGCCCCGGGAGTGAGATGTCTCAGGGACTCCTGTCTGTGACTCCCACTGGCTCTGTTCCAGGGCTCACGGTGCCAGGGCATCTCAGGGGCTGTATTCCCTTGGCAACGTTGCCACAGCCAGGCGGGATCTGATGCTTATCTGGACCAAGCCGGCTGGGCCCAGCCTCAGAAGAGCTAAGGCGGACACCATGGCAACAGCCTAGCTCCTCAGAGGCCCCAGACTGCTCCAAGGGATGCGAAATCAGGTTTCTCCGTCCTGGGGACTGCACCCAGGTTCCAAGTTCAGAGTGGCAATAGTCTTTCAAACTTCCTGAAAATACATCATTGTAATCAGCTTCCCGGGAGAGCCCAGTGAGCCACAGATCCATCAGCTCAAAGCAGAGGCCTGTCCCATGTCACGGTGACTGCCCCGGCCTAAGGTTCCCCCACCCACCACCCCCGCGGGAGGGAGCAGTCACTCACTGGGGCAGGGGAGAGGCCGCACGGTGCCATGGAGGTAGGCAGGAGTCCTCGGTTCGAATCATGGCTCTGCTTCTTATTTCCCTTCAGCTCCCGGAGTCCAGCGTCCTCGTTTACGTGATGGGATTGGAATAGCCGCTTCTCTCGTGGGGCCTTGCGAGGACGGTCTGTCAATGGGAAAACTCGCTGGCACACAGAGTAAACAGCAGATCAGTTGTCTTCACGTGTCGGTCATGTAAACAGGGCACTGTACGGATGCGCTCTGACTCCCTCTATGTGGGTGCTCAGATTGGACTGGCAGCTTCTTGAGAGTGACCTGCCCAAGGTCCTGATCCTTTTGAAAGAACTGAGACAAAGGGTTATTTTTCTGGGTGCTGAAAACATGGCTCTTCTGGCCTGGGAGGGGATGGCTTATGTGAAATGAACTCAATCTCTTAAATCTCGACACTAGGGCAATCGAGGACGATGTCTAGGCCAGCTCTGTGTGGGATGGTGGGTGGGGGACTGAGGGAGCTTGGTCTGTGCCAAGCCCTTGACCTTCCTGATGTCTTCATCTTTTTCTTTTTCTTTCTTTTTTTTTTTTTTAATGAGAGGTTTTTGTTAGAGGTGTGCTCACTAGAAAGACACAGAAAGACAGAAATCCCCAGGGGGGATGGCCACACTGCAATCTCTTCTCCTCCATTCTCCTCTCTGGATCCTGGGCACACACCTACATGTGCCCGGCGTGAGTTTAAGCCACCAGGTCTGGGACTCGAACTGCGGTCAACTACATGGGAGTCCAGCAACATAGCCATTACGCTAACTGCTGGTCCCTAGTGTCTCCATCTTTACAATCACCTGTGAGACAGGTGTCATTGTCTCCACCTACAGAGGAGGAGATTGAGGCCCAGGGAGTTCAATAACTTGCCCCAGACCCCCAGGGCAATGAGTTCACCCACTCTAACTACAGCTGAGAAGGTTCAGTAGCAGCCACTAGCCCAGACACCACAGAAGACCACTGTGAGCCGTCTTCGCCAGCAAGCCACAAGTGCCAGTCTCTCCCCAGACCCTTCCCATCTAAAGAGAAATGACTTGCTCTGCATCAGCAGAAAGGCCACATAACTTCATTTGCCCAGAGAGCGACCAGCTGAGCCTCTAGGCTCCTCTGCTGACGCGTGCAAGCCCTCATTTCCACAGCAGGGATTTGGGAACTGGAGTGGACCAGTGCCCACCCGGGTCATGTCTGTGGCATGTTGAGTTAAGCAGGTAAATGGATAGCCCTTGGCTCCCAGCACCATCCCCTCACTTGGAAACCAGACAGCATAAGCCGCCCACCAGCGCCAGTGCGAGGTTCTGCTGGTCACCGTGTCACACAGGCCGGTTACTACCTGCAGAGGGAGAAGCAAAGAAGCGGCGTGGGACAACTCTGTGAACGCGCTTCCCAGAACAAGGCCAAGTTCAGAAGCGCATGCTGAGCCTGACTCCTGTTCCAGGATGCAAGGCTGGCGGAAAGGGTCGAGTACTCACCCTCAAGGACAACCCAACTTACCACCGAGGGTGAGGGGCCATGATGAAGCTGAGCCACCATTGACCAGAGTCATCTTGCCCACAACTCAGCCTGGGGGCCACGACTGACTGGACCTCAGACACCCACAAAGTCCCTGCCTGTAAGTGTTTCTGGAAGCCCAGGGGTGTGGGAAGGGCTGTCCTACACCCTCCTGCAGACAAGTTTATGTAAGTGCACCCCCGTGGTCACTTGCTGAGCACTGGGTACAGTTTTTGTGGGTGTTCTAGTCCAGTGTTACCCAAAAGGAAGATTCAGATGCCAAAATGGGCCCTTTCTCCCTCTGCCCTCACACAGGCAAGCTGGGGTCCACGTGGAATGAGAATTTTTTCATGTGGCAACTATTTACTGAGTATCTACTGTGTGCCAGGCTGGGAGAAGGTGGTCAGGGAAGTCCTCTCTGAGGAAGTGACATTTATTTACGGCTTAAAAGTCACCCATTCAAAAACTCAGGGACAAAGCACTCCAGTCGGGGGGCCCTGTGTTGGGAGAGACTCTGAGCGTTGGACTCGGGGAGCTGAGAAGGGGGCAAGTGCTGGAACACGGGTTAGAGAGGGGTAGGAGGTGAGGTTGGGAAGGGAGACTGGGCCACACCACCCAAGACCACAGTAAGGAGTTCAGATTTTATTCCGAGTGATGTAATCCCCAGAGTGCTTTGAGCAGGGCAGGGGCAGGATTGAATTTGCGTTTTTAAAATGTCACCGTGACTGCTGAGTGACCAGCGCACACATGGAGCAGTGAAGTGGAAAGGAAGCAGAGAGCAGTGAGGAGCCGCCGCAGGGTCCAGGGTCCAGGGACCAGGGAGCGGCTCAGAGCGGCGGGGAGGAGGGCGGGTGGTGAGAAGAGGGTAGACTGGAGGAGAGTCAGCCAAGCTTGCTGACAGACTAACTAAGCGTGGGTAATGTGATTCTGTGTGTGTGTGAAAATAATATGTGCTCATCATATCCATGTCTTTCCACATTTCAGTGTCTCTGTCTCATCGAGTTCAGGCGTGGCCCATGTGTTTTAGCTCTGGACCAGACGCCTGGCTACGTTCTCCTCTGGCCCCAGGGGTTGGCCCCCAAAGCTTTCTCCACAGTCTCCCTTTTGCAAGCAGAGGTCGTGATGGCCCCCAGGGTCTGGGTTAGCCTCGCTCAGCCAGGAGCGCCACGTTACCCGAACAGACGCGCCACAGACAGCAGGAAATCGGCCATGCGGACCATTTCGAGGCTATACTTAGAAGAAAGCAAGACCCAGAGACATCAAGAGACGTATTCCAGATCTCACAGCTAGTGTGTACTGAGTTTCCAAACCACAACTGTAGTGTTACTGACTTCGGATTATCCAATATATAGTAAGTCCCAAAAGCATTACCTAAGAGAAGTCCTTAGAGGATTTGTTTCAATAATAGCTAAGAATTCATTTAGTCAATAAACCTGTCAAGCTTCTACTCCCTATTATGGCGTGAATGGTCTATTGTCTGTTACACGAGAAGCAGCCAGCCAGAGCGAGGTTCTGCTGGTCACCGTGTCACACAGGCCGGTTACTACCTGCAGAGGGAGAAGCAAAGAAGCGGCGTGGGACAACTCTGTGAACGCGCTTCCCAGAACAAGGCCAAGTTCAGAAGCGCATGCTGAGCCTGACTCCTGTTCCAGGATGCAAGGCTGGCGGAAAGGGTCGAGTACTCACCCTCAAGGACAACCCAACTTACCACCGAGGGTGAGGGGCCATGATGAAGCTGAGCCACCATTGACCAGAGTCATCTTGCCCACAACTCAGCCTGGGGGCCACGACTGACTGGACCTCAGACACCCACAAAGTCCCTGCCTGTAAGTGTTTCTGGAAGCCCAGGGGTGTGGGAAGGGCTGTCCTACACCCTCCTGCAGACAAGTTTATGTAAGTGCACCCCCGTGGTCACTTGCTGAGCACTGGGTACAGTTTTTGTGGGTGGTCTAGTCCAGTGTTACCCAAAAGGAAGATTCAGATGCCAAAATGGGCCCTTTCTCCCTCTGCCCTCACACAGGCAAGCTGGGGTCCACGTGGAATGAGAATTTTTTCATGTGGCAACTATTTACTGAGTATCTACTGTGTGCCAGGCTGGGAGAAGGTGGTCAGGGAAGTCCTCTCTGAGGAAGTGACATTTATTTACGGCTTAAAAGTCACCCATTCAAAAACTCAGGGACAAAGCACTCCAGTCGGGGGGCCCTGTGTTGGGAGAGACTCTGAGCGTTGGACTCGGGGAGCTGAGAAGGGGGCAAGTGCTGGAACACGGGTTAGAGAGGGGTAGGAGGTGAGGTTGGGAAGGGAGACTGGGCCCCACCACCCAAGACCACAGTAAGGAGTTCAGATTTTATTCCGAGTGATGTAATCCCCAGAGTGCTTTGAGCAGGGCAGGGGCAGGATTGAATTTGCGTTTTTAAAATGTCACCGTGACTGCTGAGTGACCAGCGCACACATGGAGCAGTGAAGTGGAAAGGAAGCAGAGAGCAGTGAGGAGCCGCCGCAGGGTCCAGGGTCCAGGGACCAGGGAGCGGCTCAGAGCGGCGGGGAGGAGGGCGGGTGGTGAGAAGAGGGTAGACTGGAGGAGAGTCAGCCAAGCTTGCTGACAGACTAACTAAGCGTGGGTAATGTGATTCTGTGTGTGTGTGAAAATAATATGTGCTCATCATATCCATGTCTTTCCACATTTCAGTGTCTCTGTCTCATCGAGTTCAGGCGTGGCCCATGTGTTTTAGCTCTGGACCAGACGCCTGGCTACGTTCTCCTCTGGCCCCAGGGGTTGGCCCCCAAAGCTTTCTCCACAGTCTCCCTTTTGCAAGCAGAGGTCGTGATGGCCCCCAGGGTCTGGGTTAGCCTCGCTCAGCCAGGAGCGCCACGTTACCCGAACAGACGCGCCACAGACAGCAGGAAATCGGCCATGCGGACCATTTCGAGGCTATACTTAGAAGAAAGCAAGACCCAGAGACATCAAGAGACGTATTCCAGATCTCACAGCTAGTGTGTACTGAGTTTCCAAACCACAACTGTAGTGTTACTGACTTCGGATTATCCAATATATAGTAAGTCCCAAAAGCATTACCTAAGAGAAGTCCTTAGAGGATTTGTTTCAATAATAGCTAAGAATTCATTTAGTCAATAAACCTGTCAAGCTTCTACTCCCTATTATGGCGTGAATGGTCTATTGTCTGTACCACGAGAAGCAGCCAGCCAGCCAGCCTCTAGGGTTAGGAAGATGAATCAGAAAAAGCCCCCCACTCTGGCAAAGCTAGAGGCTTGGTCGAGGGGTGGGCAGGGGCTGAGGACAGAGGAGTGAGGATGTCTCTAAACCGAAGGACTCCGATGCAAGGGGACAAGCACAGTGACAAAGACAGGCTCAACGTGCGACAGGAGAGCAAACCACACTGCATGAACCCGCCGAACGTGCCTCTGATAAGGCGCACGTCACAGACGCGTCCAAAGGACCTGGAAATAGCTACTCGCGCGCTCTTTAAACCCTTCCCCCAAGCGCGCTTAGCCTGTTCATTTGGGCCACCCCCCACCGCAGGCTCTGTGAGGGCCGGGTAAGCGTCAGCGCTGGTGCATCCAAATGGTCCCTGATCCTAAACTGGTCATGTGACTCTTTCAGTGCTGGTTTCTGGGTGCCCTCACATCATACAGGTTCCCGGAAGAAAGGGACCATGTCTTTCTTTGGCCTTCTTTGCGTCACCTTCCTTTGGTCTTCAATGATGACTTTACAGACGCAGGTTGTCGGTTCGGGCACGCGGCAGTACACGAGACTGGCGTGTCCCACTTGCAGGGAACCTGCAGCTGGTGCTCAACCAGCTCTCAGCTCCCAGAGGCGCCTGCCGCAGAGCGCTAATGGCCGCGCTCCGTGACTCCTAAATTTATCGCTGCGTGCCATCTGAGCTCCTGACTCAGGTGCCCAACTGCAGGCTTGCCCCGGATACATGTACATGGAGCGCCATAAGCTCATTAAGTCCAAAGCATATTCCTGGGTTCCCACCGATGCTACCGTGACCTGGCCCCCCTTGCCGTGCCTGTCTGTACGAGTCGCACCAGGGTCCATCTGATTGCACAAACCCGTAACCTAGGAAGCCCTCCTGATTCTCCTCTTCCCGTATCCGCGACCCAGTCCGTTCACTGCTCTCTGTCCTCACCACCGCCACCACGCCACTGCCACCTTCGATCCCCTGCTAATGCGGCGGCCTCTCCACGGACCTTCCCACATGGACGGCCGCTGGAGTCCATTCTCTACACAGTAGCCAGGTCGGTGTCCTCAGACCCAGACAAAGCATTTACCTTTTCATCATCTTCTGTAAAAAGCTTACTTTTTACATGGACAAGAAAGATGGCCTAAACAGGGTCTCGACACCGCCGTCTACCCTCAGCCTCAGACCAGGGGCAAGCGTGTGCCCAGTGGACTCAGGAAGTGTCCAGACACAGACTTGGACCCTCCCAGGCATGTCGGCCTCACAGAGCTGCACTTACCTCGGGGCCCTCCTTAGAGCCATGCAGTGGCAGTAAAATCCCAGCCCTCACAGTGACTGGCTCCTCTCCTCCCAGCTCTCTCCTGCCTCTATTCTCAGCAGGGGCCCCACTCTCACTTTGCTCCAGACAATCTCACCTCCTTTCTCTCCCTTTTATCCACACAGCCCCACCCGTCCTTCTCACCTGCAGCTCCCCTGCCTCCTTCTTTGAGTGGCTGAGAGCTTCGGTTTTCTTCATACCACAAGTTTCAACGTGGCTATCACCTCCTCAGAGAAGCCCACCCTGATTTCTTAATCCAACACACCCCCACCCACCTTAAGGACTCTGTATCGTTTGTCAAATCTTTAATGGTCTCACTGATGTAGTGTAGACTCGTGGTGGCAGGGACAAGCTCTCCCTTGCTGACCATTGTGGCCCAGTTCTAGCACAGAGGAGACACTCAAATATTTGTTGAATTAAAACACAGCAAACAAGGAGATGCACAGTGGTACAGTGGTAAAGTGCGACACTCTGCAAGGACATGGCAAGGCTCCCGGTTCTAGTCCTGAGAACTCACAGTATGCCAGTCACGTGTGGCCATGACCCTGGCTGGTTAACGCTAGGGGTGGGTCATGGTACCAAGACCTTATCGGGTGCTTTCTTTCTCTCACGCTCATAGAAGTAAGAAGCGATAAGTAAACAACAACAGAAAACTCGGGGCTGCTTTGAGGATAGCATGAACCAGTGTGAGAAAACACCTGACACAGCAGGTACACAGTGGGTCCCCAGTACCTTCACAGCATCCCTGGCTGGCCTGAAGATGCCAGGGACTGCAAATGCGTTATCTGCGTCTCTCTTTTTAAATTTGTTTGTTTGTTTGTTTGTTTATTTATTTATTTATTTTGGAGAGGTTTTTGCTATAGGGCACGTGCGCTCGTCAGAAAGACAGAAAGAGACACAGAGATAGAAAGTGAGAAATCACCCCCCAGGGGGGATGGCCACGCCGCAATCCCTTCTCCTCCATTCTCCTCTTGGGATCTTGGACACGCACGCACACGCGCCCGGCGTGAGTTTAAGCCACCAGGTCCCAGACGTGAACCACGGTCGACTACATGGGAGTCCAGTGACATAGCCATTACGCTAACTGCTGGTCTCAATTTGTTTTATTTTTTAATATAATCAGAGAGGGAGAGAGAGAGAGAGAGAAAGTGAGAGAGCAAGCTGCCAGGTCCGGGACATGAACCATGATGAGCCATGTGCGAGTCCAGCACCCTTAGCCACCATGCCACCTGTCGCCCCCTATCCTCTTCTCTTGGGAAGGAACCATGAGAGGTCAGAGGGTGAGAAACCTAGGGAGGTGCCCCCAGCCGCACTTGAAAGATCTGCTCTCCTTTGTTTTCCTCCCTGCCTGGTGCCGTGTCTATTTTTAAACAGCGGGAAGAACACAGGACGAGATTGATAACTTCCGAGCCCCAGCTCTCTGTGTCCCCTGAGCAGCCCTCCCTGGCCTCATGCCGCTCACCTGCATCTGTCCCAGCACCTCCCAGTTCTCTGCCCTCAGTGAAGCGGCATGGGGCTCCTGACCAGGCAGGCTGTATTCCTGGCCCCGGGACAGCTCTGAAGCCAGGAGCTGTGGCTGCCTGTTTGTTTGTACCAAGGCACTGAGTATGACAACAGAGTCTAAACAGGAAACAGACAGCCGTCAGCACCGACCCCTGCCAGCAGCCACCTGCTGACTTCAGGCAGCCCGCCTCCTGGGGAGTCAGCAGGGTGTAAGGCTCAGGGTCGCTTCAGCTCAGCAAGCAGAGATCAAGCCCCTTGGTGAGTCAGGAACTATGTCTGGGTTCCAACACCGGCTCCGCCACCAAGCCCGGAGATAGGTAAGTTTCTGAGCTTTGCTGACCTGCAGTTTCCTCATCTGTAAAGTGGGTATAATAATAATTCCAAATGGGTGCCTTTTAGTTCTGATAATGATCTTTCCCACCAACGATTTCATTTCATTTCACTGATTCGGTTGTCCGACAAATACTCACTGAGTGACAGTCCTGTGTTGGGGACTAGCCCTGCAGGGCCTGCGGGCTGCCGTGAAGAGTCGGGTCTCTATCCTGAGAGCAATGGGAGCCATTCACGGCTCACCCAGAGTGCCGTGCAGTCAGACGTGAACTCTGCCAGGCTCACCGTGCTGGCTACTGCAGGGGCAGCAGCCTGGAGGGACCTGAGGTCCAGCGAGGACCGACCAGCTATTACAGTTGTCCTAAGGGAGCTGAAGGCAGGATGGCAAAGGTGGTGGCAGCAGAGCCAGAGGACACAGCAGGTGGTAAAACACACCCGGGTACTGACTGCACAACCAGGTGGGCCAGCCGCTCTCACCAGGTAGAGACAGGAACATCATCCTCTTTCTAAAGATGGAGACCTGAGCCTCAGCAAGGGAAAGTGGTCTCCACACTTAGCAACTGATGGAAGCAGGACTCGGGCCCAGCCTGCAGCCCTCTTCTCCACTGTCACTTTCTCTAGGAAGGAAAGGGTAGCTTGCTATGACTCTTTGGGGACACTGAGGTAGTAGAGTCACGTGGCCATTCATTCACATTTTCAACAGTAACTATGAGGCCGCATTAGGTGTCAGGATCAGAACCAGAGGCTGTATACACGTGTGTGATGGACATGGCGCCTGTTCATTCTGTCTCTTGTTCTTATTCATCCAATGTTGCGTTAGTTGGACATCTACTTATGCCAGGTGCTACGCCAGGCATGGGATGCTGAGGTCTCTCAGCCAAGTTATCTAACAGGAAGATGGTGTGTCCACTGTCCTTTGCAGAGCAAGTGGAAGACAGATGGAGAAGGGAAAGGCAGAGTCCAACACCAGGCCCCCAGACCCCACTTAGACCATCCCTATGTAGTCAGAATTGCAGAGGTAAGAGGCACCTTGAAGCCCAGGGAACCATGGGTAGTTCTATGTGGCTGGAGTAAAGCACCCATATGGGCAACTGGGCAGTTGCAGGGCCAGAGAGAGGGCGGGGCCACATCATAAAGGCCTTGAATGCTATGCTAAGAAGTGGTTTTGGGGGATTTTTTTAAGAGAGGTTTTTGCTATAGGGCACCTGTGCTCACCAGAAAATTGACAGAGACAGAGAGACAAATCACCCCCCAGGGGGATGGCCATGCCTCAATCCTTCTCTTCCATTCTCCTCTTGGGATCTAGGGCACGCATGCACACACACCCCGTGTGAGTTTAAGCCGCTGGGTCCAGGACTTAAACCACGGTCGACTACATGGGAATCCAGCAACATAATCATTACGCCATCTCCTGGTCCCAGAAGTGGACTTTTCTACAGAAAGGCAGGGGACAACCACTGAAGGATTTTCGTCTGGGTAATGAATGGGGACAATTGATATCAGACACTGCAGAGATCTGGCTACCACTCAGGGAATGGATTGGAATCCAGAGAGTAGAGACAGGAGGACCAGATAGGAAACTGTTAGCAGGCTGGAAAAGAGGCTGAAGCTGGAGAATGGAGAGATGTACTCAAAAGACATTGGGAAGGTGAAATCTACAAGAGGTGGAATATCTATTAGCTATTGCCAGGAAATACTACATGACAACAGGCTCTAAACTCAGTGACTTAAAACAGTAGTTAAAACAACCAGTCAGGGGCATGGAGGTTAAGGGTTGGATCCCACATGGCAGACTGTGTGGTTTGAGTCCCAAACCCAGTGGCTTGAAAAACACACTAGGCACATGTACGTGCGCAAAGTCCCAAGAGAAGAATAGAGCAGAAGGGATCGCAGTGTGGCCATTCTCCCTAATGGGTGCTTTCTCACTTTCTCTCTCTCTTTGTCTCTCTCTGTCTCTCTCTCTGTCTCTCCCTCTCTCGTGATTGCACGTGCCCTATAACAAATTAAAATAACAATAATAATAACTTATCTTGCCAGATCTCTAGCTAAGAGTGGGTTGATGTTGGCTGGGCTCTGCTGGGTGGCTCTGCTGGGCTGGGCCAGCCCTGCTTATGCATTTGTGGTTGGTTCATTTCAGCTGTGCTCTTTGGTCCTGCTTTGTGTGTCTCTTGTCCTTCTCCAGGGACCAATGGGCCAATGTGGGGATGGCTCCTTTCATGGCAACAGGGGCAGAGGTGCAAGAGAACAAGCCTAATCAGACAAGCACCTCACAAGCCTTCAGCTCCGTCATACTCCTGACATTCCATTGGTTAAGTCCTGTGGCTGAACCCAAGGTGAAGGGGTGGGAGGAACAGTCCACCTTTTACTGGAAAATCTACAAAGTTGACAAGGCAAGAAGCATGGCTACAAGAAGGGGTGAAGAATTGGGGCCACTCGCAATTTTCTACACCAAAAGAGGGATTAAAACAAGAGAGAAAGGAGAGGAAAGGTATTTATGACATTTTGTTTTGTTTTGTTTTTAAGCTTTTTGCCTTAGGGCACATGCACTTGCTGGAGAGACAGAGACAGGGAAAGTGAGAAATCAACCCCCCACACATGGGAAGGGTCACCACACTGCAATTCCTTCTCTTCCATTTTGGGATTTGGGGCACGCATGCGCACATGCACACACACACACACACATGCACACACACGCACACACACACACGCACACACACACACACCTGCCATGATTTTCGAGCTGCCAGGTACGGGACTCAAACCACCGTTGACCATGTGGAAGTCCAGAGACTTAACTAATGCCACCTGCTGGTCCCATTTGGGATGCTTTTTACCAAGAATGTGACACATATCAGCCCAACTTCCTTCAAGGCTCACACCTGTTCCCCTTCATGTCCCAGAGCCATACTCTGCTGGTCCAGCCCTTCAGAAAGTTAGCTCAAGACGGGATCCTCTCAGAGGCAATGTCTGCACATCCCAGTTACCCTGCTCAGCATGTCCTGGGAACAGAGTCCAACGCCAGGCCCCCAGGTCCCACCTAGACCATCCCTGCTCTCAGCTAGCCCTGCCCTGGCCCCAGCTTGTATCTCCAGGGGACTAGCTTTCCCTTCTCACCGAGACTGTGTTGATTACACAGTCTAGAGCTCTGTTTCCCTCCATGTGGGCAGAAACAGCCACGCGACTGCTTCCAGTCCCGCAAACACAGTGGCGAGTGGGAGCAGAGGGTGGGAGGGATCCCCTGCCTCTGTCCTCTGGGATTCCTCTGCCCCTCTGCACCCATCTCCTCTTGCTGTCCCTCCAGACCTTGGCTTCCCCAACTGCACAATAAATGGGGAGAAAATTTCATCTCTCCAGAGGGTGACGCTGGGAGAAAGGAGGCAGAGCTGGCCCAACTAGACTTGGGGGAAGTCACCCTCCCTTCTGCATCTCGGTTTTCACATCTATAAAATAGTAACATTGGTCTAGGGACCATTTCATGTGTAACACGCACTCTTGGTGCTCACCAAGTGTCCTGCTAGCTTAATTGCTTTGCAAATATGAACTCATTCCACGATCATACAGCTTCAAGGCAGCCTTTTTCAAACGGGAGACTGAAGCACAGAGAGGCTAAGTAATTTCCCCTAGGACACACAGCTTGGTCAGATTCCAACTCAGACAAGCCACCACCAGAGTCTATACTGACGCATCATACGCTGTCGCTTGCGTAACTGTCCTCTCCCAGTTTTTGTGGTCCCATCTCTTGGAGGCATGCCTGTCCCCACACCCTTATTTATGTTCTCTGAATGAGTATCATGAGTCAAGTTGTATCTCTTCAAAAGACATGTTCAAGTCCTAACCCCGGAACCTGTGAATGTCCCCTTAATTGGAAACAGGGTCTTTGCAAATGTAGTACAATTACAATGAGGTCAGACTGATTGGGGTGGATGCTAATCCAGGGTTTTTATAAGAAGAAGTGGAAGATTTGGAGAAGACACACAGAAACACGTAGAGGTCGGCAGCCATGTGAACCCGGAGGCAGACGTTGGAGGGATGCGGCCATAAGCCAAGGACTGGCAAGGACTGCCTGCAACCACCAGAAAACAGGAAGAAGCAAAGGTCAATTCTTCCGTGCAGACTGGAGAGGGAGCGTGGCCCCACTGACACCTTGGTTTCAGGCCTCCAGCCCCTGGGATTGTGAGAATAGATGTCTGTTGCTTTGAGCCACCCAGACTCATGATTTGATATGGCAGTCCTAGGAAGCTGATTCCATGGGAAAGAAAATTCTGAAGCCTTCAAGAAGAGGCAGCTCTGAAAACTACCTCCAAGCCAGCAGCTTCTCTACTCCCTGAGCTCACGTCTCAGATCCTCTGTCCCCCACCACCTCTCAGGTCTTCTCTGTGGTCTTGTGTCCCCTCAGCCAGGCTGACATTCTCCCAGAGAGTGGTGGTCTTGAAACCCAAGCTCTGGGCTCGGGATGGTTGAATGGAAAGAATGCACAGTGGACATGGGACCTGAACAGAGGGTTCACTGGTGATGCAGATCTTAAATTTCACAGGGGCTAAGAATTGGGTTTGGGGAGCACTGGGGCAGCAGGGCTCAGAACAGTATGTGGCGATGTCCCTAAGCCTCAGTCCCCTAACTGAAGTACACCAGGGCTCTCTGAATGGAAAAGTGGCTCACAGCTACTCCTCGTGGCATAAGGCATACGGGGTTGTTGCAAGGACGGTAGACGTGGGAATGGGGGGTGGGGGAGCGGGTGGATTGAGTCAGAATCCCAACTCTGCCACTCCTTGGCTGTGACTTCACCTCTCAGCTTCAGTGTCCCCACTATGGAGCAGGGCTGATTATCTCCTGCACTGACGATTATGAAGAGAATGTGTGGAAAGGCTGTCGAGGACCTCCTCCCACTTTTCAAGTCCTGGAATCTGTCTGGCCCACCACGACTCTTCGAGCACGGCCCCAAGTCCAGCTCGTTATGTGCGGGTGTAAGGACCAAACTGAAGAGAACTCTGCCTTATCCCTCAGTTAGCGCTCCTGTGACGAGGGCAGCTTTCTAAACCCCAAACCAGATTTTGTTTTGCTTGGGTTAGGACAGTGGTTTTGCTTCTCTCTTTTGACTGATCAGACCTCCCAGCAAGCAGTCAGGAAGACTCTAGTCTGAGAAATCCATTGTCCATGTCTGGCACCCCTTCTTCAGACCCCTCCATGCCTTCTGCTCAGCAGCTCCCCCAAACCCTCCCTCCAGGCTGCTCTCCTGCATTCTATTGCTGGGACCTTCCCTCTTAGCTGGCCAATACCTCAAAGGCAGGAAAGAGCAGGGCTTCAGGTAGCATGTCTAATGGAGGGCAGGAAGGACTTACAGCTCTGGGAACTCTACGGTGCAGCTCCCCGATGGCAAAGGCATTGCTCTGTGGACTTCAGACTAAGCACACATGTCATCGTTGTCCTGGGAGGAGTTCTTGGACCCATGTGACACCTCTACCCCATCACATCTACCTGTCTCCCTATACCACCCTCAGACTCCACTCTCCTTAGGCAGGAAGTCCAGACAAGGGACAGACAGGTCACCCATCCTGCCTGTTGCCTGGTGTGTGGAGAAAGAGCCACAGTGGACAGGAGGAGTGAGACAGACCTGCGTTCAGATTTGGACTTCCACTTGCTGTTCATCCTGGGAGCAAGTCAAGCGACCTCTCTGAGTTCGTTTTTGAAATGAGCATTGCCTCCACCTCCCAGTATTCGATAAAGAACACAGGGAAATGCACTGCTCCCAGGCCCGTGTGCAGTGTCTGGCACCCAGGCAGGGCTACAAAGGCTTCCGGCTTCCAATGAACCTGACAGGGGTGAGTTTGAATCTCTGCTCTGTCGTTCCCTTCCTTGGACAAGTTGCTCCACCTCTCTGAACCACAGCTACATCATGACATTAGAATAAAGCCCCTCCCTTGGGGCTCCCATGGGGTGAAATAAGATGTGTAGGTGTGTGGTCACTAGCTTCATCCTGTTTCTCTGCAGTTTCTATCAGTTTTCTCAATTTCAAACCCTTTAACTATAGGCTTCAAATGTAGTCCCCCTCCCAGCAGCCCCCAGGCCTACTTCTCCCTGATCATGATAAGCCTCTGGCTCTCTGGACTGTCCAACTTTGTGCCCTACAGGCCAGATCTCCAGTCCGATGTCTCCAGGAACTGCACCTAAAAGACTAGAAATTTCCCCTGTGACTTTGGCATGGCTGGGGGCAGCAGGTAATGGCTTGGCGCTCTAAGTCTGGGTGAGCATGGCCAAGAGCTGGCAGCTGACCAGCTGACCAGCAGAGGCCACAGTAACCACGGTCACCTGTGTGGCTGCATTGTGGCCTCTCAGGGAGAGAAAGATTGAAGGGCTTGTATCGCTTGGCTAAAAATGGACTTGCTAGTGGGCAGAGGCTGTAGAAGGGCCCACTCCACTCCAGCCCCAGGAAGAGGGCCCCCAGGTCCAGAATGGCTCTGCACAGCGCTGAACCTCTGAGAGTGCCCGCTCCCCCATTCCTAGGAGGGGTTGCCTGCAGACCTGTTATCCCCAGTCAGGCTCTTTCTGCCAACCCCAGTGGGAATTAGCAGAGGCTGCTAAGTGGCCTCCGGTGTTCTGTGCTTAGGAGAAGGGGGGAGGTAGGGTGAGGGGTGGAGGGAGGCAGCACCAGCGGTGGTGTGTGCGCATGGGGTGATTGTCATGGTTACGCTCTGACAAAACAAATGGCTCTGCTTCCTGCAGGCCACCTCAACAGCCATCGCGATGTGGGCATTGATCAAGGCTGCAGCCAGGGCAGTGGGCGCCGGGCTTGGGCACTGGAGTCTGGCCCTGGGCTCTCCCTCCAGCAGTTCCTGGTGCGCGGAGGGAACCACTGGGGCCTTGGCGGCGGGGAGAGGACTGTGTGCCCAGACACATGTTGCTTCTGCAGCAAGGTAAGGGCTGGTCCCGCTTGTGTGAGGGGCTGGGCTGTCCCAGGTGTGTGGCAGCATGCACGAGTGTGAGTATGTGGTGTGTGTGTGTGTGAGTGTCGGGGTGTGTGCAGGCAATGTGGGGAGGGGCCCAGGACGTTCCGGCATGGGGAGAGAGCTCCAACCACATGTTGCTGCTCAAGTCTGGTCTCCCTCCCTCTCCCGCTCCCTCCCCTCCTGCTCCTTTCTCAGGAGCACTCTGTCTAGTTCTCTGTCTTGTTCTCTCTGCGTCTCCTTCTCCCTGTCTCCCCCTCTGTCTCTTTCCCCTCTGTCTCTGCCTCCTCCTCCTCCCTCCCTCCCTCTCTCACCCGCCCATCCTGCCACTCGTCTCCTCATCTCCCGCACTCCTGTCACCTCTGGTCTGTCCTGGGGGACAGGCAGAAGCTCTGCGGGGCGCCCACTTCTGCGGGGTGCCCACCTCTGACTGCGGACTCCTGCCCACTGCCCTCCGGGTGCCCCGCCTCATCCGACTGTCCCCAAAGCTGCCAGCCCAGTGCACGCTCCTCTGAGCCCTGCGTCCCTGGGTTCCCGCAAGGTAAGGGGGCTCCGGAAGAAGAAGGGGTGCAGGCGGCTAGAAGCAGGAGGGGGAGGGGGACTTGGCGCCGGGAGTAGTGTGGCGTCTGCTCGCATGCCAAGCCCCCGCTGGAAGTCCCGTCATAACAGCTCCTGCCGCAGCCAGCCCCAACAGTTCTGCCAGCGCTCAGTCCACACCGGCGGGCGCCCCGCCGCGGCGGCGGCCGGCCAAAGGGGGG
>NW_006159616.1:3731575-3733033 GCF_000334495.1 Tupaia belangeri chinensis | reverse complement strand
GCAACCGCCAGGGTAAGGGGCGGGGGCCAGCCCGCGTCTGCCCCTCCTCCCTTTAGACAGCAACAGGCACCTCTGGCCTCTGTTCCTGCTCCCTTTTCTCTTCTTTTCTTTCTTCTTTTTCTTTTCTTTCTCTTTCCGTTTTTAGATTTTGAGGACTTAGGAAGCAGAGCGCTCTCCGTCTTTCTCCACTGGGACATGAGCCCGTCCCCTGGGTTCACCTGTTTGAATCCAGCGAGGGGTGGGAATGGGGCAGCAGCGAGGCAGAGGGCCCTAGATGGACTGGTCCTGCTGCCCCGTGGAAGGAATCCAGGCTCAGCAGGGGTGGGGTGGAGGCTGTGTGCTCACATGGGCCTGTGATGTCTGTAGGTGGGTGTACTTTAGGATGTGGGGGCATGTGTAGGGGACTGTCCCCAGAGGGTAATGACATGCACGGAGTGAACTACAGGCGTTGATAAGGGGGACTGCGGTGTGAGTACATACGTGTGTTTATGTGTTTGGAGGTGTGTGTGTGGGATGCCCTGTGTCTGCTGGTGTGCGGGCATTTCAGAGTGTTGGAGTGGGCATGTGCACACCTATGTGCATGTGTGTACATGCATGTGAACATGCAGAGAATTGTGAGTTGCACCTGACCCAGAAGTGCTGGGCTCCCCGAGGCCTGTCAGGCAGCTATAGTGTCTCTGTCACCCTGCCTTGGTCTGCATCCTTCTCCAGGGACAGTGCTTTAGCTGTTTCCACCGCCTCCTCCAGGTGATGGCCCAAGGGCTGAGGCAGGCTGGGAACTGTGCCTTAGCCCATGGAGGGTCTGCAGACCCCACTGCCTTTCTGTATGAGATGGGCCAAGGCCCCTGGCCTGAGTGTCCTCCTCCATCCCAGCTTCGGAAGTTGGGGAAGTCAGAGCTGTAGCCTCACGGACAGGGTGTGAAAGGGGCCGGGGCTGGGCCCAGTGAAGCTCTTAGGCCGTCGGGCTGTTAGCCAAGTTGTCCTGGCTTGTGCCAGGGGAGAAGGCAGGGACACGGGTGATGACACCGGTGTCCTGTTCAGAGGGGCTAGGACACCCCCCAGCTACACTGGCCACCCTGGGCCTGGGTGGAAGGGACAGCACCTCTGCCCCTCTTCCATCTCTGTGCTGCTTGCTCGGAGCAAGCCCACGTGTGGCCGGTCGGCCTGTCATTACCTGATGGGCAGTGCTGGCTGTGGTTCGGGGAGAGGCCAGTTCCATGGGGAAAAGGGACAGCCAGGGTCTGGGCCTCGGACTCCTGCTGGTCCAAGCTGTCCTCCCTGCTGAGTGCTTCAGTTCTCTCAGCACCTCCCGCTGACTCCCACTAACTACAGGGTCCCCAGAGGCTGAAGGCTAAGCCGTGCAGCCCAGGGTACTTGTGGTCTCACAGGCATCCCCGCCCCAGCCAGACTGGGGAAGAGTCTGGGGCTATGCCAAGCAGAGGGGCACTGTAAACAAGG
>NW_006159616.1:3718028-3731463 GCF_000334495.1 Tupaia belangeri chinensis | reverse complement strand
AAGAGTCTGGGGCTATGCCAAGCAGAGGGTCACTGTAAACAAGGTGCCACAGACATGCTTGGGAGATGAGGAACACCAGTGTGGTCAGGAGACTTAGTGTGGCGCCAGGGCACACGAGGGCACACAGTAACGCCTTTAAGGACATTGATGTGACCTCTTGGTGTCCCCTCATGAAAACCCAGGCAGAAGTGCTTCCCTGCCCAGTGCTCTCCCAGGGTGTGCCCATGGCAGGTCGGCATGCGAGAACCTCTGGATTCCTTAGGGAGAGGAGACTGAGATCAGGGGTGCCAGTGTGGGGCTCAGAGGGCTCCCTAAAGGAGGCACCATTAAGGGTGGGGGCTTTGAAGAAGCAATGGGTGGGTGTAGCTATTCAAATGGACCAAGAGAAGCAGAAACAGGTTTCACACATGGCCTGGGTGTGAATACAGGCAGGTGGGGAGTGGCCTGTAAGTCAATGTGAATAACAGACAAACAGTGGAAATACGGAGAGGAATAAAAAGCATTTGGTCACTGGGTGCCCAATACAAGCCAGGTGCTATGCTGGGTATGGGGTCTCTGTCTCCAAGGAGCTTGCGAACTGAGGTCGGGAGACTGACAGTAATCAATTACCCAAATTTGAGTAAAATCGCCTCCATGAGAGGAGCTCCTGGATTGGAGATGGCTTTGAGCAAGCTGGGAGGAGAATGCCAAGGATCTGAGATGGTCCGAGGTTCTGAGGTGCTGAAGTGCAGGCCAGCTGGACACACAGCTGGGAGCCAGGTGCTCACGCATTGGAGCAGGCAAATGCAAACCATCTAGGGAGATAGCAGAGAGTGAGCACAGGAGGAAGACCTGAGAAGGAACCTTGATGACTTGTTGCCTTCAACTGGTCGCTTGCTTTACCATGGCCCTGGCCCTGAGGATAAACCTACACAAGCAACAGAGAAGGGGCAGCTGGACAGGGGACCGGGACCTCGTGTCTTCCCTGCCTTGTGTCACCCCTTCACCAGGTGCCTTACCCACAGTGTTTGGTTTAATCTCCACTTTAGGGATGATAAACCTGAGTCTTGGAGTGTTCAAAGAGCTAGGTTTAAGTTCATATAACAAATGACAGCGCCGTCCCACCGGAAATGAAGTTAGAGATGGCGGCAGGTTCGTCAGACATTTCCTGAGCACGTGCTCCGTGCGGGGTGCCAGGAGAGAAACTGAAATGGGAAGGGCCTTTGTACTGCCCTTTGGCAGAGACCCAAAAGCCCTCCGGGGATGGTGAGTATGGCAGAATGCGGCTGAGTAAGCCATACCCCAGTGGGCAAGAAGGAGGCAGCCATCGCCACTCCTAGATAAAGGGACCAAGAACGGCTTCATGAAAGAGGTGGCATTTGAAAGAACCTAACAGGATACGTAGGTTTAGAAACACGTATATGGGATAGCTGTTCTGTGCGCTGAGGGAAGAACTTCAGCAAAAGCATGAAGTTGGGGGCTCCCAGGGAGTCTGGGAAAGAGTAAATATTCTGGTCCGGAACACAAGGTAAATATGGAAGAGAAATATGGGATCCGGCTGCAAAAGTGGATGGGGTGATCCCCGGGGAGCTGACTCTCATGAAGGAGCTGTTCAAAGCTACCGACCATCCTGGAGCAGAGAAGCACCATGGCCACACCAAGGGCTCAGCCAAGCAGACCAATCAGCCTGTGGGATTGGAAGGTCACCTCTTGGATCCTCACTGGGGTCTGGAGAGATCCTTGTCCCCAGGCTGGAAATGCTTCACTAGATGATGCTCTGTATTCCTGAGGCCACAGTCCCAGGGCGACTTCTCCCTCTTACGATGACCACACTGGAAACCAAACTGCTGATCCCCGGACACTCTGCTGAGAGGTTCCTCCCATGGGCACTATTCTCGATACAGTGACAGGACACAGGGTCAGGCGGGCAGCTGGAGGGGATACCCTGCATGACCTAGAAAGGAGCCCTGGAGGAAGTGGCTGGAGGGCAGGACGCATCTACCTAGTTGGCCATTACTTCCCATTCCTTGTTCAGACTCCATACAGGGTCTGCATTATCCTCATCTGAGACACCGCAAAGGGAAGGTTACAGATTTAAAGAGTCAGTATTAATAGAACATTAACAAACCAAAAACTTATAGAAGTAGTCCTGGCACGAACATCTGTCCTTACTCAACACTCATCATTCAACATCTGTGGCCATTAGTTTCCTCGTGGTTATTGGGTGGAATACGCAACTGTCCATACGAAGCCAACGGGCTGCACAGCGACACTAAAATCTTATAAAAGCTGTGAGATTTAATGAGGCCAATGAAAGGGGCATTGGAGAACGCTCCTAATCCCACACAAAGTCACAGACAAACAAGAATTTAGCTGTTAGGTCAGGGACATTTAATCATCATATTGTAATAGTAAAATATGAAATACGTGAGCATATGGTTTTGTTAAAAAATGTATACCTCTTCCCCTACCAATGCTTGATTTTCCTTTGTTCATTGGAAGTTTTAGTGCACAGGTGTAATGACAATATCATTTTGGTCCAGTAGGAGATCCAATTTTTATACTTTTGGTTTCAGTTTTCAAAATAAAACGTCTCTTGAAAACTTTTCTTGACCATTTTCTATGAGCAACATGGCAGGAAAATAGGCAGGACATGGTCAATCACACACTGGCTTTGAAAGCTTTCACCCAGAAGTGACACACTCACTTCTGCACATCTCATTGGCTGAAGCAAGCCACACACCCAGGCTGCCAAGGGGCAGGGACCCATAGCCTTCCAAGAGCAGAGAAAAGAAGAATGGGGAGATCTGTCAGGCAGCATGAAGGCTTACTTACAAGAGAGGTGCCATGGCCTTTATCAGAACACTAAGAAATAAGGGAGAGAGGGAAGGCCGTCTGAGGCTGAGTTCCTTGAGTTCTTTCAATGATCTTCGCCTCCAACCCCAGCCATGAGCACTCAGCTCTGACCAGCAGATTCAAATACCTTGGGGCCAGCAGACTCAGCTCCTGCCACTCTCAGGCCCCAGCTTAGCACAGCAGCAGGTCAGGGTGAGCAGAGAAGGTCCTGCCCTGGGAACTGCGATCCCCTCTTGCTCTTTCCCCCTCTGAGCCTCAATCTTTTGATCCTTAAAAGGTGGATAATAACCTTTTGTTTTGCCCCTACTCAGGAGCTCTAATTAGTTCATGGATATGAAAGTGCTTTAATTACAAATTGCTTATATGAGGCATGGAGGCTCATTATCATTACTTTTATGACTCAGTAGTGGATTTGAAAGGATAAATTGGTCAGAGGCTAGAATCCCCTTCACTACCTTTTTTTTTTTTTTTTTTTTTTTTGCTATATGGCACATGTGCTCACTGGAGAGAGAGAGAGAAAGAGAGAGAGAGAAAGCACCCCAGGAGGATGGATGGTCATGCCACAGTCTCCCCTACATTTTCCTCTAGGCATTTTGGGCACACACACACATGCACCCAGTGTTTTTCAAGTCACTGAGTCCAGGACTTAAATTGCTCCACTGGCCACGTGGGATCCAGCAGCCCCAACCACACCACAAGCTGGCATCCTCCCTTCCTCCCCAACCCTACCCTGATTACTTTTAATTCCATTATTTTCAATTCTTTGAACTCTTAAAGATTATTTTCCAAGAAATTCCACTTCTAAGAGATTCCTCACAAGCTTATGGGGAGACCTGGCTTTGATTGGCCCAACACTATCGGCCCATCCCCCCTACACAGGACAGAGCCACCCACTCACGTTTAAAAGCGACCATGCACTGGGCTTGGCGCTTCACAGATATCACTTCATTGCTCTGATGCTATGAGGCAGGCTCTACTTCTGTGCCTTTTACAGACCAAAAAAACGAGGTTCAGAGAGGTGAAATAACTTGCCCATGTTAAACAGGGCTACAATTTAGAGCCTGGCTCCAAACCTAATTCTCTTGGGACTCCAGAGCCCAAGTTCTTGATGGCCAAACTGGCTGGCTGGGCAGACTCCACAGCTGGCCTCCTCTCTCTGCTTACTTTTCCTGGTTAGCTTAGTCCCAGTTTGTACCCGGGAGGCTCAAAAACAGGGCTTTTTATCTGGCTTCTGTGGCTGCAGGATATTGTTGCTATGGATTTTGCTATGGCATCATAAGTGCAGAGGCACCAGAATGAGACTGCCAGGGTTCAATTCCCAGCTCCATCTCTTACTCACTTTGGGACCTTGGGCAGGTGTCTTAATGTCTTCTATGTCCACTTGGATCATTTGTTCGTTCGTTTGTTTTAATTGCACTTACAAAGTCATGAGGAATCAGTGTCATCATCCACATAATTTGTTGAGCCTGACTCAATGACAGTTCATCCAACGTGTCAGGAACCTCGAGGCCTAAAATCCCGTCTCCTTAAACCTGGTTGGCAATGGGGATGTGCCCTGTGCATCTTTTCCAGCTCCCTCTCAGTCCCTATGAGCCCTCGGCTGGCTCCACACCAGCTGGAGTCTGACAGAGAAAAGGGGATCTGCAAACTCTTCCAAGGTCCTCCTGCAGTAAGTTGCCCCGTGAGATCCATCTGAGGCCTCTCTGAGTGTCCACCGTGCCCCATTTGCCTCTTTGTTTGGATGATTTCCCAGTGGGAGTCGCCTCTAATGCACAGCCTCTTCAGCAGGGAGAGGAGTGGCGTTGATCCACCCTCTCTGCTAGGAGTTCGGGGGAGGGTGCTGCCTCCTCTCCTCACTCCCATGCCTCCCCTTACTTCCGGAAGCTACAGCAAGGCAGGATCTAGGGAGCATGGAATTCTGGGGCTTTCCCCCTCGATGCTGGTGGGCACTACCAATTGTGGTTGCACTGATGGGCTTTGGCTGAACCTGGCTGAAGGGTGACAGGTGGCAGGGGACCACAGTCAGCAGCCCAGATTCTAGGTCTAGACTGCTGGGATACAAATCCTGGCTCTGCCTCCAGCTCACTGTGTGACCTCAAGATTTACTTACTGGGGACCAGCAAGTGGCGTGGTGGTTGAGGCTCTGGATACTCCCACGTGGCTGACCACAATTCAAGTCCTAGACCTGTGGGTTGCTTTCTCACTCTCTCTCTCTCTCTCTCTCTCTCTGTCTCTGGTCAAATTAAAATAAATAAATGAATAAATAAAATTAAATAAAATAATTCTTTAAAAAATTTTTAATTAGGGAACCAGCAGTTAGCGTAATGGCTATGTCATTGGACTCCCACGTAGTCGACCGCAGTTCGCGTCCCGGACCCAGTGGCTTAAAACTCATGCCCATCGCGTGTGCATGCGTGCCCAAGATCCCGAGAGAGAATGGAGAGGGGATTGCAGTGTGAACATCCCCCTTGGGGGGTGATTTCTCGCTTTCTGTCTCTATGTCTCTCTCTGTCTGTCTGGTGAGCGCATGCGCCCTGTAGCAAAAAAAAAAAAAAACACTCCAAAAAAAATTTTTTTTAATTAAAAAAAAAAAGATTTACTTACCTTCTCTATGTCTTAGTGTTCCACACTGCAAAGTGAGGATGACCTTCCTCATGAGTTATTTGTTTTTGCTTTTTGGTTTTGTTTTTGAATTTCAGAGGACGCATGTGTACCCACAAGAGAGAAAGCAAGTCCACACTGCCCACCTGGGCCTGGCCATAATCCCTTTTCCTCCAATTCTCCTTCCCATCAGAATTCTATACATGTGCATAGGAACATGTCTGGCACGGTTTTCAAGACACCAGGGCTGGAACCTGAACCCTGGTTGACCATGTGGGACCTGGCTTCTCCTGCATGGTGTTTAACCACTGTACTACAGGGCCAGCCCGATCATAGGACTTTTTTAAAAATATTTATTTATTTAATTCCATTTGTTATTATTTTTCAATTTGACCAGAGAGAGAAAAAAAAATGAGAAAGCAGGCTGCTAGGTCCGGGACTCGAACCGCAGTTGGTCAAGGGGGAATCCAGTGCCTTTATCCACCCTGCCACTTGCCAGCCCCCATCATAGGATCTTTAAGGGGTTAAATGAGAGAGCCCTGCAGCCAGCACTCAGGAAATGGTGCCACCTCTGAGAGTAGAGTAAGTAGTCCGTCCACACCCATTGAATGAGTGGAGAGAAGGGGCTGGGGGGAGCGCAGCTTCAGTCCCTACCAACGTTGTCCTTAGAACAGGTGGCAGCCTTCCACTGGGCCCGGACTGCCCACATAGGAGGAAGGAGTGAGCTGAACACCCCAAGTTCACCACCTCTTGCTGTTACATAAAGACACCACACCCGGGTGGGGTTGAGGGGTCACCCTTTCCGGTCACTCATTCACCCTGAAAATAAGCATTGAGAGATTGAGAAGACATTTTGGGTTAAGAGCTTGCTCTCTGAAGCACAGTCCAAATCCCAGCTCTACCACTTCTATCACCTGGGGCAAGGGAACCAATCCCTCTGGGCCTCAGTTTCCTTGTCTGCAAAACGGGGGTAATGATTGTACCTGCTCCTTAAGGTTGTCCTGAGGGTTACCTGGACTAATTCCTGGAAAGCACTCAGAAAAGCAGCTGGCATGTAGAAGCTGCTTGGTATCAATAGATTTTCAGTGCTTTCATTCTGTCGTAAACTGTTTCCGGCACTGTCCCATGTGCCAGGCACTCAACAAGGAATAAGGACAGCTTCGGTGTCTCGTCCCGAGGCCGACACCTCAGGGTGTTGGGAAAAGACAGATGCTAACTAGAACTCACCAACCCGCCTGTCCCGCCAGTTGTACCAGGGTGCAGGCCCACTCCACGGCCTCAGCAGTGTGTGTGACGGCAGGGGCCCAGTCCAGGTCCACGTGGAATGAGTGGCAGAGCTGATGCTCCTTGTCCAGAGCCCTCTGCCACCCCATATGGCCTGTCTGTCACCTGAGGGGACAGCATGTGTGGAGGAGAAAGCCTCACAGCTCGGCACAAACTGACCAGGATGCAACGCACGCGTTCTTCAGCTAGCGCACAGGCGGGCCCTGGGATGCTGGTGGCAGGTCTGAGGACCATGGGCAGCCACAGGGAAACGCCGGGACCCCGAGTGCTCAGCTGGCATCTAAGCAGACGAGAGAGTCTGGCTGGGAGGCCATCCGGAGAGAAGAGTGAAAGCAGCTGCCAGCACAGATGAGGGCTAGAAACCAGATGCAGGTGGGGTTTGCGGCCCCTCACAGAGACCCCGAGAAGGAAACGAGCTTTTTACCTGCCCATTATACAGACGGTGCAACTGAGAAAGTGTTGGCCGGTTCAGGGGCTAGAAATTAGCTCCTTAGTCTGCACAGAGGTGCCACTTCACTAGGGCGCCTGGTAAGAGGGCAGCTCCACAGGGCAGCAGTGGCATGCCAGAGTCCAGAATACCCTCTCTCCCCGCCATCCGGGCGATTCAGCCCTCAGGGCATGGTAGAGAATCCATGCGGTGCCTTTTGATGGGGCTGCAGGGATGCCAGCAGCTTGGCAGGGTGAGTGCACCTTGCAGGTGCGCCCCAGGAAAGGTGTGTGTAAACCGTAAATGGTGTAAACAGAATCCACTTTTCCCAGGAATGTGTGGGTTCATTTCGGAGTGACCTTCGGTGTGCAGCAGAGGCTCCAACGCTAAGACCTCACTGTGCTCCCGGGGAACAGGCTTCTGTCCGCCTGCCAGGCAGCACCACTCATGTGTATTTAACCACCCCCTCCTCGATCCCGTACAACGAGAATCTCTCCAGAAACCCAACAGATGGTCCTCACTCACCTGGAGTTTTCAGATGTGGATGTGCCTATCCCCCCCACCCCGCCCCTCAGCCTTCGGGGACTGGCCGGAGTCCAGGTCTCTTGGGCAAGTGTGAGGACACTAAGCACTGTCTGAGACTTTTCCGGCCTGATTGTTCCCCCAGTTTCTCACCACCACCACCAAAAAAAATATATATAAATATACATATGTACATATATATAAATATATATACACATATATACACATATATTTATATACATACACATATATATTTATATATATACACATTTATATATTTATATTATATATATATGTGTGTATATATCTATATAATTCAAAATAAAAAGAGATTATAGCTCTCTCTGGGATAGAATCCTATGGGCTTGGGCTGAAGTGGAGGGATTTCTCCCACTATCCAATTCTTTTTTTTTGGAGAGGTTTTTGTTATAGGGCGCATACGCTCACCAGAAAGACAGAGACAGAAAGCAAGAAATCACCCCCTGGGGGGATGGCCACACCACAATCCCTTCTCCTCCGTTCTCTCGGGATCTTGGGCACACATGCAAACGCGCCCGGCATGAGTTTAAGCCACCGGGTCCAGGATGCGAACCACCATCGACTATATGGGAGTCCAGTGACATAGCCATTATGCTAACTTCTGGTCCCTCCCACTATCCAATTCTTTAAATGAACCCATAGTCAAGGCCTCTCCACACCCCCGACACAGTCTATCCTATTCATTTGTTCACTCATTTATTCATTCAACAAACAGAACACATGCCAATCATTCCTTGTTAAGCATCAGTTATGGGCAACAGAGCAGGCATAAGGCCTGAGAACAGGGCCTCGTGTCCTCATTCTCTGCCGTAGCCCAGGCTTAGCACAGTGTCTGGCACATAGGATACCCCGTTTATGCTTATTGTACACACAGGCCACATGAGGATGATAGGGTAGAAAACCTGACAGGTGCCAACTGTGCTGGTGGGGGGATGACCTCATGTAGTGCAGGACCCTAAGAAGGCTTCCTGGAGGTGGTGGCATTCGAGCTGGGCCTTAGAGTAGCGTAAGATTCCCTCTGGAGAAGGTGAAGGACTGGGGCTGCATTCCTGGCAAGGCTGGTAGCAGCAGAAGAGCTACAGCAGCAGAAGTCAGGCAAGTCTGGAGGACTGGCAAGAGGTCTTGAAGGGCATCGGGGGGGGATGGGTGTCGGAGGCTGGGCTTGTTACCCTCATCAGCTGGATGGGAAATTTAAAGGAAGGAGACCAGAATGTGAGGACCCCAGAGTTCCAGAAGCTTAGAACAACCAGGCAGGATCAGAGAACACACTGACTGTCCACTGTGCTGGGAGTATTGGGGCTGGTCTGTAAGCGGGTGCTCCTAATGGGGCCACGAGAGCCTGAATTTTCTAGAGGGGTTAGAGTTGAGGAAAAGATGTGGACCCCCAACCTGAGGTAAGTGGGCAATATGGAAGGCCCAGATCACATGGTGGTCTGCTAGCCCAGGCCTGGCTGAACCCACTCAGCTGGGAGGCCCAGCTCTGTGGAGTACAACCTAGAGGGGGACTGGCCAGGGTGGGCACAGGCTTTCAGAATGGCTTTCCAGGTGGAAGAAGCACACCTGCACTGTTCCCTTGGAGACAATGAGTTGGAGATACAAGGGTACGGGACAAATTTTAACTCTAAGACCAGAGTCAGGCTCAGGTAGAAGGTGGTAGAACCCTCCTGCTCTGCAGGCCTGGAGGAAGCTAAGGCACCAGATTAGGGAACTTGCCTCAACCACACCAAACGGGAGTGGTTTGCAAAGCCCTGCAGGGTGACAGGGTCGATCACTCAAAAAGAGGCCCCCTAGGGAGTGGAACCCCAGGCCAGTACTCCAGAGCCTGGGACCTAGCCATTACCCCTCAAGCAAATCTCTGCATTTCCAGTCTTTCTCTGGAAAGCAAATATCCCCTGGCCAGAGGACAGGAGGCTTCTCTCCACGTCCCCAGTAGCCTTGCTGCAGGTGTCTCCATCCCCATCAGGAGGGCCCCAGGATGCTCTCCTCTGTCCTCACTACCAGCACAACCACCCTCTGCTGTGCTCACCAGTCTCCACAGCCTGGGAGGGGCACGAACAGGCTGTGGAGACTGGCTCACTCCCATGCAGCCAGTTCTAGAATACTGGGTTCCATACTCCCCTCTGAGCTGGAAAGTAGGGACTGGTGTGAGCATCAGCAATGGCTTTGAAGCACTAGAACCCAATGGGGCTCCTTGTAGAGTTCCTCTCTGAACTGAGCCTGTATGGGGAAGCAGGGACACAGCAAGGGGGAGGCACACCCGCTGCTCTTACAAGCCATCCCAGATCGGTGGTTACAGCACCTTGGGATAAGGTATGTGATAGGCCAGGGCTCATGCAGGCTGTAGACAGCCCAAGGAGGGAGAGTCTGAGAGACTGGGGTGCCCGGGAAAGCTTCTGGAGGAGGTGACAGTGGAATTGGGCCTGAATGAGAACAGGAGTTTGAAAAGTAGAGGAGGTAATGATCATTCCAGGCAGTCTCCAGGGTGGGAAACAACCTGAGCTTCTCAGGGCATGGTCAGTATGTTTGGGAAATATCAACTATGAGGATGTGCCAGGAGTTGACACTGGACACAGATGGGGACTCAGTGGGGAGATCCCGGAATGCCATGCTAGAAGTTTGACTTGCCCTATGGACAAAAGCAATGGGAAACCATTACACTCAGGGGAATGGAGACTTGTATGCACGTGTGTGTGTGTGTGTGTGTGTGTGTGTGTGCACGCGCACAGGCATGCATGTGTGTGATGACAGAGAGGACTAGAAGGGAAGCCGCCTGGAGGCTGAAGCACCACTTTGACAGTGGTAGAGATGATCCAGGTGACAGGATGGAGAGGAGAGGGGATTTCAAGAGAACACATGGGCAGAGGGGTAGAGGCTGGAGAAAAGCTAAAGGCAGGAGATAGCGTAGCCTCCTGGGTAAGCACATGGACTCTGTGGTCCTTCTGCTTGGGGTCAACTCCCAGCCCCATCACTTAATGTCTATGTGGCCTTGGGCAAATTACTTCACCTCTTTGAGCCTTGTTCTGTCGTCATCTACAGAACAGGAACAGTAAGAGTACTTACCTTCAAGAGATGTCACAAAAGTGTACGTGTAAAAGCATTTGGAGAGGTGTTTCATCCAATCGGGAAGTGTTTCTTGAGCATCTGCTATGTGCCTGGGCACTTTTCTATGGGTAATGGATACTGCAGTGAACAAACTAAAACATAAGCCATGCCCTCGTGAGGATTCCACACGGAGAGGGCTGGGGAGGCATAGCAAATAATAAACCTGCAAAACATACAAGGAGGAATCCTCAAAGAGTTCATAGGAAATGCAGATTCTGAAAAATTATACATGGATTTCAAACATCTTTGGACCACAATTACTTGTACTTTAATTGCATTTTTCCCATGAACTTAAAAAAAATTATTGCCAAACGGTATGTGTTCTTGTCAGAGAGACGGAGAGGGAGAAAGACACCCCCCCCCCGCCAGTGGGACGTGGTAACACCACAATCCCTTCTCCTCTATTTCTTCATCCTCTCTGGATTTGGGGCACGCACACACGTGTGCCCAGCGTGTTTTTCAAGCTGTGGGATCCGGCTCCCTCAACACTAGGCCCCAGGACTGTCCTATCCATGAACTTTTTGAACTCTCATAATGCACAGATCAGATGGTGACGAGTGCCGAAGACAAGCAAGGACGGGGGCCAGGGAGTGATTTAAGAGTAGTTTTGGAGGTGGGTGGTCTGAGGTTCAAGGCATGAGAGTGGAAATGGAGGCTAAGCTGGAAGGAAAGAAAAAATCACTGACTCACAAGGTCAAGGACACACAAGGTCATGCCCAGGGAGTTGGTGCTCCGTTCCCACAGATGCTGAAGTCACCCGGGAGGATGGCAGGGCTGGGGGCGCAGAGAGGTCATGAGCTGGGTCCCAAGTGTTTACTAAAAGGAGGGCGTGATCGGAACCTTGAGGAAGGCAAGCCACAGAGGCCAGGGTAGCCAGGAGACGGCAGCTGCCCAGGAGTGGGTTCATCTAGGACAGAAGAGTGATGGTCTCAAAGCAGCAGCTGAGCTCAAGAAGGGTGTCCACTCCGCCTCCTGACTCCGAAGGGTGGTAAGGAAGAAGCAGCCCCTCCTGGAGTGTTGCAGGGGAAGGAGGTCCTCAGATAAGGACACGGACTCCCGAGAGAGGCACAGGCTACAGGGGAGCCTGCTGGCCATGAACGGTGGTTGCAGAGCGTGTGGTGGGAGGTTTGGAGAGACAGACAGTGGCCATGGGCTGGCTCTGGGGCACTGAGCCACAAAGCATCCCCTATGGGTGGATGGTCTGTTTCAAGGTGGGTGGGATATATATACTCCACAGCTGAGAGGGCAGCTCCAGGGCCGGAATGACACACACAAGATTGGGAGCCTAACAGAGTGGGCCTCAGCTGCTTAACCAGGGAGGGTCTGGGCCTGATGGCCAGACGACTTCTCTCTCTCAGCCGGACCAGTGCGAAACCCAGAAAGGGCCTGCGTGGCGCTGCGATGGCCTATTCATTCATTCCACAAATATTTGTTCACCGCCTACTATCAGCACAAGTACAAGGCAAGGCACTTGAGAGAGTTGAGTGAGACAAATAGGCCCCAGTTCCCTGGCCCTGTGAAGGAGAAGCAGATGATAGTAATAAACAGAATAACTATTTTATATATAATGTGTTGGTGATGTGTGCTATGGAAAAAAGTAAAACAGAGCAGCATGAGGGATAGAGAGTCAAAGTGGGGGACTGGTAGGCCTCTGGGCCAGGTAGTGATGTCGTGGACCCTCATAGGAAAGGTTCTGAGTTCGTGTCCTGGGACCTCCCTGAGCACACAAGGCACTCACACCGGCCTGATCTGGGCCACCGAGACTGGGCAGATTGCAGCAGGAAGACTCTATGGGGCGTCTGTCTCTCTCTCTGATGAAAGAATACATCTATAAACAAAAAGAAGGACACCCCTCCCTGAGAAGGCGCCTTTCGAGCTAAGAGTTGAAGGGATGAGGGAGTGAGCCTGGCAGCTAGCTAGGGGAAGAACATTTCTGAAAGTGGGAGCAGCTGGTGAAAAAGATCTGAAGCAAGACATGTGCTACAGGGAAGATGTGGGGGAGATCAGAAGGGAAGCCAGCGGAAGCCCAACCAGGAGGATCTTGAGAGCCATGGGAATCCCTCAAGGGACTGGAGCCACGGGTTCACGTGACTGGATCCTTGTCTTTGAAGGATTATCCTGGCTGCTCTGCTGGGAATAGGCTATAGGGGGGCGTGGGTGGCAGTGTGGAGGCCACAAGAAGAGATCGGAATCTGAGCGTGCAGCCTTGTTTTTGTCTGTTTGTTTGTTTTGGTTTTTTTGTGATTTCTTTTTTTTCTTTCATTTATTTATTTTTACATTTTTCCACAAACATTTACTTTACATAACAAAAAATTTTAGTTCATACTCCATAATTCTTGACAGTTTACAAACTCTCAAAATTTCAAAATACTGAATTTTAAAGATAATGTTCAAAAAATGTCTTATAATTTTGTATAATTTTATAACTCTATAACAACAGAAGCAGTACGGTTTCAAATATATATGTATGTATGTATGTATGTATGTATGTATGTATGTATGTATTTATTTATTTATTTTTGTATGTATGTATGTATGTATGTATGTATGTATGTATGTATGTATGTATGTATGTATGTATGTATGTATGTATGTATGTATGTATGTATGTATGTATGTATGTAT
>NW_006159616.1:3710688-3715172 GCF_000334495.1 Tupaia belangeri chinensis | reverse complement strand
AGAATGTTCCATGTGGTGGCGAGAAAAAAGTGTATCTTGAGGTTTTGGGATGGAAAGTTCTATAGATGTCTGTTAAGTCCATTTGATTTATGATATCGTTTAGATCTTTTATCTCTTTACCTATTTTTTGTCTAGATGATCTATCCAGGAGGGGATAGTGCAGTGTTGAGGTCTCCAACAATTAGTGTGTTGCAGTCTCTCTCCCTTTTTAGATCTAGCAGTCTTTCCTTCACATATTTGGGTGCTCCTGTGTTAGGCGCATAGATATTAATAAGCATTATATCTTCTTGATCGATTGATCCTTTTACTACAATATAGTGCCCTTCTTTGTCTCTTTGAACAGTTTTTGTTTTAAAGCCTATTTTGTCAGAGATTAGTATTGCGACTCCAGCTCTTTTTTGGTTCCCATTTGCATGGAAAATCTTTTTCCAACCCTTCACTTTCAGTCTATGTACATCTTTACCCATGAAGTGGGTTTCCTGTAGGCAACCGATAGAGGGTTTTTGTTTTTTAATCCATTCAGCCAGTCTGTGTCTCTTGATTGGAGAATTTAATCCATTAACATTCAATGTTATTATCAATGTTAACAGACCTGTCCTGACGTTTAAGTTGGGCAGCCTTGTTTAATACCCATCACTTCCATTCATTTTTATCTTCACACCTGCGTGTCCCCTCCAGTACCTCCAGCTCCTGGTGGCTCTCTCTCAGAGGCTGCTGACACTCATGCATTCGTTCACTTCACTTTGTAAATATTTATTGAGTACTTATAATTGCCAGGCCAAGTAGAAGGTTCTGCCCAGAAGGGCTGCAGTCATTTGGAATTTATAGTCTCTAGGCCATCTAGAAATAGTCTCTGTATTTAGCAAGCACACCAGGAACCTCCTATAACCCAGAGAGGACCCTTAGTGTCTGCGTTTGGCCCAACTTTTCATCAAAGAACAGTCCAGTACCCCAGGTCATTGCAATCGTTCCATGTATATCTTAGAGAGTAAGAAATGGACCCAATTTGTCACTCAGGGCACCCCTTCTTTAAAATCCTCTTTTCCATCCTCCCCAGCACTCCTCCCCAAGGTGGTTCTGAGACCCACGACCTTTCAGCACATCCCTCCCTCCTTCTCTGAGCCCCGTCCCACTCGATCGCCTTTGTTTCCTCCCATCCAGCCACTTCCCAGACTCAGCATCCCAAGAGTCTAGGAACCGGGTAAGAACAGTTATGCAGCTGCATGAGGAATGCACTGGGAGGTACACACGTGGCAAAAGTTGACATAGATGCGGCAGATCAGCTCCACTCACACCCGACACCTTTCCTGGTTCCCAGCCCTGGTTCCTGACCTGGAGATGCTGTTCCTTCCCCGGGTGCTTCCTGGGCCCTGGGGCCCACTTGAGGCCCAGGTTGGATTAGAGTCAAAAGGGAGGACATTCAGCACAATTTACTCCGGTCCCCATCTCACAGGGATGGCCCAGGGTCCTCCCAGGAGAGAGTCCTAGAGGTACCCTCTCCTTCGGACACTCCCAGCTCACACCTATGACCAAACACACGTCTCTGGAGGGCCTCACGGTCCTCACCTGCAGAAGGATAATTCTTACCTTCTATGGTTTTGTGAAGATTACATGCGATGAAGGATGTGCCTGCACCAAAGTAGCTGCCCTGACTGTCCTCCCCAACTCCCGACTGTCCTCTGCTGCTCCTTCAGGATGGGGCCACATCTTCTTTTTCCATCCCTGGCAGCCAATTCGGGGCCTGGAATACAGTAGGTATTAATTAATACAGTAGCCTTATCAAGGCTGAACGAACTGGTAAAAATGACGCACGAAGCAGGCCCCATGAGACTGAAAATGTACTCTTCCCAAGAGGTTCTGACATGGTTCTGACAGGGCCCATTCTGAGTGAATCTTCCCTTAGTTCTCAGACATCTCCCAGTCAAGCCCAACTCCCTGGGCGAGGGGCACAGTGCGGAGACTGGGTTGGATAGACGTCCTTGGCAGAACACCCACGGTGGACTGAAGCTGCAGTCCAAGTTCGCTGCCCATCTGGGTGCTAAAGCTAAAGCTGCATTCTCCCATGGGCGTTCAGGACAGGAGTGAACCGGGGCGAGGAGGAGGAGGAGGAAGGGTGGGGAATAGGAAATATGGCTCCAGCAAGGAATGAACTCTGCCATCTTGGTCTGCTGCTGGGAACAGCCAGGCTCTCTCTGGCCACCAGGACAGAAAACATCTGAGAGAAGGCAGCTGATGGCTCCTTATTTGCCCGCTGCTGTCTGTCAGCCCCACTGGAGATAAGCCAGGGCTGAGAGCTGGGCCTGAGCCAGATACAGAACATAATTAAAAAGACACCACTGGCCTGGCAGGATGCGGGAGTGCCTAAGGATCTTAGCTGGGACAGGGAAGAGTCCCCTTATTTGAGAAAGGGTGGAGTGATCAGTACTCATTGAATAGCCTTGCAAATGAATGGCACCAGGCTACTGGCCCATGGAAGCTTTGCCTGCTCACAGATGAGACAGGAAACCCCAGAGGGAATCTGATCTCAACATGGTATTCCTCGCCCGTTGTCTGGTTTTGCTTCCCACTCCTGCCCCACCTCCCAAAGCCCGTGATTATTTGGGAGGGTCTCAGTAGCCTGAGAAGTGCTATGAAGGGCCTATCCTCATGTTAGGACAATGAAAGCCACTCATTCTCTTTTTCTAATTATTTTTTATTTAATTATATTCATTATTATTATTATTATTATATATAATTTGCTATAGGGCACATGCTCTCAACAGAGAAAGGAGAGAAAGAGAGAGAAAACAAACCACCAGGTCCAGGATTGAACCGTGGTTGGCCATGTGGGGAGTCCAGACCTTAGCCACCTGCTGGCCCCAACAGTCATTCTTACATTCATTCAATCAGCACTGAGGATACGGTGGGAAACAAAAGCAGATGAGGTCCATAGCCACATACCTACGGAATCTCACAGAAACAGCACAGCATGACAGATAGAAGTACTCTGTGAGAGCGAGACCTGGCTCTGTGAGAAGGGTGGCAGGGATGCTGGGTGGCCTGGCCTCCTTGCAAAGAGGGCCCTTGTTGACAGTGAAGAATGAGTAGGAAGTTAATAGTCAAAAAATGGGTGGTAGGGGCCAGCCCCATGACCTAGTGGTTAAGAGAGCTGGCTCCCACATGGCCAATCATACAGTTCAAATCCCAGCCCTGGCAAGTTGAAGAACACTTGGACATGTGTGGATGAGTGCCCCAGATCCCAACAGGATGAAGAAATGGAGCAGAAGGGATTGCACATGACCATGCCCCACTGAGGATGCTTTGTCTCCATCTCTTTGTCTCTGTTGAGTCTTCTAGGTAGGGCAGCAAGTGCAGACGTGAAGAAAGCAGGACACATTTGAGGAGTGGAAGCTGCAGAGACTATGGTGTTGATGGGCTGGGGCAGCCAGCAGGGGCCAGAGCACATGAGGCCATAGGCCACCTTAAGGGTTTTGGTGTCTATCCAAGGAGCTACGAGAAGCTATGGGTGGGTGAGAAGGCAGCAGGGGTGGGGAGGTGAGGCCTTTCCAATTTGTGTGTCCATTTCTTCTGGCCCCTGGATGGAGTGTGGATTCCAGTGGGGAAGAGTAGACTCAAAAGGTCAATGGGCAGGGCCTGTAGCCAAGTGGTTAAGGGAGCTGGATTCCACATGGCTGACCGTGGTTGAAATCCTGGGCCCAGTGGCTTAAAGCACATGCTGGGTGTATGTGCATACATTCTTCCAAATTCTGACAGGATGGAAAAATGGAAGGGGAAAAGATTATAACATAAACACACCCTCTATGGCAATTAAAATAAAAACATTAAAAAAAAAAAAGGGGGCTGATTAGGAGAAATGGTGGTGGCTTGTAACAGGGTGCTGGTAGCAGAGAAGGAAAATATGAGTGGAGACAAGGGCTTTTCCAGAGAGAAACCACAAGCCTTGGTGATAGGTTGGGAGAGTGAGATGTGTCAGGAGTGACTCCCAGGCTTGAGCCTGTGCACTTGGAAGGATAATGTCCCCTCACTTTGGGGTCCTTGGGGTGCCCCTCGCTGTCCTCACATGTCTGCAGTAGAGGGTATACCAACTATCTGAAGTCAGAGAGGAGGAACTCAGCCTCGTTTTGTAGAGGAAGCGCCTCGGCTCAGGGCGATGGGCCCCATGAGAGGAGTTGGAACTGGAGGCCTTGACTCCCCGCCCCACATGGTCTGCTGGGGAGATTCCAGGGAAGACTTGAGGCTCCTTAGCACTAATCCAGACTGCTCTAACTGCTGAGTCACAAATCTCTAGGCCTCGGTTTCCCTACCTGGGAAATGGAAAGAAACAGAATGACTTCTTCTCTTGTCAGCAAAAATTGGTAGTTACCGTGGGTCACTAACTGGGAGGTCCATGGGTTGTAGGGGTGCTGGGTGGGGGACACCTCTCCCCACTTCCTGCCTTTCCTATCTCTTGCAGACCCTGAAAGCTGAGTAGCCAGCAGAATGCC
>NW_006159616.1:3707808-3710657 GCF_000334495.1 Tupaia belangeri chinensis | reverse complement strand
CCGTGCCTGCTCAACCGGAACACGGGGGCAGCCCTGCCCCTCACTGCATCTGAGGTCACCTCCTTCGTCAGTGGTTACGCTCTGGGCCTGACCGCCTCCCTCACCTATGGCAACCTGGAAGCCCAGCCCTTCCAGGGTAAGGACCCCTGGTGGGGCCTCCCAGTGCCACCCCTTCTTCCACGTTGATTCCATGTCCAGCCATGTGCTAGCTGATTGAACGGGGCAAGTCCGGTGACCTCTCCAAGTCTCGATGTCCTCTGTAAAATGGCGTTCCGCCTTGCAGGCCTCAACACTAATACTGCCCTCTCTCTGTCTCTCTGGTGAGGTCAGGATCTGAGCCGGAGGTCAGGGCTCGGCCTGCCTGCTGTCCATTCCACACGGCGCTCCCCTGGCGGCCCACAGGGAGAGCACTCTGTCTCCAGGGAGCTGCAGCAGAGGCGTGGATGCAGCTGCAGGCGGAACCCTCCGTGCTAGGCGCGGCTCTTGTGCTTGCTCTGTGACCTCAGGGACGCTGCTGTCCCTCTCAGGAGCAGGCTGCTCCCCTCTGCCTGTGGGGATGCCAGGGCTGGAGGGGGGAGCAGACGAGGTCATCTGGGAGAGCGACAGTGAGGACTGGAAAGTCTGCCAGGTGGGTCGGCAGAGCAGGTGCCAGGGTGGGCAAGATGACCGCCTGCAAGGACTGAGTGTAAGTCGCACTCCTTCCTCGTAAGGGCGTGTCACAGGAAGGCTCAGGGAGGGCCCTGGGTCAGAGCCGATGGCCACTCGGGTCCACACTGACAAGCTCCTGACTGCTTCGGGCACTGGCTACCACTCCAGCACTGCCCTGGGGCCAATGCTGCCCTACGGGAACCACAGGGAAAACTTTCTCCCTCAGAAATCCCCTGGGCAGAGCAAATTGACCCGTTTCTCTGTTTGACGGCCCAGAGGGCGACTTGAAACAGGCCCCGCCTGGGGACCCGGAGGCTGAACTACTGAACAACCTCAGACAGGCCTTTGCACCCACGTTTTAGAGATGAGGAAAGTGAGGCTCAGAGTGACGAGAAGTCAGGGACCGTGGAGGCCGACCATCCACCCAGCTTGTGCTGCTCCAAGGACCGAGGGCCAGTTAAATACGACCTCGAGGTCCAAGTGGTCCCAAGCATCAGTGTCACTCGAAGCTGCTGAGACAGACAGAACCGTGGTTGAGGCAGCTGGACCCCACGTGGCCAACCATGTGGTTTGAGTCTCGGACTATGACTTGAGAACACACCAGGCATGTGTGTGTGCGTGCCGAAACTCCCGAAAGGAGGGAGAGATGGAGGAGGAGGGCTGCGGTGTGACCGTTTCCCATGGTGGGGATGCTTTCTCCACCCCCTCGCCCTCCCTTTCTGTCTCTCTGTGTCTGGTATCAGGTGAGCAAAGAATTCTCAAGCAAAAAAAAAAAAAAAAAAAGGAAAGAAAGAAAAAGGTAACAGTAGGAATGCAGGCCCCGCCCCAGAACTGCTGAATCTTAATCTGCATTTTAAAGACCCCTGGGTAATTCTAGAGCTCTAATAGTAAGAGAAGCACTGAGATATTAAACTTCCGCACAGACTGTGGGGCCTTAGCTGACTAAATGAGGCTATTTTTCTGAGTCTTAACAACCACCCTGTGGGTTTGCCTCTATTCGCCTCATCTTACAGACCCCGTGAGTCTTAGAGAAGCTAAATGTCCTATCCACGGTCACCTGACTAGAACCTAAGCGTATGGTCTCCACAGCCCCAGCCTCGGTGTCGTAGGTGGCAGCTTGGTGGCTTGTGGGCCAAGTTCACCACACAGATGTGCTCCACTGGGCCTGCACGCCAGGTCACATCAAATTCCAGGTCCCATTTTCTCTTGGAAAATCAGAAGTCTGGCTACACCAGGTTGATGTCCCTACAAAAGAAGAAAAAGCTGAAATCGGGGAGAAGCTGCCCCTTCTCCACTGGCGCCCTGCACGCCCAGTGCCTGCCACTGCCTGACCTGTCTGGATCAGAGCCACGAGGCTCCAGCCTGGCCCTCTGCCGAGTCCCTGGCCTACTCTAAGAGGCAGCAACTGCCATGTATCAGGCAGGCTGAAGGCATGGGGTCCCTTCCAGGAGGGGGGCTGCAGCATGGGTTGGGCACCCCGCAATGCTGGGCCTCGCTCTGCAGGCCTCTTCGTGTACCCACTGGATGAGCACACCACAGTGATCGGCTTCGAAGCGGTCATTGCCGAGCGCGTCGTGACAGTGCAGATCAAGGACAAAGCCAAGCTGGACAGCAGCCACGTCAACACTTCCCATGCCGAATCCTCCCCTGCCACAGGTAAGGGGGCGGCCATGCTGCAAGGCCTGGGCCTGGCTAGAGGCTGCCTAGGCTTCAGCCTCAGGCAGATTTCAAGGGCAGCAGCGGGACAGGATAGAGAGAGCCACGAACTAGGGCCAGGAATCCTGAAATGGAATCCTGACGTGGGCCAATAATGAACCTTTCTGGCCCTCAGCTTCACTCTTCACTGTCTATAAAACAGAAGTAATTGTTCTCATTCTCAACTGGAAAATGTGGTGAGGGTTGAAGGAGGGAAGGCCTCACAAGGGTTTTTAAGACATCTCTGAAGAATAGGAGGGGCCTTTTTTTTTTTTGGAGAAGTTTTTGCTTTAGGACGCGTGCGTTCGCCAGACAGACAGAGAGATAGAGAGACAGAAAGCGAGAACTCACCCCCTGGGGAGGTGGCCACACCACAATCCCTTCTCCTCCATTCTCCTCTCAGGATCTTGGACACGCACATACATGCGCCTGGTGTGAGTTTAAGCCTCCAGGTCCAGGACTTGAACCACGGTCGACTACGTGGGAGTCCAGTGACATAGCCATTA
>NW_006159616.1:3698088-3706740 GCF_000334495.1 Tupaia belangeri chinensis | reverse complement strand
GACTACATCAGAGTCCAGCAAAATAGAATTACGCAAACCCCGCCCCCCGCCATTATTTAAACTCAGAGGCTGGGAAGAAACCACATCAGGCTTCGTCTCCCTGTCTGGTTGCTTCCCAGAGGTGTGGGTCTACATAAGAAATTAACCTCAGCCGTAAAAGGGAATCAAGAAATTGTACCCCCGTGCCAGCCAAGCTAATGCATGTAGAACAGTCACGTCTCAGTAACTACCCAAGGCTTGGCTAAGGACACCTACTTTCAAGGAGACTGAGGCTCACAGGGGAGAGCGACTGAGTCAGGTTCACACAGTATGTTAGTGGCAGAGCCAGGCTTGAACCCAGGCCAAGTATCACACAATGTAAGAGAGTCTTGCCATTGGACTCAAGATCAAGGTGAAGGTGGTTCACCGGATCATTAAGACGTCCCAGAATCCTTGAATGAGCTCCGGACATGTATAGGGTACAAAGTTGCCCTTGATTATGATTTCTCATGCCCAGGAAGAATACCTGGGGCATGCCTCAAAGTGGCCATGACAAGAGGTTGAAAGTAGCTGTGCCAGGGCCAGCAGGTGGCATGGTGGTTAAGGCACTGGATTCCCACATGGTCAACTGCAGTTCAAGTCCAAGATCAGTCTTGAAAAATCACACCAGGTGTGTATGCATGCATGCCTAAGATCCAAGAAGAGAAGGGATTATGGCATGGCCATCCTCCCTGTGGATGATTTCTTACTTTCCCTCCCCTGTCTCTCTCTGACGAGTGTGCATGCCCTACGGCAAAAACTTAAAAAGAAAAGGGGGAAAAAGTGACTATGCCAGGAGAGACTTGCTAACAACAGAGGTAGGAAAAAGAATCCAACCAGGGCCCTGGGAGGTCTTCATGGAAGGTCGAACAAAGAGTCAGACTGGCTGGGAAGGGCGAGAGAGTGAGCCTTTTAGACGAAAGAGCCTGAGCAAAAGTACGGCTCCCACGGCTGGGTGTGCTTCAGTTTGGCTCTGGTGGGATGGACGTGCCGCTCCTGTGAGGGGTCGCGGTGGTCCAAGTTCCCCACTCCCGGCAAGGTACACAGACAATGACAAGGCCACAGGCCTGGGTCAGACCCATGTGGGTTCAGACCCTGTTTCAGCAAGTTAGTTTTTCACTGGGGAACCGAGGCAACACCCCCACACCGAGGCTCACCTTACCCTTCAGTAAAACAGGGCCACCAAAACCCACCACACAGCAAAGCTTAGGGGCGAGCAGAGAGGATGGATGGCCCTGACGCCAGCCTGCCACTTAGGGAACGTACTGCAAGATGGAGCTTCCATCGCCCCTCATTCCTGCACCCCGGGAAGAGTGGCTTTGGATGAAGACTTGGAGCGGATCCTGTTCGTGGTCAACCTGGGGACCATTACCCCCATGGAGAACGTCGCCATTTTCATCAGCACCTCCTCAGAGCTCCCCACGCTCCCCAGCGGGGCTGTGAGGGTGCTCCTGCCTGCTGTCTGCGCCCCAATTGTGCCTCAGTTCTGCAGCAAGAGTGCTGTCTCCTCCCACCAGCAGGCGCACAGGTAAAGAGACCCTGCTGGGCCAGAGGCAGAGTCTGGTGGGCAGCAGGGAGGCTGGGGGCGTCAACAAGGTGCAGGGGAGGGAGAGAAGGAGCAGAAGGTGAGGCTCACCCCCAGGTGCCGTCTTCTGAGTAGCTTGCCCCCGCTGTGCCCGCTGTCAGAGCATGTAAGCTTCTCCCTGAAATGTCTCTGTATTGGTACTAGTGAGAGGTTCTAGGAGTTGCACAATTTAGGATCAGGAGTTCCAGGGTTTATATGTTGATTCACTCAGTGTTTTCTGAGCACCTACTATGTGCTAGACACTAGCTGCATGTTAGGGATAGAGGGGGAACGAAACCAACATGGTTCCTTGCTCTTTCTGAACTTGGTGGAAGAGATCATTATCCAACTAATAACGCAATGGGCATGTAACTAATTGTGTACTTGACTGCATAATTAATGATGTGAAAAGTGCAATGAAGAAATAGTGCCATGGGCTATGAGGATGAATGAGGGATCAAACCTGGGGATCCAGACTTTCTAGCTAGTGATGTTTCATCTGAGACCTGAACAAGGGGAAGTACGGAGGTCAGAAAGGAGCATGCACACAGGAGGAGCAGCAGGGGTGAAGACCCAGAGGTGCCAAGGACAGCCCCAGAGAGGAACTGCAGCCCAGGCAGCACGTGATGAGGCTGCAGAAACGGGGGTGCCCTGCGGCCCTGGCATAGACTCTGGATTTCTTCCAAAAGCTTTAAGGCGCTATTCAAAGGTTTTCAGCAGGGCTGGGAGGACACAAGGAGCCCAGTACCGGGACAGTTTCCCTGTGCTTCCCTGGTGGAGGGAGAGGGGAAGGAGCGTCACAGCCTGAAGCACCTGCAGCTGAGATCATTTCTATATAAGTAAGTGCTCAGGGCCTGCTGGGGGCATGGTGGCTGAGACAGCTGGATCCCATATGATCGACTTTGTGGTTCGAGTCCCAGACTTGGCAGGTTGAGAAACACACTAGGTGCATATGTGCGCATGTCCAAAATCCTGAGAGGAGAATAGAGGAGAAGGGATTGCAGTGTGGCCTCCCCCCTGAGAGGTGATTCCTCGCTTTCTGTCTCTTTGGCGAGTGCACATGCCCTATAGCAAAAATCTCTCCAAAAATGAACAAAAACATGGTTGCTGCATCAAAAAAAGCAGGAGACTGAATGAGAGTCACAGGACAAGGCAGTCTTGTCAGTTGAAACTCAGTCACACCCGAATGCCATCATGTGTTTTACAAGATGTGTGTGTGTGTGTGTATGTGTGTGTGTGTGTGTGTACATAAAAGAGATAAGAGATTTTTGCTATAGGGTATGTGCACTCACAGGAGACACAGAGAGAGACAGAGAGAAAGTGAGAAATCACTTCTCCCCAGTGGGAAGGGATGGGGGGTGGGGGGAGGGATGGCCACCCCTCAATCCCTTCTCCTCCATTCTCCTCCTGGGATTTTAGGCACACACACACATATCCCTGGCATGAGTTTTAAGCTGCCAGGTCTGGGACTTGAACTGCAGTTGACCATGTGGGAGTCCAGCACCTTAATCACTGTGTCACTTGCTGGCCCCAGCTATGCACATGTATTTTTAAAATTTTGCCAGAGGGTGTATGCACTCACTTGGGAGAGATGAAGGGCAGGAGGAATGAGCAAGCACCCATCCATGGGGAGTGGCCATGCCACAGTTTCTTCCACTCCATCTCTCCTCCCTTTAGGGTTTTGGGGCCTGCATGTACAGGTGCCCAGAGTGTTTCCAAAGCCGCTGAGTCCAGGATTTAAACCAAGCAATCAGCCAGGTGGGATCCAGCTGCCTCAACCACCACACCATGGGCTGGCCCTGTTTTGTTTTGTTTTTAATTGCTAGAGAGTGCATGCGCTTGCCAAAGAGGGAGTAAGAGGAAGGAGAAAGGACCCCCAAGGGGGCGTGGTCACACTGCAATCCCTTCTCCTCCATTTCTCCATCCCGCTGGGATTTTAGGCACACATACACACATGCACAGGGTGTTTTTCAGGCTGCCAGGACCACGATTCCAACTGCCCAGTCAGCCATGTCGGAGCCAGCTCCCTCAACCACTAGGCTGCGGGCCGGCCCAGAAATGCACATGTCGAAGGACACACCAAAGGGACTTGGAGAGGAGAGAGGAGCAAGCTCAGAGATGGGGTGGGGAAAAACAAAGAAAGAGGTCCAGAAACTCGTGTGTTCAGCAGCCATGGGCTATGAGGATGAATGAGGGATCAAACCTGGGGATCCAGACTTTCTAGCTAGTGATGTTTCATCTGAGACCTGAACAAGGGGAAGTACGGAGGTCAGAAAGGAGCATGCACACAGGAGGAGCAGCAGGGGTGAAGACCCAGAGGTGCCAAGGACAGCCCCAGAGAGGAACTGCAGCCCAGGCAGCACGTGATGAGGCTGCAGAAACGGGGGTGCCCTGCGGCCCTGGCATAGACTCTGGATTTCTTCCAAAAGCTTTAAGGCGCTATTCAAAGGTTTTCAGCAGGGCTGGGAGGACACAAGGAGCCCAGTACCGGGACAGTTTCCCTGTGCTTCCCTGGTGGAGGGAGAGGGGAAGGAGCGTCACAGCCTGAAGCACCTGCAGCTGAGATCATTTCTATATAAGTAAGTGCTCAGGGCCTGCTGGGGGCATGGTGGCTGAGACAGCTGGATCCCATATGATCGACTTTGTGGTTCGAGTCCCAGACTTGGCAGGTTGAGAAACACACTAGGTGCATATGTGCGCATGTCCAAAATCCTGAGAGGAGAATAGAGGAGAAGGGATTGCAGTGTGGCCTCCCCCCTGAGAGGTGATTCCTCGCTTTCTGTCTCTTTGGCGAGTGCACATGCCCTATAGCAAAAATCTCTCCAAAAATGAACAAAAACATGGTTGCTGCATCAAAAAAAGCAGGAGACTGAATGAGAGTCACAGGACAAGGCAGTCTTGTCAGTTGAAACTCAGTCACACCCGAATGCCATCATGTGTTTTACAAGATGTGTGTGTGTGTGTGTATGTGTGTGTGTGTGTGTGTGTGTACATAAGAGATAAGAGATTTTTGCTATAGGGTATGTGCACTCACAGGAGACACAGAGAGAGACAGAGAGAAAGTGAGAAATCACTTCTCCCCAGTGGGAAGGGATGGGGGGTGGGGGGAGGGATGGCCACCCCTCAATCCCTTCTCCTCCATTCTCCTCCTGGGATTTTAGGCACACACACACATAGCCCTGGCATGAGTTTTAAGCTGCCAGGTCTGGGACTTGAACTGCAGTTGACCATGTGGGAGTCCAGCACCTTAATCACTGTGTCACTTGCTGGCCCCAGCTATGCACATGTATTTTTAAAATTTTGCCAGAGGGTGTATGCACTCACTTGGGAGAGATGAAGGGCAGGAGGAATGAGCAAGCACCCATCCATGGGGAGTGGCCATGCCACAGTTTCTTCCACTCCATCTCTCCTCCCTTTAGGGTTTTGGGGCCTGCATGTACAGGTGCCCAGAGTGTTTCCAAAGCCGCTGAGTCCAGGATTTAAACCAAGCAATCAGCCAGGTGGGATCCAGCTGCCTCAACCACCACACCATGGGCTGGCCCTGTTTTGTTTTGTTTTTAATTGCTAGAGAGTGCATGCGCTTGCCAAAGAGGGAGTAAGAGGAAGGAGAAAGGACCCCCAAGGGGGCGTGGTCACACTGCAATCCCTTCTCCTCCATTTCTCCATCCCGCTGGGATTTTAGGCACACATACACACATGCACAGGGTGTTTTTCAGGCTGCCAGGACCACGATTCCAACTGCCCAGTCAGCCATGTCGGAGCCAGCTCCCTCAACCACTAGGCTGCGGGCCGGCCCAGAAATGCACATGTCGAAGGACACACCAAAGGGACTTGGAGAGGAGAGAGGAGCAAGCTCAGAGATGGGGTGGGGAAAAACAAAGAAAGAGGTCCAGAAACTCGTGTGTTCAGCCGGTGACAGGCACTTTCCTGGGCAGTCACTCAGAGTCCTCAAGACAACATAACATGTATTGTCCCCGTTTAATGAGGAGGAGGGACACTTAGAGGGGAGGCGACTTGTCTAAGGGCTCCCAGCTCATGGAGACAGAGCAGGGGGCCAAAAAGCAGATGGTGTAGTACAAACCATTTCACCAGGGAGGAGCCGGGCAGACCTAGGCCAGGAGGCCAGCTCTACCAAATCCTAACTGCAGGGCTGAGCAGTCCCCTCACCTCACTAGCCTCGGTTCCCCACAGGAGAACAACATAGCTTCATTCTCTGGAGCATAGCGCCTGGTGCCTGGCCCACCGCCGTGCTCCTGGAGGTGGCACTGCCTGTGTCTACAGCCTAGCTGTCCCTGGGGTTAGATGGAGGGAGAAGAGGAGTGGGGGATGAGGAAGCCCCGCAGCCCCCTTGGCCGGCCCTCTCCTGTCCTCTCATGCTGGCCCTCTGTCCGCTGTCTACTTCCCCTCTCCACTCGGCCCTTCCCCAGCAAAGACAGGCACTGCTTCGATGCCCGGGCTCTGGACTCCTGGAACAAGCTGTGCCTGGCAACTCTCCTGGACACTGACGTGTCCAACCCCATGGAGTACGAGTTCAGCTTCCAGCTGGAGATCCGCGGGCCATGTCTGCTCGCAGGTGAGTGGGAGCTGCCTCCACTGGAAGGGGAGCGCTTCCAGCAAGAGCCGCCAGAGACAAGAGAGGACAGGGAGGGCAGGAAACCTCCTGGTCCAGACCAAGGCACACTGAAGCACACAGAGTTTATGGACCCCTGTTTCCCACTCCTTGAGGAGCAGTCCAGAGATGAGCCCCTCCCAGGCCAGCTTTCAAGGCCCCCCCAGCTCCATGTCATCGGCCTCCTCCAGGAAATGCCTATCACAGGTGTTTGTTGTTGGCCTCCTGCGAGCCACAGCCCATAGGGCTGTCCCCTGGTTCTCCCCTTGTCTGCATATCAGGGTCCCCTGGGAGCTTACAGACCTGCCGCAGCCTCATCTGCCCCAGAGAGTCTGGGGTGTGTCCTGGTACGGGGATATTAAACCTCCCCACGGGTCTAACATGCATTGCTCTCACTTACCGTGACCCGTGGGGGTTTGAAAGGACACTGGGATGTGGCTCCCATCAGCAAGTGCTCTCTGAGCAGCCCTACGTTCCAGTGTAAGACACAGCTATGGCGCTCCCACCCCTAAGGCCCCTGAGCCCTGAGCTCTGTCGGTCAGTCTGACGGCATGCCAGGCGCTGTGTGCACTGAGAGGGAGCGACTCCTCTGACCCTACTGGATCCCGGGGTCAGGGCAGGAAGAGCCGTCAGACGCGGTTGATCTAAGCCACGGTTTACAGGCTGCCCAGCGGGTCAGGAGCCCCCAGTGAGCTGGCACGGGGGTCATCTGTGGTCCGGGACTCGGTGTCATTCCTGGGGACCCTAAGCCTACCCCCATCACTCTGTGCCCCTCAGGGGTGGAGAGCCCCACCCATGAGATCCGCGCGGACGCAGCCCCGTCTGCCTGCTCTGCTAGGAGCATCGTCATCACCCTGGCTGACAAGCACACCTTCGACCGGCCCGTGGAGATCCTCATCCACCCCAGTGGTACGGTGCCCGGAGGGCTGCCTGGGCTGCCTGGGCTGCCTGCGGGCAGGAGGAGGACCCTGTGGGGAAGGACATGTGGGCCCTCCCAGAGCCTAGTCAGGGCAGTGATGGGGGTGGTGCGCAGGGGAGAAGAGACCTGCTGCTTGCCTCTGGGAAGCCTGCCTCTGGCTGGCAGAACCGAGGGTTTCCTGCCCTTAGTCAAGCTCCAAAGGCCTCGCAGTCGACCCACCGGGGCCCTTTGTCCCCAGGTCAGCTGAGCAGAGAATCTCTGAAGCCCTAAGCTGGGTGAGACACTGGCAGCTCTGGACCCTCAGGTAGCAGCTTATTGTCTCTTCAGAAACTCACAGATGTTCTGGAAAGATCAGAGAGTCATTTAGCCCAGTCCCATTTCAGAGGCCCAGGGAAGGGTAGTGAGTGCCCCAGGACCACTGGGCTCTCCTGCCCCGCCCCCAGCTAAGGAGTCTTCCCATGACCCCACACCACTGCCAGCAGCCAGGGCTCCACCACCTCTTCCCCCGGGAGTCCAGCTCCCTGTGGAAGTCTTGCCCATAAACCAAGGCCCCTGGCAGGTGCTGAGAGGTAGTCTCGTCTCTGCAGAGCCCCACATGCCACATGTCCTGGTGGAGCAAGGGGACATGACCCTGGGAGAGTTCGCCCAGCACTTGAAGGGAAGAACGGATTTCATTAAAGGGACGAAGAAGGACAGCAGTGCGGAGCGCAAGGTGAGGGTGTCGGGAGCAGGAGCAGATGCTGGCAGAGTGGGGTGGCTTGGAAACTTGGTCCTGAGGGACTGAACCAAGGAGGGGACTGGGCCCGAGGTGGGGGAGGAGAAAGCTGTGTCAGAGCTGGGACAAGCGTTCCCTTCAGCGGTCCGGACACTGCGGGGCAGATAGAAGATGGACTTCCGGACACAGCAGCGCCCCTGCTCTGTCCTTCCACTTCCTGCTGGGCCACTTTTCCCGGTGCCTCCAAGATGTCTAAACCAGGCACAATTCACAGCTAGTGGCTGCCCACGCCTGAGGGGTGCCCAGGACCCTGTAGCCGGGTGCCCTTCCAGCTTCCTCTCCCTCCACGGCCTCTCTTCCCACCTGCCGAATGGGTCCTTCGCTCCTTCCCTCCGCCCTCTGAGGGCCTCACCTGTATTACATGAAAGATAAAGCAAGCAGGGAAGCCTGGGAAAGAGCCTTTCCCTCTGCCCACCCCTCACCCTGCCCCTGCTCTCAAAGCTAAAGGGCAAGGAGTCCGAGAGGGTGGAGGGAGAAAGGACTGCGTGGAAGGGGAGGGGTGGCCACAGCTGCACCCAGTGAGGTCTCCCGTGCATGCGGCCTGGCACGCTCAGCTGGGTCCTGATGCCAAGATAGGTATAAGAATGACCTCTTTTTACCGGCCCTCTTTTTAGGTGAGAAAATCAAGATTTAGCACCCAAAGACAACCAGGGACCTAGAGGAAGGGGGAGATGGTCTTTCTCTCAGGAGTTAGGTTTGGTGCTAACTCCGAGAGGAGACTAGATCACGTGAAGGCAGTTTCAGAGGATTCAGCAGCCCCTCCCATT
>NW_006159616.1:3695657-3698041 GCF_000334495.1 Tupaia belangeri chinensis | reverse complement strand
CCTGCTGGCCTACCTTGCACAGGGGGATGGCAAGGGGAAGTGACAAGAGAGTGTAGACAGCTTTCTGCTCATGCCATCCCTGTTAGAGACCCCACTGAAGCACCTGCCCTATGGGGGCAAGAAGGGCAGCAAGGGGAAGCGTAGATGGCCCAATGCCTATCACATCATCCCTCTGCCAAAGACCCCACTAGAAGCACCTGCTCTCCCGTAGGTGACCCCCCTCCCCGGCAAGATGAGTCAGTTGAGAGAAGCTGGAGCCAGGCTCTCAGAATGGGGGCAGCAATGCCACGGGTGCCACCAAGCGCAGAGAGCTGGAGCGTATGGGCAGGGGAAGTGCCCAGTGGGCCTCCCAGGCCTGGGGCTGACTGTCCTGTCTGCCAAGCCTTAAATCAATTAGCTCGAAGACTGCTGACGCAGATGAGAATTAATTTGCCACCGTGAGTTGGTTATGCAAATACCCTGCATTCTCCGGAGCTCCAGGGACAACTACGATCGACCCGCAGCTGCTAAGAAGTGATGAGTTTATTGTAATTGGATAATGGCAGCATGAGGAGACATTAGAGAATCCTGAGCCAAGGCACCCACTGGTCCCTCCAAGAAGAAGCCAGGTTCCTGCAGTGGTCCAAGTGACGCAGATGCAACTGTTGCCACCTTGGCTCCATCATCAAAAGAGCCAGGCAGGGCAGTGGCCTTTGGTAGCATGGTTCTCTGTGGAAGGGGAGCGAGATCCCTTGGTGCAGGGAGGGCAGACTGGGGGCTTCCAAAGAGCTAACAGCGATCAGGAAGAATGGGTGGAATAAGCTGTCAAAAACCATGATTTAGCAAAGAAAGGACAAATAACATGGAGGTAGACACCAGGTACAACAAACAGGTGCAGAGAGAAACAGAGATAAATAGAGACAGAGACTGAAAAAAAAAAGATGGAAACAAGAAAATATACACACAGGTCAGTGACAGAATCACACAGTTTCATTTTCTCATTTGTTCATTCAATAAACAGTGCCCAAGAGATGTCAGGCTCTGTTCTAGGTGTTGAGGGTACAACACTGAAAACGACACAGTCCTTGTCCCCATGCAGTTTTATTCTAGAATGAGGAAGCAGACAAAAAGTAAACGGGAAGGAAGATCAGTGTGGAGAGCAATGGAGACCCTGAAAGAAATAAAACAGCAGTGTGATGATGAGTGGCACTCGCTGCTGTGTTTAACTAGGTGCTTAGCAGAAACCTATGTGTGAGTGAGATGTGGGGGGGTGTCAAAGAGCCCACCAGGAGAGGCGTGGACCGGGAGAATATGACATGTGCAAAGCAGGGTAAGGGTGACCTGTCTGAGACATAGGCAGAAGGCCAGCATGGCTAAACTCCAGGGAGCAGAGCAGGGACAGGTGAGATGGACAGGGTAGGCAGAGGCGAGAGGACAGGTAGGCAGGGGTGAGGCCAGTTAGGGCTTCCCAAACCATGCCGCAGAGTGCGAGGGGGAAGCTACTGCCTAAGTAAGAGAATGGCGAGAGTGGTCACTCTGGCTGCTCTCTGTGCAAAGGACCCCCAGGAGATGAAGGCAGAGGAAAGAGGCCAAGAGAGGTTCTTGCAAAGGTCCAGCAAGAGTGACCTCCTCTTGAACTTAGGCAGTGGCAGTGGAGACAGAGGGGACGAGCCCAGAGCTGTAGTCCTAATAATCCCTTGCTGAAGGCTGCATGGAGTGAGGAAGCGGGACGAAATGGTTTGGCCTTTTGTTTGAACGACTGGGTAGATGGTGATGGCATCTACTGAGATGGGAAAGGAGCTCAAATAGACACTGAGAAATGGACACAGAGACGCAGCACACCGAGACAGATGAATAAAGAGCCAGAGCGAAAGACCGAGTGGAGGGAAAGTAGAGTGAGGATGGAGGAAATGCGATTCTGTGTGCAGAGAGAGGAGTCAAGAAGGAGGTGCCACAGCAGTGCATGGCCGCAGGGCCAGCTCCAGAGCCACGCGAAAGGACCAGGAACAACGGCGCTGCCCGTCAGTGTAGAGGCCGATCCATCGCTGTTCCTGGCTCTAGGTCAAGTCCCAGAGGTGCAAAAAAGACTAAGGCATGTCCTGCCTTTAAGTAGCTTACAAGCACCTGAGAGGGGAGGCAGGGACACAAGCAAAACCCACATTCAGTGAGAGAAGTGCCCAGGTCCCCTCCAGCAACGGCAGCAGCCATGGCCATGTTGGCTACTGTTCAGAGACGAGTGCTCTGCCAGGTGGCGGGCTACACGAGTGTGGCACTTAATCCGCACAGCAACGTGGGATGGTGGGTAGCCTTGTCCTCATTTCACGGATGAGGAAACTAAGTAATTAAGTCCACCTGGACGATTGGGGCAGGCTTTCCAAACAGGGAAGACTGAAGGAAATAGCAGG